>NC_092643.1:55457602-55796352 GCF_039555335.1 Amphiura filiformis
TTAAAAAGTTCCCTTTTTCAGAGTCTTGGTTAGCAGTGACATGGCTTGCGACACCAGCACAGTGTCTTCATTCAGTGTAGTATCCACGCTGCTATATGTATTGCAGCAAACAAAATATAGGAAACTAAATAAACTGAAGTCCAGATCATTCAGTAAACTGCCCTTTAGTTGACGCAATTACTGTACTGTACTGTTAAATTGACATGAATGACGAAACTCAGTCTTGTTGCTCCCAAGAAAGCAATTTTGAGATGCTACTCTTACAATTAGAAAAAAAATTATCTGATTGTTATTTTTGTAAATAATCAAAATGGATGGTTGGTAGGTATGAGCATTTTATAAAGAAGAAAACAGTAGGGGGCAATCCTTGTGCTATTCCAGTTGAAATCCATACACCCCCTATGGAAGACACAATCTTAATCGCCCACACAGGGGGTGTGAATTTCAAATGGGATTACCTGAATGGGAGACTCCATATGAAAATTACACCCCCTATGAAACAGATTAAGCTCATGTCTTCCAAAGGAGGTGTATGGATTTTAACTGGAATAACCCATTATGCAGGACTTTGCAGGTGTTTCCTTTTGGCTTGTAATTAGCCTAATCATGAAATGAGAAGGTTATCTATTGAGGTCTATATCAATCTACTAAATGACTGACATATTACTCAAAAGTAGGTCAAGGTCATTCATTGACAGCAAGAAAACAAAACAACATTAAGCAACACAAAACATGTACCTATTTTCAAACAGTTGTATCCATACTATTTTACTAGACATTATTTGCAGTTCTTGGGAACTTATATAGAGGAAGCCCCGCCAGGGCAGTTCTTCTGGGGTGAACCAGACCTGCCTGGTTATCAAATTTATCAGTGACAAGATTATCTCTGAATTTAACAGGTGCTAACTGATATTTTAATGTTATTGCATCAATTAGCACCTGTCAATTCAGAAATAATGTGGCTGATTAATTTGATAACCAGGCAGGTTTGGTTCACCCCGAGAAGAACTGCTCTGGTGGGGCTTCCTCTTTAACCAAATTATATTGCTTTCTGGAACTTTTCTAACAGAAGTTGCAAGTCTAGTGAAATAGTATTGATAAAAACAACACAAACTAGAACGTAATCAATCTGTGCATGTCTATATCAGCAATTTAAAACAACTGCTTACACACAATTAAACAAAATAAAGCTATTTGAACACACTTTCTCTATAAAGTTCAGTAAGATCATGTACGCAAGGTAGGAAACTATAACATGTATGTGCAATTTGGTATAAACGCTATAATAGAAAAACAATATTTTAATACTATGTAAAGCAAAGCAAGAATGTGCAACACATAGGCTCAACAACCAGAGAGCAAAAAACAAAATATGGCATAAAAGATCACTTTGAAGGCTTAGGACCAGAACATCTTATCTCTAATAGCTGCCCCATAGACATTTGGATCATTTCTGTATTCTATATTGCACACATTGTAAAATTATGACACCTGTCAGCTATTGCAGATATGGCTTTCTTGCCCTAAACCCCCAATGTATACTTTATCTCAGGGACTACGAACATAATATTTTATGCTAAAAATACATAATGAGGGTTTAGGGAAGGATTGCCTTTTCTGCAATAGCTACCAGGTGCCCATATTAATAGATTGTGTACAATATAGAATGCAAACATTGTCAATTGTCTAAGGGCCGCTATTGCAGATAGGCCTGGCACTAATCCCAGGAATGTACTACAAACCACACACCTACAGCACACCTAAACATCACAAGGAGTGTGATTTGTAGCACAACATGCATATACTGCAACAGGAGACAGGTTAATGCCTGCACAACCTACAGTTCCTATGCAGCTCTACACATACAATGTATATCAGGATGTTCCCAGGTAACCTGCACATTTGAAATCTATACCCCCTGTGTGTAAGATTAAGCATTAAGGTCACATCTTCCACTGGAATTGCCTATTGTGAACATACATGGGTTAGATGCAAATTCTCAAACAAGATTGTATATTTTTAACTCACATTTGTATCATACTCTTGTGGTTTTATCTGATATATGACAACTTTATCAAACTTTAAGTTAACTACAATCATTTTAATTACAATTTTTGAGTTGAAAACAATAAATCCACATTTAATTACAAAACAAATTTACATTACATAATATATTAAGAAACATCAGATAATTACATTATGTTCAGATTTGTAGATAAAGAAAGAGAGAGATGACAGTCCAGACCTTCATATATGTCCTGTCGTAATGTACCATAGTCTTCTTCTTAGACCCTCTTTTGGTTTTAATAGAATTTAAATTTTCCCTAATCTGGAATGTCACTGAACTAGCTACCTACAGATCTGAAACAATCATTCACAGCCCTGTCTTATAACTGTCAACAGTCTTTAAAGTCTCTGAAAAACCATATACATGTATAGTATGTTTTACGGCACCCTTACCACACCCGATGGGGTGTGTCACTTGAGCGGTGGTAGTTGCAGTAGGTGATCTGCTGCAAACTTTCTGCATTGCGAGCAGGGCTTGAAATAAGGATTTCAGATCCAGGAGCAATTTTGGGTGTTTTTGTTTAAATATTGCCCCTGGTCTATACAAATACACACAGTTCTGTTTTAGAACCAGGGGCATTTTGCCTTTTAGCAGGGGTAAATTTGCCCCTTGCTCCTGCTTATTTCAAGCCCTGATTGCGAGTAACAAAAACGGACCAAGATCGAGTCAGGTTTACATCTATTTTGAGCAATTATTAGACCATATGATTGGAAAAGTGTGTTATGAGGCTTGTGATGGTATTTACAGCTTGTCACCCACACTCGACAGCCTGTGACAATTATAAGAGAGGACCATATATCACCTGTCCTTATGCCTACATGTACATTGTATAGTAACTCTTTAACAGGTGGGCCAATGTTTTAAAAGTGCAAAGTGCCGATGTTGCATGCAACATAATACAAATCCTGAGAAGAAGTGTGTTTTACATTGTTTGCTTGCTTGACCACTCAACTTGACCACTTATTACTGGTCACTGGGTCAGAAAGGTATCTAGAGAATAAAGATAGAAAGTTTAATCTACAGTCATCAATGGTCATTAGAAGTATACACATTAACTACAAGTATCTGCAACGCTGGATGGAGGCATACAAAATAGATCAATTTCTTCTTTTCTTCTTTTTTACACTATGATCAAAATTGTTTCACATCAAGTTGGCTCCAACTTTTCATTTTCCTAGTTTTTCTTTTCTGTCTGGGTACAAAATGATTTGGATTTATAAAACTTCATAAAAGTTACAAAAATTCATAAGCTAATACATGAAATCAAATGTGAGTATAGAATTGATTTTTGAGTAATGACGAACTAGAATACTAAAGTGTGAACTGTGTTAAGTTTTAAAACATACAAGGCTGGAAAAAATATTTATCTTCTGGGAAGATAAGCTAAATTTCGCCCCAAGTCCAAAGTAGCATCCTAGCATCCTCTTTTTATGACATGTTTCAAAAGATAACCACGAAAAGATTATTCCTTAAATTTCAGTTGATTCTGATTTTGCGTGATTATGCATGATCCACATGCCACTACAAGTGTTAATTATGTTCTGGTACACCAGAATGTAAATTTTCAAATATGTGGATATTTTTGCTATTTAACAAATTAATCTGGAAGAAATTTTTGTACATAAACAGTATGCAGAGGTTTCCAATGGTATGAAAATCTCAAATTTTGAGAAAAGTGGAGGGATGAGGCTGTGGATCACAAAATGCCCCTTTAAATTAATTAAAGTCCAAATCCCAAAATGTCACTGACAAGCGCTTCTTTGATTCCACATTTCTTCCAGACCTAATAACATCAAAATCCTTGGGTATCAAATCAGTGAGTTCACACATAACATCTCATTTTTAAGCTGTATCCTTTTCAAGCTCAAATATATTAACAAAACACATCAAATTTTGTAATGGCGGCTCAATGATTATTTTATGCTCATCTATTTGAATTTAAAGAAAAATCCAATTTTGTTTTTACAAATGAAGCACTGCAAAACAAACTTATTTTACTTCGCATACATTAAAATATTTCAGTTTTTCCAAAGCTAAGCTTGTGAATCTTAAGTCGCGAATTATTTGGTCATAAACATTTTACATACATCTCAATTTTCTACTTCATACAGAAGACAATACAAATATATTTCAATTTGAAATACTTCTGCTGTAACAAGGATCAGTATTATCACTTAAGTTTGTACGTACTGTGTATTGGTTATTGTTTTGAAATTGTCAAATTCTTTCTTCACTAACAAGGCATTAATTGTTGTTCGGTTTATAATTGGTGAAAATTAAAGGGTAAAGTCCTTACTTACACTCGAGTAACTTCGCATAAGTGAGCGCCAGTCACACCTTATGCAATGCACAACTGGGTGCACACCATTCTACATGTCAACACAAGACCCTAACAATTTTGTGTTGAGGTTCCACTGTAAATATTAACTCTAATTTGAAGGCCTAAGCTAAAAACAGAATCCAAGATAACCTCAATATTATACATTTTGTAATCACACATGATTGTCTTTCAAACTGGATTTGCTTACAAGCTTTTTTTTGTTTCTGTTTTCAACTGCAATATAAAAATGTTTGTTTGCGGGAACAATCACTGCACCACAACTGTACATTCACACTTGGTACACCGTACATGTATCAGTAGTAATTACAGGTATGGAACAGGGATTCAGTCACCATGTATTATCTGGGTACATCATGATCAGAACTCAATTGGAGGTTCATAATCAATTCCCTCGATTGAGATTTTAATACAAGATCTTAATCAGAACAAGCATCTCATGCTAAGTTGTTGCCTCAAAGGACAGTGTATCAAAAATGTAAACTGAATCCATACTACTGATGGTGCTGACACATAAATTCTATAATAGTCCATTTGGCTTCCTTGAGGGAGTGACTTCAGTGCATGCTCCTGTGAGCAAAATGTTAAATTGTGTGTGCTGACTCAAAGAACTGGCATGTTTATACGCACGATCAAAGGTGATGCATCTGAACACACATAAACTGACGTCACTGCCTGAAGAAAGCCAAATGGACTATACCTGTTATTGAGTGAAGAAATAATTGGGCATGGATCTGGAGAAAACATTATAAAACAGAATCTCAAGTACTTGCTCAGAATACACTCACAATGATGTTTGTAGTAAACAGAAAGCGATATGCTATTCCAGTTGAAATCCATACACCACTATGGAAGACATGACCTTAATCTCCCATACAGGGAGTGTGAAATTCAAATAGGCAACCTGAACAGGTGACTCCATTTGAAATCTACACCCCCTGTGTTGGAGAATAAGGTCATGTCGCCCATATGGAGTGTACGGATTTCAACTGAAATAGCTCATTATGTTGCTACAATCTGTTATTGAGAGTTTGAAAGTTCACACCGTTTGAAGTTTGAGCCGTTTATTTTGTACATAATACGAGTAAAAAATGTTAGCTATGAGTTGCAATTTATAGTACGCTTTATCCACCACAATATAATTTCTTGTCCTCTGGAGCCAACCATAATGTATTTACATCAACTATACACTTGTACAAATTTCAATACACAATTCCAGATAGGGGTATGTATGTAACCATTGCATTTTAATGCCAACACGACACAAACCAAAGCACCTGAGGGCGCTTTGTTCTCCGTATATCATGCTTCCGCCTTCACCCCTGTACGTGCTGCTGCAGCGTACTCGTGATCCGTGTACACCACCGAGCTTTCTTCTTCGACTACGACAACCTTGGGAGAGTTATTCTCCTGGTCGTTTTCTTCATCCTCTTGCGTACTCCCACTGCTGCCACCACTGCAGCTGCTGTCGCGTCGACCATCCCGCAGGCAAGATTAGAGTTATACAATCCAAACGTAGTGCTTGGATCAGGTAGCTCCTCAGCATGGGCCAGAAACAGATCCTTCAACAGGCTCAGCTCCTTGGATAAGATCGTTACCTTCTGCTCCAGGTTAGCATTCTCCGTTTTCAGCTCATTGACTCGAGCCATTGTCTCTTGAGCCTGCTGTCTGCTCTTGTCACGACTCTTGCGCACCGCGATGTTGTTGCGTTCATGGCGCTTCTTGTACTCGCACTCTCCTTGTCGTTACAGGTACTTCTTGGCCGATTTGCCTGGCGGGGTCGCCTTCCCACCCCGCTTTTACGATTGTCGCTCGGGACCTGACTGCTTTGCTCGGAAGTGTCATTTTCGTTGCCCGCTTCCATGGAGAAGAGAATCTGCCACTAGATAGCCGAAGAGTATAACTCTGGCAGCGATAAGTCTGGATGGATGGATGTACAATGTATGACACAGCCTTCGACTTCCCAGTGAGTATTTGTCACCTACAATGCAAAGAAAACAACAAAAGCTATAGATCAACATGTTGTATTTTTTTCAAAAAGCCATGGAGCTTTCTGGGGGAGTTGAAGTCACGACTTAATGTCAAAATTGTTCTGTTGATTTACAAACACAACAAATTCGGCTAATTCCATTTAGATGTAAGTTGATATGCCAAAAAATCCTGTCTGAAATTTTGTTTACCAATTTCATAAAATAATATTGTGGCTTTTAAGGTAAATCAATGCATTTCACACCAGACCAACGCAGGGAAAAAAAGTAGGAAAATCTAAATTTAGTCCGAATCTGGAAAACACTTCTTCAGTCCGACACTGCACTAGTCCAAAACTGAAAACCATAGCGCTAGTCCGAAGCTGAAAATCACAGCGCTACATGTAGTCCGAATCTGAAAAACACTGCGCTAGTCCGAATCTGAAAAATACTGCGCTAGTCCGAATATCGGACTACAGTAAGTCTACTCAGAAGTACAGACGCGACACACATATTGTGCCGACTTTGAGGCACGCATGCATACCTGCAGCAGAGATGCAGCACTACCAACACGTCACTTTGTACTTCAGAGTGGACAAACTGTAGCGCAGCATTTCCCAAATTCGAATTCGGACTAGCACAGCGTTTTTCAAATTCGGACTAGCTCAGTCAATGGTTTTCAGTTTCAGACTAGAGCAGTGTTTTTTAGATTTGGACTAGCACAGTGTTTTCAGATTTGGACTAGCGCTGTGATTTTCAGCTTCGGACTAGCGCTATGGTTTTCAGAGTCTTCGAAGCATTTAATTTTTTTTAAATTTACACTAAACAAAGCTAAAATCACAATCCTACATCTGCCTGGAACAATAAAACAAAACAAAACAAATATACTTCCTGGTCAGTTTTAGTGCTAATTAAAGATTCACTAAATTCTAAAATCCAAACAATTTATTTCAATAATTTATTTAGTTCCCACAAATCACAATAATTATTTTTAATATATTATTATCTTTGCTTCTGCTCTGTATATTCCAAAAAACCACATGTTTACATGTGTTGAGAAGTTACGCAATCACTCATTCCCGTAGTATTTCGTAAACATTGGCCAGAATTGGCACATAACACTGCACGTACGACAAACCAGTCCAGTCTCATTGATAGTACACAACCAATAGGCAAGCAGCACGGCGGAGGTGGGGACGCCATCAAAACAACACACATTCACACAGCTTTACTATCATGGAAAATACTGAGATTCAACCATCAAAATTACACGTTTTACCTAGTCTTGAGCTTATCAAATTTGTCCAGGATTGTCAGGAAGCAGTAAGGATCCTCGCAGGTATGTAAAAATGCGGTGGAAGATCACCGAAACCGGTGTCTGAAAGATTCTGGCTGCAGCGCCCGATTACGAAATCACCTCGAAGACTCCATGTTGATATTTTTTTCTGACAGTTTGTTTTCGTTTTCAGGAGGTGTGAGCGCCATCTGTTGTCCTGTAAAGAAGTTAGGCAAATTCTGGCAAAAAAAGCAAGCCCTGATAAAAAGTTAGGCATTATTTTGTCACTTCACCGTGTACACAAAAATACTGTGCGAAAGTTAGGCATTTCTAGGGTTAGGGTAATTTGATTCGATTTGTGAAATCTTCAACACTGCTATGACAAGGACTGTTTTCCAATCAGGCCCTTTTGACAAGTCACCAACAATTCTCGCTATTCGCAATTAAAGGGCGCCGCCAGCGGTTTGCGATGTAATCGTGATGTATCATGGGAAAATCGTGATGTATCATGGGAAAAGGTCGACATCAAGTCCGCGCCAATCTGAATATTACCATGCTATTACATAGGAACACGTGACAATATTTTTTAGTTTGTCAATATAACGGTATTACACGCAAATCGATAGAGAAAAAATTAATTGTGCACATTTCAAATCACATTATTAAGTATTATTGAGTATCGATTCGCGTGTAACACCTTTATTTTGACAAACTAAAAAATATTGTCACGTGTTCCTATGTAATAGCATGGTAATATACGTATTGCGCGGACTTGGATGTCGACCTTTTCCCATGATACATCACGATTACATCGCAAACCGCTGGCGGCGCCCTTATTGCGAATAGCGAGAATTCAGGTCAAGCTTTTATCATTACAGTATAGGCCCTAAAGCTAATTTTCTTCACTTTTTTCATCCCTGGGTTTTCATCTCAAAACAAATTATTAAGTTACAAAAAATAATTTCCTGATCGTAACAAGCCTTTGGTATAAATTACAAGTAACATTTCAGCACAGACAACAACAGTTGTGGAGTTACAGTCAAAAATGAGGAAAACCAATATTTGATCAATAAATCAATAACTACTTGCCTTGAGTTGCTGAATTTCCAGTGCAGTAGTTGTAGTATAGTCCTTGCCCCTATAATATACATATCTTACTTGTCACTAATGCTATATAATTTTTGAGAAAAATGCAAAGATAGGCAAAAAATTGGCCAGGGGTGTACCACCTTAAAGGCATGGGTTTTCATTCCTCACTACACGTGAGTGCATTTAACTGTGAATGTGGCATATCAAATTCAAAACTTTTTCATAAAATGACTTGACGAGCTACTCTCTAAATTCTAAAGAGTGAAAAAGTCAATCCTCTCAGGTCAATCGAAAAGATTGACATTTCAATCTACCAAGAGTGAAAATCACATATTTTCCTCCATACGAGTAGTAAAATTTTCACAGAGTGTTCCCTGCACAATCTCTAAGATTGAAAATTTCACTCTAAAAAGATTGAAATTTCACTCTTTGCAGAGTGAAAATTTTACTCGTAGGTGGAGGAAAATGTGTGATTTTCACTCTTGGTAGATTGAAATGTCAATCTTTTCGATTGACCCGAAGAGTCACTCCGAGGAGGATTGACTTTTTCACTCTTTGGAATTTAGAGAGTACATGTAGTACAGTGGCGTAGCATGGGTCATCATATGGGGGGAACCGATGGGGTCTGATGGGGGGGCACAGGCCATTTTTCTGCAATTTTCCCATGGGATTTTCTAAATTTTGCAATTGATTGGGAGAGGTATGTACCCCCATGGTGCCCCTATGACGCTATGCCATTGTGACGAGACAAATTATGTTGAATGATTGATCAAAAGTTGTGTGTTATCATTTATAAGCTCTCTGTATTTTAAGACCTCTTTTGGCAAAATCTGAGCACTTTGATATTTTTAACCCCCATAGAGCCAAAAATGTGACCTTTGACCTTGTCGGCTATAACTCAAGAATGGCACGTCCTAGAAGATAGGTCAAACTATACATTTTCTGAATCCATGTGACTAAAGGAATACATAGGAATAGTTTTTAACACAATTTAAGCAACTTTGAAATTTGACCCTGTGTAAAGTTTGATGAAGTACCATTTCCTGCCAAAAGCTACTGCGGCTCAATTGCTATCAGGCATTTTTGTGTAGCCCATGATGTTAACAATAGTCTACCTATGGTAAAAGTGCAGGTTTGCCCCCCCCCCCCGGCTCACACACTATTAGGTATTCAATTACAATATTGCTTTCCCTCTCTGGACCAGGACCACCAACCTCCTCCCACCCCTTTGCACATGCCATATATTTGCAAACTTTGCTTGGGTGACCTGCACCCCAGAAAGCCCTTAGAAGTACAAACGCCTGTATCTTTAAATGGCGTTTTGGCCTATTGGCTCAGACGATCCTTGATATTTGGCGTAGTGTTTTCCTAAGCCTTTAGAGCGTGCCCCGTAAATGCATGCCAAAATGCTTGCCCCCTCCTCTCGGCCTGCCAAAAATTGATCCTCCCCCTGGCTTTAAAAATTGCCCCTTCCCTTTTCCCCGAAACCTGGACCCGAAGTTCCAGGCACTAGTGGCGTATAGTGTGTGTAATCATATTGGGGGACACAGAACACAAACAAACAAGACCATGGGGGGGGGGGGGGGGCATCGCAGGCAGTTTTTCGGCAATTTTCCAATTGGATTTATTAATTATTGCAAAAATTTTGCCCCTATGTCCTCCAGGGCTCACAGGCCTAATTATTGCACAGCCCCAGCTGCAGTTTTGGCCTGTCGTTTTATTCATAGGCCGGGGGCACCCCTTACTCAGAAGACCCATCAAATTCTGAATAGCGGGCTTGTTTTCATTTAAAATGACCCGCTAACCAGAAGACCCACTAATCAGAAATCCCGTGTACCAGAAGACCTGTTACCGGGCCCGCTACTCAGAAAATATTTCCGAGTATTGGGTATTTTCTGAATTGCGGGCCTTAATTCTGATTAACGGGCTTTTGCAGGGTTGGGGTTAGGGTTTAGGGTTGGGGTTAATACAGCCCGCTAGTCAGAATAAATTCTGATTAGGGGCTTTTACATAAATTCAACAAAAAGCCCACTATTCAGAAAGTTCATTCTTCCAGGGCTGTGCAATAATAATATGAGCCCTCCCAATTTCCAAACGGCTAGAAAAAAATTGCTTGCCCCCCCCCCTCGCCGCACGCAAAAAATCTCTTGCCCCCCCCCTCTCGGCCCGCCAAAAATTATTTGCCCCCCCTTGAACATGCCAAATTTTTTTGGATCCCAAATTGCAAACCTTAAAATGGTCTAGATGTCAGTGTTATGAAAGCGGAGTGAGCAAAAGTTTTTATATTTAAGCATTAAAAGGCGCCCCATGAATGCGTGCCAAAAATCGCTTGCACCCCCCCTTTCAGCTTGCCAAAATTGCTTGCTTCCCTTTTCGCTGGCCAAAAATTTCTTGCCCTCCCAATTTTACCCTCGGCCCCAAGGGCTCATAATTATTGCACAGCCCTGAGTGAAGAGCTGCGCTCCCGGTCCCCGCACTCCGTGCATCCGCGGGTATTCATGCTCGTCGAAAATTTCGCGAAATTGAAAAAAAAAGGGTATTTTCATGGAGAGTCTATGGAGCAGCCTACGTGTTTCTGTCAGAAAAGGGTATGTTAGAACTATCGTTCGCGTTTTAGCGAAAATAGGGATATTGTCGAAGGGCAAATAATTCATGCTAAATCGCTAAAAAAGGGTGTTTTTCCCTAAAAACTTCGCGAAATGAGATGCAAAAGGGGTGTTTTTAAAGTTCACCGACAAGCATGAATACCCGGATGCACGGAGTGCGGGGACCGGGCTGCGCTATGCCCTACATGTATACTAGTAGCCTAATTGGTATAAACTGGCATAGGCCTGCCTATCCTAATGGATCCTTATATTCCTGGCAGTGGCGGCCCAGGAATTTTTTTGGGGAGGGGCATGGGAAGTGAATTTGGGGGAATCGACAAATTTTGTGCAAAATTGCCACAAAAAGTGGATATTTATGTGATTAGGGGGGGTTTTGCCTCAAAAGCGGGG
Source organism: Amphiura filiformis (assembly GCF_039555335.1). Classification (NCBI taxonomy): domain Eukaryota; kingdom Metazoa; phylum Echinodermata; class Ophiuroidea; order Amphilepidida; family Amphiuridae; genus Amphiura; species Amphiura filiformis. Next base: position 55,469,337 of record NC_092643.1, read on the forward strand.
GAAAACTGGGGGGTGGGGCAAGAAAATTATTTTTATTATTATCCCCCCCGTAGGCCTATCCCAGGAACTGACGATGCATGATGCACCGGTGCATGCAATGCACTTTGTTCAGCTTTAGGTAATATTTTACCCTCCATATCACCAGATTTGCCCCCCCCCCCTGCATGATCCTCTGTCTCCTGCCCTGGCGCGCCAAAAATCTCTATTTTACAATGTATGGGAAATCCCCCACCCTACCATTGAGGCACGTGACGGTGAGTGTCGGATCCACTGCCACGCTCATCACGTTGGAACTTGCAGCGTGGAGGAACATGCCTCAGTTGGTCGACCAAAAATTGCGCAATCGTCATTCCTATTTCTGGAATCTCCCTTCTGCATGTTCTGTGACGAAAGCAACTCGCCAATCAATTAGCGATTTCAACCAATCATATTGTAGGAATATGACGTATTTTCCAAAATTAGCGACCGACGGATTCCCCTTGTTCACGATATCATTCTCAAATGAAAATAGTACCAATTACTCTTTTGTAAAAATATTATTAAAGAAAGTAAAATTCAATGATGGTTGACAATTTTCATGTTTGTAGACAATATTTAAGTGGAAATTTTGTGAGATTTTGATAACGTTATAGGTGAAATTTGATAAAACATGTGGGGATTACCACGCGGATAAATAATGGTATCAATTGAGTGAAGCGGTCAACTTATACGTCATAGGAACGTACATGCGCCCATCTGCCACCATTCTTTTCTCAACGTGACACGAAAGTAGATGTTCGCGGCATTTTCTGTACCCGCCGAAAAAAGTATATTTTAACCAATAATTGGTATCTGACATCACTTCAACTTGTTGGATTCATCCGGGGAAAACCTTCCAACACGTGACAAAGTTCTACATATAACAGAAAACACGACTTTACATCATCATTCTTGCGTTGATTCACCATGTGCTTAGGACATGGATTCTACTGCTAACTTCTACGACACCGATTTCTTCGGAACTGAAACACCAGAGAAAAACCAAAAATTCCTTTTCGAGTCTGCTGATCCAATTGATTTCAGTGACGACATTGGTGGACTTTACGAACACGAGAACAGTATAGACTTTAGCAGATACATACATCAGTCGGGAGAACAACCTAACCCGAACTTTGATATTCTGCAGAATTTTGGACTTTCTACATCGCCACCCAAACCGCACGAATTCACTTTTCCTTCGACATTGATCAAAATCAAGCCAGATCCAGACGCACCTGACGTCGACGACATCGTATCAGAAATTGATACGGCACCTTGTACACCAGCTGTAACTGATAGTAATCCAGGTAAGATAACATACATTATTTAAAATAGTAAAATAAAAACAAAATGTAACACATTATAAATAATAATTTATATTTTAACATGCTATATACAGATACAACAGCACATGTACATGTTCAATATGTTAGCAGGGATTGTGCATACATGATTGTGTTGTACATTGTATCACTATCTGCCATTAATTAATATATACTTATGGATTGTTTCTGCTTGTAAAGTGAGGTTATCAGTGACTTGCACATTCTATGCTATTAGACATGATTCTGTGAGACTGAAACACATTGATCAATGAATTGAATTAAAATTTCAGTCTGGTTACAAAATTTTTATAAAAATTCAACTTCAAGACAACGATGGCGTGTAACGGTGTGCACGTGTGTTGGTCCAAAAGTTATGGGATGGAATGTGAATGATTCATGACTTGCCCATGCAGAGTTAATACACCATTCTGCACGGTGAATTGAAATTGAATGAATCATTCCATTAACATGTTTGGAAAACTAAATATAAGAAAGTAACAAGTGTAAAGCCACTGACTGAATACATGGAATTATAACAAGTGTACTAAATGATGTGTTCCCATTTTATCTTTGTGCAGCTTCTCCAAGGTACGATTCAGACGACACCACGGGTGAACACATGCCTCAGATAGACGAGCTGCAGGAAGGGGAGGCCGTGCCGTCAACCGGCAACTACTACATCCAAGACGGCCAGAGTTCCCACCAGCAGCTAGTGTTCTACCAAGAGCCCAGTGAGACTGCGTCAGAGCCCAGCAGTGCCCAGAGCAGCCCAGGAGGTCCTCGCAGCAAAGGTGGCGCTAAACGAGGAAGAGCACGGAATCTGCTGGATAAAGAATCGGAGGAATACCGACAGAAGCGTGAACGAAACAATGTTGCAGTAAGAAAGAGCAGAATGAAGAGCAAAGAAAAGCATGTTGGGCTCCAGAAGCGGGTAGATGAGCTGGCGTCAGAAAATTCAAGACTGAATAAGAAAGTTGAACTTCTCACAAAAGAATTAACTGTTCTGAAAAGCCTCTTTACAAATGTTGGGAAGCAGCCACCAAAGCAGCTTCTCAGTGTCCTACCACAATGAATTTGACAAAGCACTATGCGGTATTGACCTGCTAAAAACTATCTACTCTGCCCAAGAGTGGCCAAGCTGTAAAACATGTTCCTATTTCGATTGTAGCATTTATAGTTATGTCAAAGTAAATCCAAATAATGAAGTTAGCAAAAAGTATTGTATTATTTGTGCAAAGTGTGTATGCCAAAATTCAGTTCCAAAGTTGACTTCTCATTTGGTCCATGGTATGATCATTCCTAAGGAATGTGATGTTAAGTGTATTGGGTTGGAGAGGAGAGGGACTAGTACGAGAGGGATGGAATTTGTCTAGTATAGAAAGGGCGTGTTAAGAAGAAACAATTGAAATCATGTAAGCACTCAAATTATTTTTGTGTTGTACAAACCAAGCCATTGAAACATTTGAAATTCTCTAAACCATAAAATTTACTTGAACAATTTTCAAAGTTATGGTTTATTGATGTTTTTGGATACAATTGTGGCCTTTGGAACGTGTGTACATGTACCATGTGGGCCTTTTGCTCAAATTTCTGGCCGTACATCCTCGTCGTTTATTTCCGGTGTAGTGTTTACATGGTGTTCAGGGTTGTACTGAAGTGAAACTACTTCACACTTTACTTTTTTAAGTGGAAATTTGACACATAATTTAATTTTTGCGCTCAACACGGCTATCATGAAAATAAAACATGCAAATAATAATGTACTTTGCAAATTTAAAACAACAAGCGGAGTAATTTGTAATTGACATAGTCGCAAAAACTACACGCGTGTTCAGTGTTTTCGCTAGATTCTATAGTGATGGGGCGAGCTGTCAAATCAGATAACTATGGGAGTCCTTAAAAGAATCTGTGGATGCAAATTCTGACATGGTTATCAAGTTTTAGTCTCAATGGGTCCAATAAGACCCATTTGCAGTGCAAAACGATGTGAACCCCAAAACTCAAGTCTAGCGGGAACCTGGTTATGTTCCGAATCTTGATATAAAAATTCGAAAGTAAATCAAAGATGCCAAAATTCTATTTTTAGGATGCTTGGTTTTGACCAATGTATCATTTTCTACATGTATATGAAGTAGCTTATTTCTTGGTTACAGTGTATTTATTTATAATTTTTGCAACTACAAGTTGCTCAACTGCATGGAAAAGTTCATGCAATGCATGATGTAAATAAGAAAAATTGTTTTTAAAAGTTGAAATAAGCTACAAACCCCAGCATTTATATGTTTGGTAAGTCTGGGTAAAAAAAGAATCTTGGCATTTTGGATTGATATTTAAATATATGATAATGTATTTTCTCTTTTAAAAAATAATCTATTCTATATAAATACATTGTATTTAAGCATAAATTTCACTGTAACTTGTGCATAAAATGATAATATGCATGTGAAATCTGTGATACATACACGTTTACCATCCAGAAACAACAGAAAAAGAAAACGAAAATAAATCTGAAAAAGCAAATCAAAGAAAAAACAAGTTGAAATTGTGAATTATTTTGTGTAGCAAAAGGTTGGAGGTTGATGTCACAAACAGTTGCCTAGAGATGTTATAAATCCTACAAACTCTTCCATCCTATTTATTTACATAGGCAGTGGTTCCCCCTCCCCACTTTTTGCTGACATGCCAATCCCCGGTGCCATTTTACATTTACAGAAAGGTGACCTGATATTTGGAAAGTCAAATTCTTTAAAACTTGCGTATAACATAAATTGTTGTGACTGTTGTCCCTCTCAAACATTCATGCAAAAAGAACTCGTAAATGTGACTGATTCATGGAATTACTGGCATTTCTACAGCATGATAATGATTATGTAATAAATTGATATCAAATGAGAGATCCTATTTTTCTCATCAACATATTGAAATTAGGAGATCCAAATCGGGTGTATTCCCGAATTAATCTCGAACAGTCAAGACCAATTTGACACATTTTTTTTATGATTTCTCCCGAAATATACTGATTTGGAACGCCTAATTTCAAGTTGCAGAGATGCCAGTTTTCAGGTTTTAACCCAAACAAGAAATGTCTTTAAAAAGACAACGCCATGGATGAAGATCATGTTTCATAATTTTGCATTGCAAGTACTTGGAAAGCTAGTAAATTTGAATGTTTGGCACAACTAACTGGTGCTTGAAATATTGGCATTTATTGGTAAATACCACCAATGACATACTAGGAAATACTCAAAAAGCTGAAGTTGGAAAATGTGCTAAATTGGTCTACATTTAATTCATACTTGTAACAAACGGCTCAATTGAAATCACATCCTCTGAGTTTTACAACAATCCAACAATCTATATTCAGATAACCTTAAGAATGTTTGCTGCTTAATTAAGGGATTTCATATCAACCACATTTCATGACAATCCAATTATCTATTATCAGTAACTGTTAACCTTGATATTGAAGCGTAATTAATTTTAGATATATTTATTCGCAATGTATAGTTTACTGGTAGTTACAATCACATCATAAGGCCACTAACAGTCAATTTTGAGTTTCCGTCACATAATTTCTGAAAACAAGTGAGGTAACTTTTTCATTATTCATTATTTTTCTGCCTTTAAGTTATATGACTAACACGAATGTAAAATGTGTTGTTATTTGCCACTCATTCACTTGAAGATGGATGTTTAGCCCTAATGAGATTCAAAAGTATATTAAAAATAGTCACAATAATGAATTCAAGTGAGGGTCAGAAAATGAAGTGAGGGCGGTGACGGAAACTCAAAATCGACTTTCATTGGCCTAATCAAAAATCCCATACTGATTACTCAATCCCAGGGATTCCTGGTTGCTCTACACGTACCAAAAATGTATAAACCCAACGCCACTATCTACCCCAATTACTGGTACCCCCCCTCGACGACTAGTGTCACTCCCAACATCAATTAGTGTTGGTAGTAGTGCACTATTTATACCTACCCAGCTCTGGTCAGATCAGGGAATGGTCAGATAATGCTCATTATTATTGTTTAATTAGTGGTCACACTTTACTTGTCAATGCTTGTTGACAGCTTATCAGTAGTCAGATCAGCAGGGGTGCAGTATCCTTTTTCATAGAGCAAAATTGTTCAAAATGTTCTAAAAACCTTATTTTTGAACGGATTTTAATCGTTAACAAAGCAAAATGTATGTTTAATATATTAATTATTTCATTAATAGCAATTTCCTAAATTTCCATCCATAAATAACCACAGAGCATTATCTGTTTACAAAATAAGTGTTTATTTTCAATTAGCCATCTTATCAGTATATAAAACTGATAGGAGGCCAAATTATAGTCAAATCAATTAGCCATCTTATCAGTAAAACTGATAGGAGGCCAAATTATAGTCAAAAAACAGATTCTTTGTCTGGTAGTCCCGGCAACCCAGTCTATATGTGGCTCAGTTGTAAACATACACAATACAAACCGACTGTGAAGGAGCCTATATGCACGTAAACAACTTTCTAGTACATGTATAAAAAAATCCGTTTTTGAGTATAATAAAGAAAGTCATGCATTGGCAACATGAAGGAAATACCTATTGCTAACTTGGTAAAATGCATACTCGTGGCCCAATCTTGTACATCATAGCACCCAGTTTGGGTTTGTAGTTTCGAAATGTTGCAATTAAACATTAGTTCTTTCAAATATGAAACGCTAAAACACAAATCTAGAACAAACAATCATTATATTTAGAAAGATATAGCAAACTTTCCATGATATAGATTGGACCCAAGACAAAGTACACCCAAATTAGGTGACAATTCGGAATTAAGCCATGGCTGGAAAAAAATATGAGCTTTCACCCGATTCCAAAATCTGCATTTTGATTGGGTAATTGTAAAGTTACCCACCTTTAAGAGGGTACTACACCCCTGCCCAATTTTGTGCCTATTTTTGCATTTTCTCAAAAATCATAGCGCATTGGTGACAAGTAAGATATGTACATTATAGGGGCAAGGACTACAACTACTGTGCTGGAAATTTTATTTCAGCACAGACAACAGTTGTGGAGTTACAGTCAAAAATGAGGGAAAACCAATATTTGATCAATAAATCAATAACTACTTGTCTTGAGTTGCTGAATTTTCAGTGCAGTAGTTGTAGTCCTTGCCCCTACATGTATAATATACATCCATCTTACTTGTCACCAATGCGCTATAATTTTTGAGAAAAATGCAAAAATAGGCACAAAATTGGCCAGGGGTCACAAGGGGTGTAGTACCCCCTTAACTGAAGCCATATAAATTGCCCACCCTATTTGTAGCATGAGCACCTCCCTCGCATGTGCAGCCTCAGGTATGAAGCCTGTCCAGGGCCCTGGAAGCTATTGCATGAAATCATGAGCTGTATTTGGCACCTTCGAAATAAGACTTGGAGGCGGCACCGCTGCCCTTGCATCCCAGAAATAAAATCAAACCAAACTTTTTTAAGTAGATGGTCCCTAAACACATTCAAGATGTTCCCAAAATTAAGTGGCCCAAAGCACATGCAGGTTCATTCAAACATGGGGTCAAACTGGCTCATTTGTTTAAAACCATACCAAACTTTGGCTGATGCCCCTGTTTGAACATAGACCCTAATAAAAATTCCCTTTAAAAGGGAAAGCCAGCCTCAATGTAGAAGAGGTCTTGTTATTAGTTTTGGTCAATGTGAAAGGCATTTTTAAGGTCACGCTCCCGGGGTCACGCTTACATCTACATGACAGTCCACCAAACCATCAACGATGAGAACATGCACACTGAAACAGCAGAAAACATTAATTCCTAATCTCATGTCAACTCTTTTAATTCATTACTCCAAATTGTTCTGGTCTTTTTTTGTTGTTGTTGTTGTTGTTGTTGTTGTTGTTTTTTGTTTTTTTTCTTTTCAGCTTTTTACCCACGATATCTCAATTTCCAATTTTGTAATACCAGAACTTACGAACTCAATATCTTCGCTTAGGAATGTCCGATTTCACTGCTTTCGATATACCACTTCACAAATACACTGCCGGTTTGAGTTAACTTACATGTACATTTTATTTTAAAATAACTTAATTAATTCGCAATGTATAGTTTAAGCCTACTATATTATAATAGATAGTGGCCAGCACATTTATAAAGGACTGGTTACTCACTACAATCTTCACTCTTAAACTGTGTTTTTCTGAATGTGCTGATCATGTTGATTGCTAGTCGGAAACTCCTGCGAAGCTATGGACATGGCATCTTACATACTCCATTCTATAACAGTCTGCCTAGTGCCTTGTGTGTTTTCTCTTCAATCATTTTGTTGAATGTAATTTTATGAATCAAATAGTTATGTGTCATTTTATTTATAATAAAGAAGTTATTAAATTAATAAAGTAAGACAATTTATTTATCTATAAGTGCATGTCAAATGGGGTACATTGTTCAATACTATAGGCCTACATGCATAAATTATGCCCATATTATAGCTAGGCCCTAAAAACTTTATTTTGCATCAGATTTTTCCCGTTGAAAAGACAAAACTGATGTTTATGATAGCAACCATTTCATCAATAACATTTTGAGTCATTTTTATCCATAAAACGACACAGGATATGATAGATAACTACTTTCACATCAATATGGTCCATATGATCACAGATTGTTGAGAATCTGTGATATGATCCGGGATATGATGAAGATTTTGATTCTATAGATCTGTTATCAACATGATATCACGTTGTTCAGTGGTCAAGGAGTAAGGACACTGATATGACATCATAGGTGATGTCAGATTTTCTTCTGCTGACCATATGATGCTATATATTAACTATTATTGTTACATTTAGGCCTATACCTAGAACTTTTAAAGTCACAATTAGTTCAAACATAACTTTGGTAATACTCACTCGTTTTCGTTCGTTGAAACGGCAAAACATACTTACTTTTCCTTACAAATCGAATTAAAATATTTTTAAAAAAATTCAACCACAAAAAGTTTTAAACAAAAGTCATTCCAATACCAATAAAAATTAATCTCTTGAGCAAACTGACCCCATCCCAGAAATAGGTACCAGCCCGATGGGCTGGCGAAAAAGGTATATGGTTTGAACCACTACGTGATTGGGTCACATTTGGGAACATTGTGAATGTGTTTTGGGGACGGGGATTAACTAAGGAATCCAAGTCGTGCTCACACGGTCGGACATAAGTCGTAACCTTATAGTCATAATAAGGTTGTGTCCGACCATGTGAACACGACTTCAGAAGGTTGGATTGGACTACCCCCTTCTTCCAACTAATCTTAGGTGTATAAAACTGGGCTATTCCAGTTTCAATCCATACACCCCCATAGAAGAAATGACCTTAATCTCCCACACAGAAGGGGGTGTCAATTTCAAGCAATTGCCCATTTAGGTACCCCCCCATTTGAAATTGTTTCCTGAGGCAGATTAATTAGGTCATGTCTTTCAAAAGTGGCTGAGATGCCACTTTTCAGGAAATTTCCCGATTTCAGGAATTTTTAAAGAAAATTTACAAATTTCAGGAAATGTTTACTCTACCCTTCCTGTGCTAAAAGAATAGGGAAAAGTGCATTTTTAGGATTTTTCAGGAAATTTTGATACCAAGTGGCATCTCTGACGGGGGTGTATGAATTTCAACTGGAATAGCCACCCCCCCCCATCAAAAAAAGGGAAGAGAAACGCTTTTTAGATGTGCATGTATTTTTGATGAAATTAATCTCATTTGAAAATTTCAGCTTGGAAAAAAAAGCAAATTTCGGCACCCTTGCACAATTTTTTTTTTTTCCATTTAAGGTGGTACACCCCAGGCGGCGGATGACATGATCGAGCCGGCAACTTGTGAAACCGCCCGGCCGTATGGCATTTTCCAATATAGTCGGTTAGTTTTGTGGGGTTCATTATCGAACCCCAACGGTTTTAGCTTGTATTTATATTATTTATCAACATAGGCATATTTGTTTGTGATATTTCAAGCGTTTTAAAATGTCAAAATAATCACATTCAATTACACGGTTGACGATGAAAATTTACTGAATTTAGAGAATGCAATGCGGCCACCACCTGGTACACTCCTTGATAAATTTGTGATTTTTTTTGCATTTTTCTCAAAAAATAATAACACACTGGTAACTTAAGTTATGTATATTATAGGGGCAAGGAATCCAGTGGCAGTTACTACACTAGAATTTCATTGACTCAAGACAAGTGGTATTTAATTTATTTTTTTTTTTCTTTTATACATGTACCTCAGTGAGGTTGGCGAAACGCCTTCATTTTATTTAGTTTATATATCAAGCTCAAAAACTTATGATAAGAAAAGAGGTACCTCAGTCACGCACATAGGTGTTTCTCTTCTTTTTTTCTCCAATTTTTTTAAATATTTTTTTGATACCGGGGGAGGGCATCCATTTAAAAAGGGCTGCATACGCTACTGTCATAGATGTAGTATCCCGTTCAGGGATAGTTGTACCTTCTTAAGTCGGTGTTACTACTCGGATCTTGAGCTTGGGACCCCAAATGGAGATTCAACCCATCAACTGGGCAGTTAACCCCAATAGTGGAGAATCTCTTAACATTTTGTCAAAAGTTGCAAGCCCACAGTGCTGATGTGGTTTACCCCCAGTTCGTGCACAAAATGACAAAACCATGCATGTACCAGGGGGTATCCAAAAGTTTTTGACATCACCCAGAAGTGAAGGAGCTATATCAATGAAATTTTGTCAGTGTATTATAATTACTGTGTACATTATGTTCCAAAAATGGTCTCATAAGTATGTTTACTTTCTTTACAGGTGGCGCTAGATGGGCAGTAGGCGCATAACCTGCAAGATGGTGAAAATTGGGGCACGCAGCATGATTCAGTTCCTGCATTTGAAGGGTTAGGCCTACAATGCTCAGAAAATCTATGATGAAATGAAAGCTATCCTCGGTGATGATTGCCCATCATATGGCACTGTTGCTTTTTGAAAAAGGAATTTCCAGACTGGCCACATGTCCCTAACAGATGAGCCAAGAAGTGGACGTCCATCACTTACGGATGATGCGGCCACAGTGAAGAAACTCAACGAAAGTGGAGGATCTTATCATGAAAAGGTTATGCGCCTACTGCCCATTTAGCGCCACCTAAGAAAGTAAACATACTTATGAGACCATTTTTGGACCATAATGTACATAAGGACCAGTGATTACACTGACAAAATTTCATCGATATAGCTCTTTCACTTCTGGGTGATGTCAAAAACTTTTGGATACCCCCTCGTATACCTGAAAAAGCATTTCATGATCAACTTCCTTGAAAACACAGCAGTTCGCTGACATTCACACCCATCTTAATGGAGAATATGCAAATAAATGATTCATTCGTTATCTTCTTCTCACTTTACTTAACCTCACAGTAGGCCATCTCATTTAATCAGTATCGTATCTCCAACATTTTATTAACATAAATTATGTCCATATTTGAACCTCATACATGACAAATATCAATAAAAACAAAATGATAAAAATTGATAAAGACAAATGACACGTAGACCAGGTAGTCGAGGATACATGCACCAGTTTGCACTGGATGGTTATCACCCATAATGATATCATTTATTTGCTCAAAAGTACATGTACATACTTGGCTGACCAAAGGTTTCTTGAAACAATGATAAATATTCATAATCAACTCAATCTTATTTATTTGAATAGATAATTGTTGTCTTAAACAATTATACCTGGTACCATTATCATACTATTCATTGTTTAAACTAGTCACAAAGATGGATTATTTTCAAATGCCCTGGAATATTCAAATTTTGAAGTGGTTCATGAACGATTTGACATTGGTCAAGTACGTTGATGTTTGTTAGTGTTTTCTTTCATTATACCAGCAAACAAGTCATCATGGAGATAACTCCAAATCGTGCCATTGACCCAAGTCTGAACAACAATGAGCTATTCTATTTAAAATCCACACTACCCCTGTGGAAGATTTAGCTTAAGTCTTCCACAGAGGGAGTATGTTTCAAATAGCATAGACAATTGGGTAACTTCCATTTGAAATACTAACCCCAGTTGTGGAAGATATAGGTAGAGCCATTTCAAAATGATATAACTGGCAATTTTGAAACAAAATACATTGAAATAGAAGCTGTATAACTTGATAATAAAATAATGAACACATGTACATCTTGCTGAAATACATTTAAACTCAGGCTGCATGCTCTACTGTTTTGCCAAATACTGTTTTGCCAAATAAAACATCTGGTAAATCATAATAGCAATAAAAAGTCAAATTGTAATATTTTGCCAAATTATTTGGAAATAAGGGCCAAAAACATGTGTTTTTAGGGTGAAAAACATATGCTGTGACAATCAAGCACAAAGACTTGTACAAAGACTAATTTCATGTTACGCATTCTAATTTTTGGGGAAAAAAGTTCTATTAACTTTTCAATAACCAATTATCAAAAATAACGTAAAATATTGAAATTATGAGGTAATTCGTAGCCTATACTCGAGATTTTGAATGCTTAGACTTGTGCCAAGTCATAGAATTTTGTGACTAAATTGTAAGAATACATGCAAAATTGCTTTTAGCCCATTTTCCCCCAAAATGCAAAAATATTAAAATTTTATTGCCAGTTAGAACTAAGTAAAGGATTAGGATTTAGCTATGCTTTATTTCGCAAAACAGGATGATATTTTGTTTAATCCCTCAAAAAAAATGAGTGCTGTATTTTTCTAGAATATGGAGTAGTAACCATGTACCCCATATACCATGTATACCAGTTGCAGGGGGATGCTGCCCTCCCCCCACCAACTCAAATGCCATTTACATTAATTTATTGAAATTTACCTTCCATTCAAAATGAACTGTATAATTATGATGGACAATATAGCAATGTAGTGAATGTACTAGTAAAATATATTACCCAGAAATTCACAAAATCATTCATACTTTATGTATTCAAATCTAGTTGTGGAATTTGAAGGGTTTTTTGTTGTTGCGATTTTAGCATCTTCTTTTTAGGGTATGGTTCAATAGATATCCGCACAAAAAGGCTTGTTTCCAAAATGCTGTTGACAGCCCAAAAATACAACAACAAAAAAATACAGAAAGCTCCAGGTAGAAAGCTTACGCACATAATCATGATGTAGCCCTGGGCCATCATAAAAATCTCAACTTTTTTTGGAGGAAGTTGAGGGAATGAGGTTGTGGATCACAAAGTGCCCCTCTAAGTTCATTGATTAATAGAAATATTACTTTGGCATATTTGCCTTGTGACAACCTTTTTCAATCACCCAATATTGAAACTGAAAGCTATGAGACCCTGTTTACACTAGCAAATAGTTGCTATTTTATTTCTACTCCCATCATTGGCTTACTCAGAGGCTCCAGAATATTTTAAATATGGGGAGGGGGGAGGGAATCAATATGAGGCCTTCTCTGAGTCACGTAACTCTGAGGGGGTGGGTGAATTATACCTTGAATTATGAATTATACCTTAAAATTAGGAATTTTACCCTAATATTATGAATTTCCAAATATATTGGGGGCCCTAGGGTACTTGGTGGGGGGCACCAAAATTGTGAACTGAATTCGTAAAAATCAAATTCAACTATTTAGTTCATGGATGACAGTGGGGTGGATGGTTACTCTTCATGCATTTTTTAAAAAACCAACAGGGAACAGACCATTAGTCCGACGGGTCATTAGTCCGAAAAGGCCGGTTGAAGTTAGGGTTGAGACATTTTATGTTAAAGTTAGGTTTAGGTCCTTGGGGATGAGGTTAGGAAAAGGGTTGACATAATTGTCAGGGGTTATGTTAGGGAAAGTTAGAATTTATAGGTTTATAGGTTTTGAATTTGGGTTAGGATTAGGTCTTAGCTTAATATGAGTTATGGTTAGGGTGAACTTTTGGGTTATGGTAAGGGTTAGGGGTTATAACTAAGTTTGATAGGTACTTTTATGGTATTACATTGTTGAATAGCAACTGCATGTGCACTACCTCGGGCACTAACTTTGGGTACCAAATTTGATAGTGACCATGCAGGGGCCAGATTTACAGTACTATTCTCTTAGAGGGTGTGTATAACTGTATATCAACTCAACCACCATGAACTGCGTGACCACAGCGATTTCCATTTGATAGGGACTTTCCAAGTCCCAATCCAGGATCCCAATCAAACAGCGACTACTTCTTTATACCGCCTGTGGTGCAAAATTTGACAAGTCAACCCGGTCAAAATTGAAATGCAATTTAGTTGGTCCACATGGTTGGTCTATAGTGTAAATGGTGGTGATAGAAAGCTTCTGATAAAGAGAGAGCTTGTTGACTCTAGCAGGGACTTCCTCTCACACCTATTTCCTTCTTGTAATATCATGTTCCTGTTCCTTCTCTAACCACTGGCAGACAATCAAATTCCGTCACTTTATCTCAAGCTTAGAAAATATCAATCCCACACACTTCCTATATTACGATCATATTATAATAACTCCATAAAACCGGTAAGATATGATCTGAAATTCAACTTTTGGTTTGCTCTTCCTATTTTGGAGGCATTAAATTACATGAAGCGTGTGCAAATGGAACTCCACCCTTGCAGGAGGAAGATATTCCATGCGCACAAAATTGGAAGCTTCATCCCAGTTCTGAAATGGAGTTATAAATTCATTGTCTCAAAAATCAATCAGCAGCGGAGTATGACAGAATTTGGTGTCTAGCAGACATGTGGCATAAGGGTGTATTTCCCCCAATCATGCTTTTACCCACAGTGCATGGGCTTTACCTCTAGTCTATTTTAAAGAAATCATAAAATTTTTCAAATAATGTCCTTGTCGTCCCGCTACCTGCAGTGACGTAGCCCGCAGCACTTTTTCAGGGGGGGGGGGGCAAGGAAACTGTAAAGGGGCAAACTTTGTTGAAAATTGTCAAAAATCTACAATATCTGGGTGGCTAGCATCCTATGAGGGGAGGGCAAAACTTCTTGGGTGGGGGGCTACCCACTTTCCCCCTCCCTTTGGCTCATGCCTTGCTGATACCCAAGACAAAAATCCGGGTGCTCACTGTTGAGTGGGGTGCAGGGGGACTCAGTGTTTATGTGGTGTGGGTATGACAATATGGACAATCTCTTCTCTAGATATTCTATAAGTTTGGGGCCAGTTATAACCATTGGAAAAAGTGCCCTTTTGCACCCTGCTCTGCTTATACCAATTGTTGAAATAGGTATTTTGTGATGCACAAATTTGTCATCTCCTACCTATTACATTGGATATTCGATCAAAAAGATCGATTTTCAATAGTTTGCCGATTGCAGTTATATTAGGGACAAATTGTTTCAATTGAAATATTCAGTTGAATGATTTGAATTTTCAATCTTTTTAATAATCAATCAAAAGGAGCGATTCCGACTTATTTTATAGCAATTTTGCTTAAAATTGTGGCAAACAGTGGAAATTTGTGTAATTTTGGATTTTTACTGGGGGAGGGGGGCAACTGGGGGTAAGAGTTCTGACTGGAGAATTTGCCCAATCCTGTGGCGCCGCCACTGCGGATCACAAAAAAGAGCCATTGAGAAAATTTCAGCTTTGAACATGCACACAGCCATCCGCCAGTATGTTTCATGAGTGGGAAATCCCATCAGTATAAATAAACATGTTCTGTGCTATCAGGGATATGCTATATACATATATGTTGGTAGTTTGATGCCCCAAGACGGGCGGGGTATAAACATTTTAAAACTGTCATTAAAGTGATATTCACATTTTTGATTATTGACTGATTTTTTTAGAAAATAGCAGGGGTGGATGCCCTGAAGTTCCCAAAAATGAACCCCCCTCCCCAAAAAAATTATTTGATATCAGGACATTCCTCGTATTCAAAATGCAAATTTGCATATCAAAGTGGGCTTTGTTGGGGGAGGGGTCATTTTTGGGGACAATGGGGCATCCACCCCTGGCCCCTTGTCCCCTTTGGATATGGGACTGGTGGTAAGATTGTACAGTTTTGCTTTTTTGTGTTAAATTTGTTGTTACAAGCACTCTCATGCCAGAGAAAATAGCACCACTTACAAATTGCATCCCAATTCTTCCTAGGGTCTGTGGTATAAATGTTTGTGTGTGTGTGTGGGGGGGTGTCACTAAATGTATAAAATAGTTAACAACACTGTGATTAATGTAACATGCCAAAATTACTGTTCCTGACAATTAAATCTGCCTCTGTGGAACAAAATTCATGACAATTTTTAAATATCACTTTAAAATTGGTGCTTTTTTTTCATGACAATTACCATGACAATTAAATTATGCCATTTGTATGATCACGTTTCGCACTAATATCAGCTTTTTAATATGGTGCATCTGCCAAGTTGTGAGTGGGAAATCCCAGTCTCTACATAACACATGCAAGTAATGTTTTTTTGCATCAATGATTATAACGTGCCTGGTAAGTTATAGCTAAACCATATCAGACATCAAGCTGACGCCGAATGCTAAATCTATTTTTAGATACTGGGAAATCCCAATTGCATGATCAGTGTACACCAGAAAGGGTTGTTTTTATCAGCCATAGTATATTAAATATAAGAAAAATAACAATGCATAATTATAATCAATAAATAAAGATCTGTGAGAACACTAAAATTTGCTAGACAAAACGTGGTGCAATAATTCATAAAAATAACAGTCGTGGGTAGGTGTTTACTATTTTGTTCACTTCATAAACTATCATTTCTATACTTTAACAAAATATTCAAGGAACCAAAACTAAATTACATGAGAGTGAAAGGAAAAAGTTTAAATGGAAAGGTGTTTCCATAAGATTTCCCTTATATTTGTCTCTATTTTCACATTGTATGATGATCAATATTTTTAGAAATTCCAAATCAGTTGCATTTACCTGTTCCAGCAATTAAGATATACATTAGGCCTAAAAAAAGTGTATTGCCCATTTCGACCAACCCTAAAAACTGAAAAAATAGGATTGCGTTTTTTTCCTTTATATATTTGGTATAAAATTCGCAAAATGCTTTGCCTGGTTGTAATTTGTACTGCACAACTCTGATAAATCATTGTTAATCACTGTATTTTGTGGTGAACTATGGGCCTTTCAGGGCAATACAAACATTTAAAAAAAAAATTTAGGCCTTGAAGTCACCCTGGTTAATTCTGGGAAATATACAAACTAAACCAACATAGGGAGTAGGGACAGAACCACTGTGGGACAGAATAGCCCTACTACAGGGCCTTATTTTCTTTTTTTTTACATACTATATACTCCGAGACATCATGCTATAAACTGAGAACTGCTAAAAACCCAGTGATAGCTCACAACCCACTAACCGCTGTCTCGGGGACAGCGGTTAGTGGGTTAAGCAGTTCTCGGGGTATAGCGTGTCTCTGAGTATAGCATGTAAAAAAGAAAAGAAAATAAGGCCCTGTAGTAGGGCTAGGACAGAACTGAGCCAGTACACATGTACTGGGCCAGAACTGGACCAGAAGCAATGTTGCGCAAGACCAGCTAGCTATTGCATAAGAACAAAAAGGAGGTGACTCATTATTTGAATATCCACTGTTGTGAGCTACTCCCTATTCCAGAAAAATACAGAACTAATTTTTTTGAATAAAAAAATATTATCCTGTTTTGCCAAATGAAACATAGCTAAATCCTAATCATTGAGTTAGTCCTAACAAGCAAGAAAAGTCAAATTTTAATATTTAGCCAATTTTTGGAAATAAGGGGGAAAATGCATGCTTTTGGCTCTTTTTTTTCAAGAAATTAGTAAAATAGTGAACCTTTTCTTTTATCTCCAGTTAGGACTCCCGGTTAGGACTATATGAATGATAAGGATTGAGCTAGTTTCATTCGGCAGAACTTGATAATATTTTTTAATCTCAAAAAATTAGTGCTGTATTTTTTGTGGAATGGGGAGTAGTTATAGCCCAGCTAAAAAATCTACTTGCCCTTTTCTACAAATACATCTCACTTTTGTTTTAAAGATGCACTCAAGCCAAGGTATATTGTGCTGGAAGCCTGGAATTTTCCCAATGGATGATGCAATCATTACAGGATTTCTTGAGAGAATGACTTCGAAGGTTGGGAACCAATGGTTTTCATTGTGAGTTTTCTGGTTCTCAACCCTCGATGCCATGCATATAAATGCACAAATGTGGTGCATTCAAGGAGAATGAATCTAATGTTGGCAAGGCCTAAAAAAAGAATTAGTATTGCCCTTAGCTCCAAAGTCAGGTTCAGTCGGGCGGTTTACTTTTTTTTTAATTGAATATTTTTGAGTAAGACTCATGTCCCTTGACCGTGTCACATTAGGCCCTTGCCCACTATAGGTGGCGCTATTCGTCCATAGGGAAATGGAATGTGTACGGTCCAAAAATTTCTTTACTGTGGGGCTCAATGGAGAAAATCACTCAAAATTAATTTTGACAACCAAAACCTAAGTGATGTTGACTTTATGTTGGTACTGGCATGATACTGGATTCATAAACTATCACATAGTGCAATCCATGTTCCACCAAGTTGACGCCGATTTAGCTCAAAAGCAATTTGTGTGTAAATCAAGACCATCCAAAACAGCTTTCTTACAGTAAAGAATAGGAGGTCATCTGGGGTCACATACAGTAGTGTGCATTGTACATGTGCCTGCTGTCACAATTTCACACTCAAAATTTTGGGCAATTTGATGATACTATTTTTGTCTGTAACTTCAAAAGTATGCACTAGAAACATGATTGACCCCATATTGTTTAGGTAATTTAATTCTCTTCAAATGAAAGAACTTTCAGCTAAAAATATTGAACTTCAAAATTTTATGAACATCCCTACCCTTGAAAGTTGATTCTTAAGTTTCCAGTCCCATTTTCATTATTTATCATTTGACATTATTATAATTGCACAAGTTGATGGTGTAAATTTCCATTATTGGCCACTTAATGTGCCCCTATTGTCATGAAAATCTATTAAAATAATCACAAGGAAATGTCTTGATATTTTGAGAGCTCAAAATGTATATTATTCAATCAAAAATCTTCAGTAATTTTTTTTTTAAATAATGAAAGTCTTCACAAAACAAAGAAAATTATGGAACAAGTGTGACAGGAAACTAGGCATTGACTTTCAAGGGTCTTATATGTGTAGCAAAAATGACTTCATCATTAAATTATGTGGAAAATTACCATCTCCATCTTTTTTGCACCTGAAATTAAAGCTCAAAATTGCATCAGCCAATTCGCCAACAAGAATCAATCTGAAATATTTTTCTAGAGCTTTCTTTGATCATGATGACTATATTTTAATTCATATCATAATAACAAACATTAAACATGGTAAATATTGAACTCACGGTAAAGTAAAACAATTTAAATTTTCAGCTTTTCAGACACATCCAAGCTTGAAAAGCACTTGTTCAGTGCCTAGTATATCAGTATTACAAAATCCACCAGTCCTACACTCGGAGCTGGCGCGCCTCGCTGGCCGCTTCGCGTGCACCCCCTCTCAAGGAACTAGATCTAGTTCTAAGCTTGAACAGAGTTAAAATGTGCAAAAAGGGTTCTTTTGTGTGTAAGTGTAGAAAACTTGAAAAATTAAAAACACGCACAAATGTTTGAAATAGTTGCAGCATGAAAATTAATAACTCGAAAATTACTGACTTTTACAGTGTATCAATAATTGTTAACTTCATAAGTTTCATACACAATACTTGTAGTACTGTTTCCTTAATTTTACAAAGCACATCAAAAGCTATCAAAACCACAATATCAGTTTTGTAAGAATATTTCCATGGCTTTAAAACATGGAAAACAAGAACAGGTCCCAGGGCATGGTTTTATTTTAAAGATAAAAATCAAACAAATTCTTATATTTAGGGTTCTGGCAGAGATCCTATTATATTTTTAATTTTAGGATTTCTGGTTCTATAAAGCAAATGTGATTTTGATTTTTTCCTCAAAAACAGTAAAAACCAATTTCCACAATTATTACCTTTGACTTAAAATGGATCATAATTACGCTGTGGATCAAATACCATGTGAAGAATATCATCACCCGCATTTATAAGGTGCATGTAATTTGTATTGACAGTGAGTAGGATGATGACATCAGTGATATTAATGACCTTCATCCCCCATGCATCAGGTACAATACAACATCAGGCATGGTGCCATGTCTTTTTCCATTGATGATCTCATCTCAGTCCTAGCTGCTACTGCCACATCAGCACAAAGTCTACTGCTACACTGCAAACCTGTGACAAAGCAAAATTGATGAAGAAAAAATGGAATTTATATTAATCATAAAGAATTTACAATCTTTTACATGGTTTCATTAATATCAATCTGTAAATTTCAACAAAATTAATATTCAATTATCTTAAATATTCAATTCCTTTGGCAGTAGTTTTTTTTCTTGAGTACATCTTCGTTGACTTATATGGGGGGGGTAGGGCTGACCAACAAAAATTTAGGTTACCCATCCTGGGAGGGCTGGGGGGGGGGGAGGGGAGGATTCCCCCTTCACTGGTATGTTATAGTCACCACGGTCACAATATTACATTTTACCATATTTATTATATCATCATTTCATTTTATTTTGTAAATCATTCAATATTAATTTCATGTCACCTCATCTCATTTACTTATTACCATGTTTATTTTCCTTAAAATAAATTTCATTTTTTTTATTTTTAAATTTATTTTAATTATTCAATTATTTAATCTTGTCATTCTCCACACAATGTGAAACAAATTTGCATGCTATGTGTTAAAATTTCACTAGTATAATTAATTAATTAAATTATTTATGATTTATTTATTTTTTTATTTTTTAGGAAGTAGATACTATTTCATGTAAATAAAAAAACAAATAAATAATAAATAAAGAAAGAAAGAATTAAAAACAAGGAACAAAATTACACTGCAATTACATTGCAGTAAATAAATAAATAAATAAATAAATAAATAAATAAATAAATAAATAAATAAATAAATAAATAAATAAATAAATAAATAAATAAATAAATAAATAAATAAATAAGGAAGGTTATACACTATTATCATGATTATAGTGCACTTTTTCCATTTTCTATTACATTTGTACATGTAGCATAGATAGTCTCCATGGGCGAATTTCTCGACGGGTGGCTTAGCAGTTGGCTAGTCTAGCCTGAAGGCTTAAGAGGTCGTAAGACCAGGCTTAACTGAAAACACGTTCCCCGAAACACGGCTACCATAGCCTCGAGGCTTCTTAGCCTGTGGGCCAGGCTTGTAGGATTAGCCCCAGGCTTGAGTAAAATTTGCATTTCTCGAAATCAGTCTTCTGTAGCCGTAGTATCGCAAGCCTGTTAGGCCAGGCTTACAGCGACTTTTCTTGGCCCTGCCTCAGAGCAGGTCTTAGGTCGCAAGCCTTGGTCTATTTCAATTGACAAATTGCTTAAATTGTAATGCAAAGTTTTCATGGTTTTTCTTTCATATTTTTGAACCAAAACAGATGCTGTCTTTCAATCAACATAGAGTAGGCCCCTACCCCTGAGTAATAATCATTGTTCGATTTAGTTGAACATTTCACCATTTTATTTATTTATTTATTTATTTATTTATTTATTTATTTATTTATTTATTTATTTATTTATTTATTTATTTATTTATTTATTTATTTATTTATTTATTTATTTATTTATTTATTTATTTATTTATTTATTTATTTATTTATTTATTTATTTATTTATTTATTTATTTATTTATTTATTTATTTATTTATTCAAACTTCTTTTGCCTGGGTAACAAAACTCAGTGTAAACACTGTTTTTCAGTTTGGCTCAGGGTCAAACTTAAAACATCAAAAAATAACCAATACATATTAAAATACATATCACCTTTTATTTATTTTATTTATTAAAAAACTTTTTATTTATTAAAACATTTTATTTTAGTGTTCATTCGAGTCAGTTAAACCTGCTGTTAGTTGAACATTTCACCATTTTATTTTAGTGTTCATTCGAATCAGTTAAACCTGCTGTGATATTATAAAGGCCTACTCATTTGGAATATGGACTTTCTTTTGGAGCAACGGTGCCAAAGGGGTGCAATTAAAGCAAGACGCAATCTTCGACGTCAACTTGCTATCGTGGCGTCTTCAGGAGAGGAAGGATCCTTTTCTGAAGTATTCGTATACCAAATTTAAATCGCGCTGCCGATTCAGTAAATGCAATGTTTTAAGGCTTACTGATCTGCTTGAACCTAACTTGTAACGGTCAACAAATAGAAGTGCCCCCCCCCCCCCATGTTTGACATGTCCAAAAACCTTGACCTTCCACATGAACTTGCTCCCATGCTTTCCTCTTTTTGCCTGAGATTTATTATTCTGTAAACATGTACATTTGTTGCCTGAGTTCGACTTCACTTCGGAGGCATGCTGAAAGTAATCATGGTAATAATGATTATATGTGTGAACGGAGTCGTTTCGGTAACATACCCGAAGGAACAGTTCTTGAAACGTTTGAATGATCAAAAAACAAAACTTTTTTTATCATCATCATCATCATCATCATCATCATCATCATCATCATCATCATCATCATCATCATCATCATCCAACATTATCATCATCATCATCATAAACTATGCACTCATGCTAAATTCGCAAATAGAACATGAAAATGTCAGCAGTAGATAGCACACGCGATGGTGGTCAAATGCTTGGTTATGTTTTTGCACCAAAATTATCCTTAAATAATGATTTACTTTTGACAAACATGCGTATGATTTGTTTGAAGTGTGAAACAATTTTTGCTTTAGGCCTACTAGGGAATCGAAGTTTCCTTTTCTGTAGGCTTGCAGTTTGACCCTTTTTGAAATGCAAATAAAAAATAAAAAATTAATGAGTCGAGTAAAAAGTATAGAAGTATCATTCATGCAAGCAGGACTCATAATAAAGAAAAGTGGAAATAAAATAATACATAAAAGACACAAAAACTGAAAAAATACTAGTCTTGCATCCCGGTCTTGCATATCAAGTTGTGTACAGTGGTGTAAGCCCAAGCACAAGACCGGCGGTCTAGGCTAGTCTTTGCGCTGCTAAACATGTTAGTACGGTAAACCGTGAAGGACAACAGCTTATGCACATCTACCTCCAACTGCCTATACAATTAAGTCGCTGGTAAAAAGGGACGAGGTTGTCAAGCGTTAAGCCGGCAAGGCCACTAAGACCAGGTTGAATTTGCGTTCAAGAAATTCGGCTACTGTTAAGACTCGGGCTTCGAGAGCGGGCTAGGCTTAGTAGCCTCAAGGCCACCTTAAGCCAAAGGCTTACTAAGACTCCTATCGAGAAATTCGCCCCATGAGTGAACAGCTAAACCAATAGTCCCAGCCAATAGTCCAAATGATGACTAGTATGTCTCATGAATGGGAAGGGGTAAATTTGTCCCCTTGGCCCAATCCCAAATCCATTTGGCGGGGTTTTCCTTCAAATCATAAGCACCCATTGATTAATCAATTATTTTATGAATGATTAGATGGATATTGAATTCCTATGCTAGTCAGCCATGTGCCGGAAATAAGGCAGTGTCCACCCACGTGTAGAATCAGGTGCATGCAGCAAGAATTTTATGAATGAAACTCAACCATATGGAGATGTGTGAAGCATATGTGATTCTAAATATGGGATAGAAAATGTTCTAGACCAAATTCCCTTTGCTTTTTAATAAACTATAGTATTTATGCATGGGAAAACGAAAATACATTATTTTATTACAAAGTGGGTTTATTATAGTATGCTGTTATAGCAGATTAATATTAAAAGTTTTTTCTATTAAAATATCACTTATAAATGATAAAACCATATAAGGCCAAGTAAAAAAAATACTAGTTGCTCATCCCCGCCTGCTTCTTTTTTAAGGGAGTCTTACATTTTCTTGTTATTTTCTTTATTTCATGCATACATTTTTTTGTAAAAATGTTTATTGGCAATAGATTTGCTTCTGTCCAATAATAATTTTAAAATATTTTACTAGTGCCTCCTCCTCTTCAAGTAACACAACAATGGCGATATAATTGGTGATTTTGCATTGTAAACAAATATATATAAAGGACCTCCTGGTTTGTTTTTTACTTAGCCTTAGAAAAGAATTGTATATATTTATTCAACAATACACACATTCACACATAAAGAAAATTTGAATAGGGGGCTTTATAAATAAGTAAGATAATAAAATAATAATAAACATATACATTTTACATTATGATTATTTTACACCACTGTACCTGAATGTATTGTGTTACATATTATTACTGTATAAAAATAAAATATTACTATTTATTTAAAACAAAAGCATAAGCACCAATTCTTCAAAATACGCTCATGCAATTTCCCCATCAGATGATCAAATATTTTGCATTTATTTTTATCATTAATTTTTGGCTTCCTGATATTAATTACAATGTGCTTTTGTTTTGATAGAATTCTAATGATGTAGGCCAACCGCCTTCAGACTTAAAACCATTTTAAGGCTGGAAATTTTTATGATAATAAGGAAAAATTTCAGCGATTTTTATAAAGGCTTCACTAAATATTTTAGGGGTATGAAGTGCTTGGTAGCAATATATGTACAATGATTATAATAATGGTTGTACTTAAAAATCTTAACTGTATAAATATTTTAAATATCTTTTATTTGGTATATTATTGGCTTACTACTTCACCAGCTGGTCCACATATAATACAAGCCTCTTTATAAAAATCTTAGAATTTGATAAAATTGTATAAAAGAAAGAAAATCCCCCATTTTCAAGTTTTTCTCAACATGCTCTAAGGCAAACGTCATTCCCACGTGTAGTATCAAAGAAAAGTTTGGACAAGTGAAGACTTGAATGGATTGAATAATCGTCACATGACTCCCCTTCTATTCAGCCTGCAGGTCCGATCTTGTACTTTCATTTTGTATGATTAAAGGCGCTTGATTGAATTCCTTTTGTGCATTAAAGTAGGCAAGGGGTTGCCTTATCGAGTGCAGGATGGTGGAACATTATTATGGTGGAAACTGAAAGGAAGCTGGCAGTAGCTAGGCCAGTATAGGGCCAATCAGGGATATGAGACATATCCCTGGGCCAACAAACTTTGTGGTAGACCATAGATAGTATCTACATGCATGGAATTGGAAAGTCAAAAAGTGTTTTCAAATTTGCAAAGTTAAATGTGTCTTGTTCCTTGTTTTATTTGAAGCTATTTGAAATTTTGATTACTAATGTTTTAATATTATGTTTCATAATTTTTTCCACAACATTAGAAATATAAATTATAAAATATAACTTGCAATATTATCAATATTTATTACTAACTTTAGACAAGCATAATCAGGTTGGACATTGATGGCCTAGTATATTTTTAACATTTCCAAAATTATATACATGTATAAAGTTTTGATTAAGAGTTATATTAAAATTGAAACTTTTTTCATTACAGTAATGTTTGCTTAGAAAATAAGTTCTAGGATGACATACAAAATAATGCAAACCAAATGTTGGTATACGGTCACCCAGGACAGTCACATAGGTTTACATACACCCAAGACCTAACCTAGTCAAGCATGGCCTAACCTATGCCATTACCTTGGTCAAGATTGAAATGAATTTACATTTAACAGTAATAATTTTATTTAATTTGCATATAACACAACAGTTATCAGTTAGGCTTTATAATTGAATTTAATCTCCTTAGTGATGATACCACTTATTTATCTTGCCATGAAGAGATATTATTTAGTGGCATTTACAAATGTATATCATGCAAAGGCCAGCTAGACAACTGCCCCAAATGCCCAGCCCAAATACTTGGCCCAAATCCCTGGGCCCAAATGCCCAGCCCAAATGCAGGGATGTATAAATTCAGAGAAGCATAGCTATTAATATTATACCTGAATGTCAAAACTTTTAGGCATTCAGTTTACATGTAGTCCTATGTAGGTCAGACCGTCAGGCTCTATACATTGTTAATTGACAAGCAACTTTTATCAACCACAGACTAGTAAATGTCTATGTATCTGAATGTATGAAGCGAGGAAAAATAACTTATTTAGAAAAATAAATTAATTTTCAATAGCTTTAACTATCAATTCAATAAAGTCAAATAATAGTTTAACAGATTATTGTATCTTGAGGTATTGAATATGATTCAGCAAAATTGATTTCAAATTGTATGTATATATGCACACGAAACACACACACATACATACAGGCCTATCAACGGTACATGCACACGAAACCTAAAGTACTGAGCGGTATCGCTACGTGTATAACCATTCTAGAACAATCATAAAACTGCAGGAAATCCCCTCCATATCATTTTATGCGTTTCGATCAATTTGTTCAAGGCAAACTAGCTCCAACTGGTATTCCCCTGCTATCAATAGCTCTATTGGTTCCCAAGGTTGACACAGTCATGTGACTGTGACTTCGCCCAAGTTCAGCCATTCATGCAGCAAACAGGGCAAAATCTACAGGTTTATTTGTTCATTTGTTCCATGTATGACGACCTTGGATATATTCCAAACTTCTTTTTTTTTCAACTAATTTTTTTCTACATTCTTTATATTTTAGGAATTTTGTGCCTTCCAATTTTTGATTTTTATTATTCAAAAAACATATATTTTCCCTTCCAATTTTACTTTTATTCCAATTTTACTTTTATTCCAATTTTACTTTTATTCCAATTTTACTTTTATTCCAATTTTACTTTTATTCTCATTTTACTTTAATTTCTTGATTTTCTCTTTATTTTGCACTATTATTCATATTTTCATGTTATCATAAGGCCTAGGGTAGGCCAAGCATATCTGTCAAAACATAATTTCATAAAAAGTAAAGGCAGTGGCGTAGCCAGAGGGGAGCAAACCCCCCCCCCCCCCCCCCGCATAGAAATTTTGAGGAATGCAAATTGGAATGGCAAAGAATGAAGTAATTAAAATGACAAAAAATGGGGACAAAAAAAAGCTTTGCCCCTCACACTAAAAGGCTGGCTATGCAGCGCTGCTGACTAAAGCATTTGAGTAATGGTAAAATTTGCTAATATGTGACACAATCTGGTTCATGGGGGCCAAAGGCGGCAACTTTGAAATTGAGATAAAGGCAAAAATATGGAGTTCACATTAAAATATACATAAGTAAAATAGACATCACAAATTCTAAAACATACTATACTGCTCAACATACTATAATGTACTATGGTATCATGTTCCTAACTTTATCATCATTTATACAGAAAAATAAATCTCACAGCATATAGCTTCAAAATGATACATGGTGAAAATGTTTGTTTTGTTTTTTCTTTTTATAAAAAGCACATTTTATGAAGGATTCAACAAGGCTGAAGGACACCTAGTACTGGAAGATGAGGTTCATGGAGTGTAAAAAACAACAACACATGGAAACAGCCAAAATCTATTCTAAAAAAATTCTATTCTTTCAATCTCAAAATGAGCTCTAAATGTCGCTGTGAAAGATTACACTATGTTATTCTGAAGGTCCTGTTCCGATGTCCACTATTCCAAAGCTTCACTATTCCCAAAACACTATTTTTTTTATATCTGGAGAATTCGCTATTCCAAATAATTTTATAGAAACTTGCATGTTGGCAGACCTTCATATCCGAAAAGTGGACTTTCCAAATAGCTGGCTGAGGTCACTGAACCTGATTTTAAATGTTGTCATGGTACAGTAGTGTTACACCATAGGCCTTCAAACAAGACCTATGGTTTACGATGAATAGAAATGATAATAGAAAATGAAAACAAAAAAAACATGTTTTAAAGTTCTTTTTTAAAAGAACAATGTAGTTTTCATCAAAACAATTATTAAAAACTTGTGTGAACATAACAATAATGATTTACATGGTTTGATTAATTATATATGTTATTACAATTTCCAAGAGATAGTCAAGCCAGTAGAAATTTTAACAGGCACAAAATAAATTAGAGCTCAAGTGAAAACTCTGCATATGTATAATTAAAGCCATAATACAGAAAAAAATGTCCACTTTTTTATGTAGAAAGACCCTTTCCTTTTTTTTTTTTTGAAGGAAAAATTCACAAAAGGTCAGCTTATTGGGGAAACGTTGCAATTAGCACTTTTTTGAAGGCAACATCCACAAATTACAAGATCACTTTTTAGCTCCCTAGACCCCCCAATAAAAATTGAATAAACCACAGCTCAGGTGTGTACTATTAAGTTGTCAATTGTAAGTCATATGGTAAAAACCACACCCCTTTTATTGAAATTTAAGGATTTTTCGATACTGCTGCTACTTCTGTTATAATAAAAATTAATGAGTAATTTTTGTAATTGAAATATATACAGATGGATAACATTGGCAAAAACAATATAACAAGTTATAACAACATAAGAAAATAGGGAAATTTTAAATATTAACTTCACAACCCTGTAATTAAACTGAAAATATATACCACACTCAGATAAAATGTACATTTTGATGCATTGGTGTAGCCAGGGGGAGGGGCAAAGGGGGGAAGCTTCCCCCTGTGAGAAGTTTTGCCCCCCCACCATGGGATGCCTTTTTGTTCTTTCTAGCCCATTTTTGACCATTTTCGTCAAAATTGCCCCCCTTGGAAGTTGTCTTGCCCCTCCCCCCTTGCCCACCCTCTGAAAAAGTGCCGACTATGCCACTGTTTTGATGGCATACACAATGGTATAGGACTTTTCATTGAAAAGAGAAATATTCAGGCCACACCCCAATGAAAAATCAACATTAACTTGAAATCTTTCCTGATGGACCACTGGAGATACCAATAAATTTCCAAAGCTTCACCTAAATAAATATCCATTTACATGAAAACATTAAACGCTTAAAAACCATTAATTTAATTGAAAGGGGCAAGCCTCACAATGAAATAAATCCATGAAATTTGGCACTTAACAGGAATTCTTTACAAGCACATTCAATTCAAGAGGTGCCAACTAATACAATATCGACTTCACTAAAATTCCCATTCCACGAAAAACATGCAACGCTCAATTTCATTGAAATCTTTTGAGACCAATACATGCGATACTCAAGTTCAATCAACTTATAATCCAATGAACACCAATCCCAGTCTTAAAACCTCTGCCACACTTTTCCCATTCCACACATCTACAAGACACCTGTTGTACAGCAAAACATGTACATACAAAAAAAATGCATTTTGAACCACAAACACAACTTTTTTCCACGCTGGCTTGTTTGTGCCTCTTGTTTGTTCAGTACAATAGGTGTTTTTCCATATAGGGCAGTCACATGACGGGATCAGGTGCAAAAGTAGTCCCGTTTTTTCTTTTAGCTATTCTTTTGTGAGGTCACCCAATGCCAGCTGATTAGCCAGTGAGGGTTCCCTACTTGAGAGTTTGACAGGGAATTCCTTTTGTCAAAGAAAGTCACGGACCCATCCAGGGCATGCGGTTCCATGTAAGAATAACAAGAATAGCATAGCAACAGCGAGGGTAACAAGATCAACTTGAAAAACAAGTTTTCTTGACAAACAACTACCCTGGAATAATTTCAATTTATTATTTCTCATGATTTTGGTTTTATCTTTGCACCATTGTTACATTTCATGATTCATATTTTATCAGATCCCAGCTTGTAATTGTTTGCTATTGAAGAACAGCTTATAATATTTAAAGGAAAAACTTTCCTGCAACTACAAGTTGTATTATACATGTACATGTACTTTTGTAAGCAAGTCCCGAAGCAAGTGAAACAAGTCTGATCAGAGGTGGTGATTTGTTTCTTTGAGGTCCATGAAGAGGAAGCAGCTATAATTTGGTTCACTTCAAGTTCGGTAGTGACATCAATGCTTTTCCGCAGTTGCGCCGCAAGCATGCCGACTAGCCGCCACTGTACGCATGCGTGGACACTCGGCGCGTTGAACTTTACGCGCGCGATTCGATACTGCACTACCAAACTTGAGGTGAACCAAATTATAGGGATGTAACTCCACGATTGAATAAAAAAGCCTGAAAAATGGTGTGAATGACAAGAATGGCTCTAAAACGGGCTGAAGATAAAAGAAATCACGTAAATCTGGACAACAAAAAAGCCTGAATTCAGGCAAGAGCCTGAAAAGTTACATCCCTGAAGACGTTTAAAAGTAGAGGGAAAATGTTTGCATATTAGATTCATTGAATCAGTCAATCTGTAACATAAATATATGTGACTGAATATACCTCTCTAACCCCGGGTCTGAAACATGAATGAAAGTAAGTGAGAGTCAGTTTATATATAGGGTCCATCCAGGGCAAGCTCTCATCACAGGGTCTGCGGTCTCATATATCTTGGTGCCTAAATTCTTAAAGGCAAACACACTTCACAAATTTACAGTCCAGGTTAGTTTCACCATGGTTTCACCCAAGCTCCATAGGGGAGACTGGGGTAATTCCGGCCCCCTTTTTGATATTTTGTATTATATTTTTTGAATGAAATTAGAAAAATAAGTCTTCTCATTTGCATACTAATTAACAATATGTAAATGACGATGAGGGGCCGGAATTATCCCGTGGGTTGGGGTAATTCCGGCCCTCATGTTTATGAGTATTTTTAAAGTCAGAAAAAACAAGAAATAGTTTGTCAATCAGTCATGTACTGTATTTATGTAATAAAGTAAGAGTCAAAGAGGTAATAAGTTCCATTACACAAGTTCCAATATGTTTACGGAGAGCAAGATCTGGGTGGCACCTTAAGAATCCATAAATACCAGTCAGAACCAGGTCTTCCATTGGTGAACGGATTTGGGATCTTTAATGTTCTGACATAGTCAGCCACAAATTTCAAGTAGCTCCTATTTGATAGGAGTTTCCAAGTCCCCAACTGGCAAGAACTCGAAGACACAGAGCCAACTCATCTTCAACCTCCTTCGACAACACCATGGGACGTCCTGCACCACATGCTTCCATTGACGTTTTTCCTTGTATTCGTTCTTGAAGAGTTGTTCTGGGAATTCCAAAAGTCTTGGATGCTGTTTTTAATCCCATTTCCCTTCTTTGACTGCTTTAACTGCTTCAATCATGTTTTCATGTTGATAAGCATGTCATTTGCCTTTTTCAGGGTTGTATTTATGCGGAATAGTGATCGATTATAGTTGTCCGTAGTCTTTTTTGATCTTCAACTGAAGATTCCAAAGAAAAACATGTTTCAGAAAGCAAAACTAAATATTGATACAACAAAATAGTGTTTACTTATTTGCATCATCTTAAAATGTAAAATTATTTTATACTGTTGTGTTATTTAGCCCTAAAGTGTGCAATTCTATGCTCTTCCATGAGGGGGCCGGAATTACCCCAAGGCACATGCTGGAAACAACAATCTTCTACCAGAAGAATTTAAGAAAAGATTTGGATTTTAACTTATCACTGGTACAAACATAGGTTGTCTTTACAAATAAACACAAAGAAAGTTGAAATTACATTATGGTTTAAGAACCACACTCCCCTATCCAAAGTGGAGAAGCCGCTTTTTTCCAGTTGATTTCGATATGTCTTGTCACAGTAAGTCCTCCTGGCTATATGCTTCAAGCTATATCTGTGATTGCTGCTGCAGGCAGTAGGCCAAAAGTTACCCATTCACACGCCATAGCAGTGAGTAACTTAGAAATTTTGCAGATGTTGCTAAAACTGGGTCAAACTAAAAGGGGCCGGAATTACCCCAGTCTCCCCTACATGATATGCTGTCCAAAAATGGTGCCTAACCAAAGAAGCAAAGATGCCATACAATTGCAATTTAAGGCACTAATGTAGAGAAAATCACGGAATCGGAGGTACAACATGGAAAATGACATTTTTATATGATGTGTTAATAAATGTTAAAAACAATCATGAGTTGTGTATGTCAATTTTTATGATAAAAAAAATAAAGATATATTACCAAGGCATGAACCCCATATATCCCTCCAAACATCGTAATAGTCGGCATATTATTTTATTGTGAGAATATTCCAATCAGAGCATATTGATCGTGATATTGAACACTTTATTGTGACATTAATATCATTGTTTATACATTTAACTAAAAATTTAAGCTTTTTTCATGACACAGATTTTCAAATATTACAACACGGATTACAACACGGAAAATGGATTTTAGAAAACGGTAAACTTCGGACTCTACACTAATGATACACTCCGGGGATACACTTTATGAGCTGCACAAGCTCTCTGCATTTGTATCAAATTTGACATAAGGTATATAGCCTATAGGCCTTCCATGTACTGGGAGGCCTATATCTTTTTATCCCCATTGGTTCTTTGAAGTGCAATCTATAATTTTTGCATGCTCCTACACATGTTGGTAGCTATAGGGTACGGTTTCCCAAATTAAACCAGGGTTTCCAAAATTGTGGGTTGTGAGCGCTTCTTCAGGGGGTGGCAGACTGAAAAGTAAAGAAATAAAAGGAGGACAATGTATAATGAAATGATCACTGGGTGGGGGGATGGGGAAGCTGGTCCCCTCTTGACCCTGCTGGCTGGTAAAATGGGGGGCAAGCAATTTTTGGCAGGGCGGGAGGGGGAGGGGAAGGAATTTGTGGTATGCCATTTGGAAATAAAGCCCCCTCGGCTCATAATTATTGTTCAACCCCTTAAACAACAAAGACAGATTGTGTATGTTTCTTTTGTTTTATATCTGCCATTGAAGGTCAGGTTAGGTTTATTTCTGTTGTTTGTATGTTCGAACAGCCACTCTGCGGACAGACGGGCTGATCATAAAAATGCAGGCTCATCAAAATCAAGCCAGGTTAAACTTAAAAATAACTCAATATTATAACATGCTGGCCTATAATATGGAAATAAAAGAAATAAACAGAATTGAAGATAAACAAAAAGGAAAAGAAGGCCACTCCCAATCATCATGTGAACAATTTTATACTGCTATTAGATGGAGAGGAAATTCGGGAGTGCACTTCAATTTGAAATGGATATAGGTGTAGGGCTGGCACTTTCGCACAAAGGGGCATTCGGTGAGAGCAAAATGTAAAAAATATGGGGTCATTGGGTGAGAGCATGATTTTTGGCATTCGGTGAGAACAAAATGTAAAAAATATGGGGTCATTGGGTGAGAACATGACCT
This sequence comes from Amphiura filiformis, assembly GCF_039555335.1. Taxonomy (NCBI): domain Eukaryota; kingdom Metazoa; phylum Echinodermata; class Ophiuroidea; order Amphilepidida; family Amphiuridae; genus Amphiura; species Amphiura filiformis. The sequence continues at coordinate 55,501,804 of NC_092643.1, forward strand.
TTTAAATGGAATCTTTGGGTGAGAACCGAAACAGCGCCACAGAAACCTCGAAAATCAAATTTCTACTTCTAAATGGCTTCAAATTTCTTTGTTTTTTCAGTGATGAATGAAAGTTGCTGCTCAAATTGAATTTGTAAGGGTCTTTGAGTAACAGATCAAATGGAAAAATAGGGGGTCTTCGGGTGACAGAGCATGTGTTCGTAAAAGGTCTTTAGGTGACAGCAATGTTGAAAAAGGGGGTCTTCCTACTACCTCAAAGGCTGTGCACGCGCACATGCATGTAGGGCATAGATATTCAATGAATGTTATTGAGGAGGTCTTCAACAAAGAGCTTATTAATGTGAATAGATGGTTCCAGGTAAATAAATTATCTACCAAAAAACGTTGACAACGTAAAGAAATCAACAAGTTTAAAAAACCCACCTCGGCTCACTTTTTGAAACTTGGTCCCATTTGTAAAAGGTATTGATTTAAACTTCATCATATTTATATAAATTTAAAACATTTCCAGAAGTGTAGTAGGCTTGTAATAAAAACACTGATTTGCTGTTGGTATTCAAAATGGGACCAAGTTTCAAAAAGTGAGCCGAGGTGGGTTTTTTAAACTTGCTGATTTCTTTTACGTTGTCAACGCTTTTTGGTATATTTCTTTTCTTTTATGAATGTAACCAAGCAGCTCCAAGCTTGGAAAGTCATAAGGTTACAAAGTGCTCCATAAAACGAAAAATAGATGCTTGAAGTTGCTGTTCATGATTTATGACAATAAATAATTAAACAAAACTTTATCAGTCGTTTATTTTAAAACTTACTGAAATCACGCGTGACTGAGGCGTACACAATGATCAATATATATTTTAATATACTTTAATTATTCAAGGCAACGTAAATATGTACAGAAAATGTAAATATGAACAACACACACCCAATGTTGACAATGCCAGAGAGATACGGAGAGTAAGTCCGATTTACTTCCAAGTTGGAACTAGTAAATGCGCATATATTTAAGCCTATACTACGGAAGCGTCTAAATGCCCCGACTAGGCAAGATAATCGTGTTTGAATGTTTGTGGTTCTTTATAGCCCTGCGGGGCAATCTACTTGGCTATCCAAATTTCGCGTTTTGTGGTTCTTTGTAGCCCTGCGGCCAACCTAGTTGGATATGCCTATTAAGCGGCGGTTATCTGCGATCTTTCCCGGTTTGTGGTTTTAATTTCCCTTATCAAGCACTGCCCTCTATCGGGAGCTAATTTATAGTTTAAGCTTGTTGGATATCCATATTTACGTGGTTTGTGGTTCTTCGTAGCCCTGTGGGGCAATCTAGTTGCAAATACAAATTTCGCGGTTTGTGGCTCTTCATTTCGTTTCATTTCGTTTATCGCGGTTTGTGGTCTTAATTTATTGGATATCCATATTTCGCGGTTTGTGGTTCTTTATAATCTATAGGCCTGTGGGCAATCTAGTTGGATATCCAAATTTCGCGGTTTGTGGTTCTTTGTAGCCCTGCGGGGCAACCTAGTTGGATATGCGTAGTAAGCGGCGTTTATCTGCGATCTTTAAATGGTTTGTGGTTTTAATTTCCTTATCAAGCCTGCTCTCTATCGGAGCTAATTTATAGTTTAAGCTTGTTGGATATCCATATTTAAGTGGTTTGTGGTTCTTTGTAGCCCTGTGGGGCAATCTAGTTGCATATCCAAATTTCATGGTTTGTGGCTCTTCATTTCATTTCATTTCATTTTATCGCGGTTTGTGGTCTTAATTTGTTGGATATCCACATTTACATGGTTTTTGGTTCTTTGTAGCCCTGCTGGTAATCTAGTTGGATATCCTATTAAGCGGAGGTTGTCGGCGATCTTTCGCGGTTTGTGATTTTAATTTCCCTTATCAAGCCCTCTATCGGCAGTTAATTTATAGTTTAAGCTTGTTGGATATCCAAATTTCGCGGTTTGTGGTTCTTTATAGCCCTGCGAGGCAATCTAGTTGGATATCCAAATTTAACGGCAGTTGTTGGCGATCTTTCGCGGTTTGTGGTCTTAATTTGTTGGATATCCATATTTCACGGTTTGTGGTTCTTTAAAATCGACAAGCCTGCGGGCAATCTTGTTGGATATGCAAATTTCGCGGTTTGTGGTTCTTTGTAGCCCTGCGGGGCAATATCTTTGGATATCCCTATTAAGCGGCGGTTGTCAGCGATCTTTCGCGGTTTGTGATTTTAATCAGGGGGGCCGGCCAAGATTGGCTCAATTTTGACGTTGTCATTGGTTTTACACGTAAACACAAAAATGTCTCAAATTATTCCAAAACTGTACGTATGTTATTAAGCACTATTTTATCATATATATTTGTATTGTTTTTTTAAATTATTTTGTATGAATAACGCACGATATGTTACGATATATACTGAAAATTTCCCCTATGTGTATCAATGAGTTTACGTGGTGTAGTAGTTACGCAGCTCGACTCCCACGCAGAGGGTCCCGAGATCGATTCCCGTCCCCGGCGATGATTAAAAAATTTTCTTCTTCTTCTTTATTTGAATTTAAAATTATTTATTTTCATATGAAAATGTATATATTGCACTGGGAAATATATTTTGTGCATTTTTTTTCTGTAATGGGGCCACCCGCCAATAGAGCTAAAAAAGCGGATCTTGGCTCCGGGAAAAAATAATTGCGTCCATCGTGCAGGCAGTGTTGCCGTCATATTGTCTGTTTTGTTTACGCTTTTGGCTGTTGCCACATTGAATAATGTAGTCCACCATCGTCTGATTTTAATTACCCTTATCAGGCCCTGCCCTCTATCGGGAGCTAATTTGTAGTTTAAGCCTGTTGGATATCCATATTTCGTGGTGTGTGGTTCTTTGTAGCCCTGCTGGGCTATCTAGTTGGATATCCAAATGTCGCGGTTTGTGGTTCTTTATAGCCCTGCGGTGAAATCTAGTTGGATATCAATATTCAGCGGCAGTTGTTGGCGATCTTTCGCGGTTTGTGATTTTAATTTGTGACAATTTATAATATTTATTGCAAATATAATTTCAGATTGAACTGTGAACAGAGCCAATGATAAATGTGTTTTAAATAACGAAGATGTCATGATAATCAGGCATGGTGAAAGCATCTGGATGGTGAAAGTAGGCCTAGGCCTAGGCCTAAATGAGAATAAAAAATCAAACATGTTTGTTTGATGAAAAAAAAAAAATATCATAATAGCAATGGATGTTCGAGATGGTGTTATTCTTGATTTATGACAATACATTGGTTAATAAAACATTAAGAAAAAAGTGGTGGGAAGTTTCAAACCTGAGCAAAAATTCATAAATGGATTAGAAGTCCAGGACCTTAACCGCTTCGCCACGGGGACGACCCGTTATAACGACGTGTGAAAGTGGAGTATTTATTAATATGAATGTATGCTGTGGTCCGGAAAGAATAAACTTGATTTTTTGGCGAATGGGATCCAGAATTTGTATGTAGGGTATCCAGGAATATACTAGGGTATATTTGAAAGTGAATCTCAAAAGGTAGTGCGACAGTGACAGCCATGTATGGCTGTAGCAGTGACGAAAGATTGTGGATATCAGTATGATTAGCTATGATTTTCCACTAATTTTGGCTATGAAATACCGCGTGAAATAAAGCAAGAATGTTTATTTATTATCAAACAATCGGATTGACTGTATGATTGGTGTAACTTTTTGAATTAATGAGTTATTAAAATATTACACTTTGGATAGTAAATACGATTTAGCATGGTTTTAGATATATTTTGTACCTAGCGAAAAATATCATAGAACAATAGCGTTTTGTTTCGTGTAAATATAGTCCCGCGGTGCATCTTCTTATTCTTCTTTATCAGTCGTTTTTTTTAAAACTTGCTGGTCATGCTACCGCGTGACTCTAATCTGTCAATGCTAAAAAAACGAATTATATGTTACTCGGTACCAAGAAGAACACAAAACCTGAGTACAATTTGCAATTGTTTCTTGACTCTGACAGGCACTCAAGAACACCGCTTGAAAGAGTGCCAAGCACTAAGTTTCTAGGTCTACAAATTGACCAGAATATCACTTGGAAAGAACATATTGATAATATTGTAAAAACATGTTCAAGAAATGTCGGTATCATTAATAAATTAAAAACTTCCTCCCACATGAGGCGTTATATACATTGTATAAAATTTGCTCTTTGATATTACCGTATATCAATTATGGTATCTTAGCTTGGGGATGTGCATGTTCATCATACATAAATGATCTTTTAAAATTCAAAAGAGGGCACTTCAGTATTATAAGTGCAAGTGATTATAGAAGTAGCACAAATCCCTTACTGATTAGGTATAATACTTTAAGTGTCAGGGATATGTATACATTTGAACTTGGTTTATTTATGTACAAACATGATAATGGACTTTTACCGAGTGTTTTTGCAGCAGTGCTGCATTAATTCTGAATTGGCTGGGTGTTACTATACTGAAATTTTCGAATGTGAAAGGCATTTTGTACCACTGAAGTTTTTCGTACACATCGATAGCTTTATTAATATAAAGATTGACTTTTGTAGAATTTTGGTTGTGTATCCATTGATTTTATATGCGATTTCATTGAAAGAAGTGTTTTTTTTTTTTTTTTTTTTCAACAACACACTCAACCTGGGCTCCTTGCATGAGGAATATTAGCTACAAGCATTAGCTGAGCATGCGTCCTGTCAATTTCTACTCTCACACCCCTGATTTAGCATAGGGATTGGGCTCGTTTGCATATGCATGAGTTCGTTGAGTTGGTCGAAGGCGTCCTTGGAGATAGTACATTTCTAGTAAAATGGTATAGATGAGCCTAGTCAAAATGCGTGATGTATTTTAGCAGTTTAAACGTAGGCCTATGTTTTTGTAAATGTGCATAATTTCCAATCACGTCGCAGATGGCAACTATCACAGCACAAGTAATAATTTATCCTAGTGTATTGCCCCGGTAGAATACCTTGCATATGCCATAGACAAATTTTGATAACTTGGTTGGTAGACAGAGATGACGTCAGTGGTACTGATTTTGGTTTAGATCTGAAACCATATTATACCTCAGGTTTAGATTGAGAAAGTATAGGCCTACATATCAAGTAATTATCTGGTGGGAATTGTTTTATTGTTGTATTAATTGTGGTATACTGAACCCGACAACCACATTTGAAGAAAATAATTATAACTATGATTAATTTTATCATGGGCTATATTTTTTGCCGGCGGAGGAATATGGATTTAGCCTGGGGAGTTAGCTTTCAAAAACTGTATCACGTGTCATTACATGTGGATGGGATGGGTGAAGTTTCGTGTTACCAAAGTATGGTGTGTTACCATTACAACAACAACTTACTTATTTACATAGTACATCATGAGTACATCCAATCACAGCGTGCTGATCTGTCTAAAGTAATAAACAAAGGTTGTTCAGTCGCACAGTAACAGTGCATGCACGCTCATTAGAGGCGCTGTAGTTTAATATGGATATGCAAACGAGATGGCGGTGACCGTGACTCAACTGTAAATGATTATTCTTCGGGACACCTTGACGGATTTTCCGCAATTGACACACCGTGCTGTAAGCATGGTAAAGTGAACCTGTAAAATGTACCAAATGCAGTTTTTGATTTTGCGGTACATGTCAGCTATTTTTATGCAATTTTCGGCCGTTGTTTCGCCTACAGTTTGTTTAGGACTTCTTTGTTGTGGACCATACTATTTTGTTTTTTACGAAAGTGATAATTTCTCCATCATTTTGTTTCAAGTTGCTTTATTTATTACTAAATAGCCTATTCGGTCTGGGTATTAAATTGATAGGCCTAATGGCGCAGTGTAAAGGACCATGCGGTTATAAGTTGAGACTCCCAAAAGACTGACGGCGTGACATTTTTCTTGAACAAATGAAATGATAATGATATTTTCAAAATGAATACTTACACCCCTCATAGGGGTCTATGTAAAACAGTCAATTATCAGAATTGCAAGTGTAGTCTAAAAGTGACAAAGAGATATTGTATTCTCTGGTTTGGAATGAGTATTTATGACTGAAAGCAGTTTAAGCAGCTAATTAGCACTAATTAAACCTTTTGAATAAATAATTTGGTCTGTTAATGAAGTAAATTTTGATCACCCTGTATACATAGAAGCAAACATCGCACCCAAAATAAAGTATATTTCTGGTTGGCTTTTTCAATTCAAGCTCTGTTTGATTTTGTGGTCCTCAGATTGAGAAAATATTCCTGAAAAGAAAAATATACCACATGTTCCTTAAAAGTTCATTTTTACACACTGTATATCGTCTAGTACACCCTGAATATTGATTTGAATTTTGGTCAGTTTAATCTCTGTTCTTAATGCTTTCCAGAAATAGGCCTACCTGTAATTGGTTCATAAAATGATATAACTATTCATCCCAAAATTGAAAACAATGGCCATACCCGATGTCAGTCAATGGTATATCCAAACCACAATATGAACCTGAAGACTCGTCATCAGACTTAGACACTATCCATGCTATCAATGAGGAATTGCTATTACCCCATACCACAGTATTATGTTTATAATCATTCCTAGGCCTTATTAAAGGCTCAAATGCATACAACTTTTTAACTCATTTATGTTAAGTATAAACTTGAGAATAATTATGTTCTTCATTTTAAGTAAATGTCATCATATGTTATTAAGTATACCAAGAAATGAACTAAGTACTCAGCATATAAATTAATTTGTGCCCTCATTGTGGGTTTTAAGACAAAATAAAATAAAGGAAACAAACATCATTCTCCTTTTTACAGTGTCGTTTCTAAAAGCTCATTTTTAAGCCAAAGGTCCTCTCAGTGAATGTGAAATCCAACATTTTTTCTTCATTCACTGCGCCGTCTTTTTTAAAGACATTTCTTGTTGATGATTTATTTGTAAAACAGTCTAAGATCCATGACTTGAATACCAGATATAAAGATCGTCTGAGGCTTCCATTTATCAAAAGAGCTTTCTGTGAAAAATCTATTAAATATGCAGCTACTAAGTTATGGAATAATGTTGATAACAGTATTAAAAGTTCATCATCGATTAATCAATTCCGCCATGTATTTAAAAACATCTCATGCAAAGTTACTGTTAATTCCTATTGTATCTGATTTATGTGACCACATTGGATATTTATATTTTATATTACTTATTGTTGTGCATTTTCTTATTTACTATTGTTTACTGTTATTTTTCATGTATTTAGGTTAATTCATATCAAGATATGACAGCTTACTGTTGCTTCTTCATTGAAATGACAATCTGCTGCCATGTCTAATGATGAATTAACCAATCAAGGGATCACAGACTTTCAGGCCTCCTCTTGGCCTTTCCTGTGATTCCTTCACTCTCACTTGTATTATGATTTTGTATGTATCCTATGTATATTTGCTATTTGATGAGTGAAAAAAATAAATGAATGAATGAAATGAAATGAATGAATGCACTATGCATAGTAATCTTGTCAAGCATGACCTGATAAAAGTTAGTGAGTCAGTACACAGAGCCCTCTTTTGACAGAACTTTGTTCAAAAAGTATGTACTAGTAATCAATAATCAGTGGTAATGATGTAATGATTGAGCACTACAGCATGGTGCAGTGAACACTGATTGGTATACAATGGCTGAAACAAGTTGTTAAAGAAGCTTGAAGATGTTTGATGTTCAACTTTTAAATGGAATTTCTGATTATGTAGTAATCAACTACCATCCAAGTATATAAGTCATTTGGTACATTATCCCAAGCTGATTATTTAAGGTGAGTAAATTATGTGATACATACATTGATGTCCATGCAATTCAGTTAAAAATTGAATTATATACATGGGCAATGTAGTATACTGTATATGGCCTAGTGATATAAAGCCATACATGTACCCAAGACAACAGATTTATATTTACCAGGACCGTGTAAAGGAGCGGGCGGGGGGTTCTTAGATTCTGGCCGAAAACTAGTCATGATTGATAGGGGTATAATGTAATAGAATTCTGGTCCCGCTAGCGGTATATTTAATACTTACTTGAAACTAGTCTCGCGATCTCGGTATGTATGGGCAGGGTTACCTCCAGGAATCCCCTGGATCTAGCATGGGTTCCCAGAAAATTCTAAAGCGAGACAGAAAGAAGGTACATGTTTGTTACCATGGTTACGGTACAGTAGTACAGCATGGTGCAGTGACAGGGCCGTGACACTCGTATTCGATCCCTGTATAAAAATTGAAGTCACTTTACGGCTGTTTGACTGACACATCGGCAGTTTGAGTGACGGTTGCTAGGTATTTTCAGTACACTAGTAACGTCCTGGTAACGCTCAGACACCCTTACCCTAAAATTTACGCACGTTCGCACAACAACGTTATGCGTACTTCTGCCGCAGTGGAACATACTTATCCCGTATTTAAAATGACAAGTTCGTATTTGATTGACAGTTGCTGTGCATTTTCAGTACACCAAATTTATCCAAGATGGCGGACGTCGAGTGCTATAAATTTACGTACTCTTTCCAGCAAAAATACAGCTGATTTAGCCAAAGTCAACATGGGGTCATCGCAGATAATATTTTCCTAGCATATTGAGCTAACTTCTCAGCTACTTGGTTTTTCAAAATATGATAGTATTAGTAATGGAAAAAAACAACCAAATGTTTGTCGGTTTTCGCAATTTAATTTTTTTTGAAACGATGACGTAAACATGCATCTTTTCCACAGGTTATACACTCCTACACGTACAGCTATGCCATCACATGCATGATCGTGCATTAGGTGTGTGACTGACTTCATTTGCGCAAACGAGTGGCTTATCCTATATTTATTCCCTGATATTTAGGGGTGGTGCAATAATTACGTGTACCCCTGGGGTGAATTCTCAAAATGGTCTGCCAAAAACGCTTGCCCCCCCTTTGGTCATGCCAAAAAATCTTTGCCCCTCCCACCTTTGACGTGCCAAAAAACCTTTGCCCCCCCCCTTTTGATGTGCCGAGCAGGAAATTGTGCATATTTGAATGTGTTCCTAACGTTTCAACCTATGCCTTTTAGGGCGTAATGTAGAAACGTACCCAAAATATCTGTGCCAAAAATGGCTTGCCCCCCTTTCGACCTGCCAAAAATTGCTTGACCCCCCTTTTGACCTGCTAAAAATGCTTGCCCCCTCCTCTGGCCTGCCAAAAAACTTTGCCCCCTATAATTCACCCCAGGGTACACATAATTATTGCACCACCCCTTAGTACTCGAGAATCCTTGGCAGTGAACACAGTGTTTTAGAATACGATGGCTGAAATAAGTTGTCGCACTTGCAGCTGTGTTTTGCCGGGAATTATTATTTTTTGTTAAACATCTTGACCCGGGGATCACTCATGTATAAAAGTTGTAAGCATCCGCGTAAATTGACTTTCAAAAATGACCCTAAGCTAGGATGTCGAAAATGTGTCAAACTAACCCTAAACAAGGATTTTACTGAAATAAAAACACCCTAAGCAAGGAATTGGTTTGAAATTTACCCCTAAACAAGGATATATTATAGACATTGCCTGTGTCGGTACAGTGATATCGGTAAGCTTAACACTGGCGATGTTGAAGTCGGTTCCAATTTTTTAAAAATCTAGTTGGTAAAATTGCTCAGAAACCACTCTTTTGTGCCTAATAATTTGATAAATATGTCACCACTAATGTCCGTTAAAGGGGCATTTAAGTGATCCACTGCCTCATCCCCCACTTTTCCCAAAAAAGTTGAGATTTTTACACCACTGGATACCTCTGGCTACATAATGTTTATGTACCAAATATTTCTTGCAGATTAATTAGTTTAGCAAAAATATCGCCAAATTTGAATTTCGTTCTGGTGCACCAGAACGAAATTACAACACATTGTCTATGGAGCAGTGTAATATACATAATCATGCATAACTCGCAAACGCAAAATCAGAATCAACTGAAATTTTGGAAATAAGCTTTTTTCGTGGATATATACTGAAAAATGTCATAAAAAGAGGATGCTAGGATCACGAAATCCTCCTTTAATTGGGTAATTTTAAAAACTACCCTATATAAGCGAGGATCATCCTCAAAAAACACCCCTTCTTTTAGTAAAATGAGTGTTTGGAGACCCTAATCGCGGATCCACGCAGATCCTTGTTTTGCTTTTCAAAACCACCCTAAATCCACGTTTTATTTCACGCGGATGCTTACAACTTTCATATATGAGTGGCCCCCTGGGGCATCTTGAATGTGTTATACTAGGCATGATCACACGGGAGCTTACCTCCGTGTTACCGTAATACGGAGGTAGCGCAAGGTCATGACTTAACATGGATACTTGTCCACACGGTCCTTCCTCGTGGTCTTTAACTCTAAGCACTCCGTGTTAGCTGCACGGCTCGGTCTTTGCTTCGTGGTAAATATCCTGGAAGTTATAGGGCTGTTTGCTATACTGCAATTACACTGTGGAATTTTTGTGTTTTTTAGCTGTTGTCGTTCAAGACACTTAAAATCAGCTCTTCCGTTTCTTCTTTTGACCAGTTTAATGTTGTTGTTTTTTTCTTTTTTGTTTTTGTGGTGCTTCTTTCATCATGTTCATTCTCGGTGAGAAACGGAGATAAATTATTGTGAATTTATTGCAAAAGAAATTAAAAATATTGCGAAAAGGTAAGGGTTGTATCCTTAAGGTCAAGCTTACCCCGTAATCTTGATCTTACGGGCGCTAACACGGAACGATCGCTTCGTGTTAGCGCGCTACCACAGTGATTTCTCTGTGGTAAATCTTCCGTGTTAAGCTTCGAGGTAGTTAACACGATACTTGTTCAGACGGGCGCTAACATGAAGCTACCTCAGAGGTCATCATTAAATTCCTAAATATACCAAAATATTTGGTAAAGGGGTACCAAATGTTAACAATACTAGGGGAAGGTGGGGCATAACGGAACACTTAACTTCGAGGATGCTCTGTGACGTCACCATAAGTAATATGACTGTAAAAATTATATGTTCAGTTGAAGTTTGTATTTACCTTTAATATACCATTAACCAATATAACTTGATTCTCACAATTTTTTATAAAAATGAAGAAATATTTTCAACAACAAAAAAATCCGTTTTGCCCCACTATCGGGTTATATTCAGTTACAATATTAAGTGTCCAATTGGGGCAAAACGGAACCCATCTGTGGGGCAAAACGGAACCCATCTGTGGGGCCGTTATGCCCCACACCTACATGTAGGGGTCCGTTTTGCCCCATACCAGATTTATTTAGAAATAGGTTGCATGCATAATACATTGTAGTATATAGGCCATGCAGTACATACAGCTCAGAGCTATTGCCTTCGTGTTTACAATATACACAGTTATTTGGGAATCCGATATTAATGAAGTAAAATTTCAGCACATTAAACATCTACATATCTTACATCAGAGGGGTAGTAATTTTTTGACTCGATCTTGCTCGGATGTCAGTGGATTGTTTCAGATCAAATTTTTGTTGTAAATCTGTAAATACTATAGCTAACTGGGGCCCGAGCACTGATGAACACCTCAGCATTGCTGGATTCAGATGTTTTTGCTGACTTGGAACTTTTGCCGTGTTCAAAGACTTTTGTCTGACACAGCGTTTATTTTATAGCCCCATTGGTCTAATGGCATGCATCCAACACTTCACTTGGAAAACCACTTTAACCATGATTAAGACTACCCTTTTCCCCATTTTTTATACAGATATTAGAAAGTAAGTTATTATGAAGGCTACAGATGGGCTTCTTTCTTTGAATCTTTTTTTTAATTATTTTTTTATTGCTTGATCCTCAATTCTGTGTGTCAGTAGACCACATTTAATATTTTGCAAATTGAATTTACGGGTTTTTCAAACTAAACTTTTACGCAATAGTAGTGCCAAAATGGTCCACCAAATGGCTTCAATTAGGACTTTTGCAAACGTTTCTCACTTCTGAGGGGGGAATATCCCCATCAGACACCCCCCTGTGTAGTGGATAGGGGCCTAAACAATTAAAGTGGCCGTTTTTCGCTTCTGCTTTTCACACCCGGCACGTAAAAGTTTAACACAATTTAGCAGGCTACAATAATAGGGAAATCCAGGGCCAGACCTTTTTGGGGGCCCTGGGCCAGGCCAAAATTTGGAGGCCCCCAAACGTACCGTGAGGAAGGCATGTAGCTGCATGTGCACTCAAGTGGTCAAGCGCGCAAAATAAATTCCATATTAGACTATTTTAGCTCAAATTCCGGGCTCAAATTGAAGCTGAAATATGTTATATACAGACCATTGGCGCGTAGCGTGAAAAATTTTGTAATTTTGTACCCTATTTTGGTCCAAAACATGGAGTTTTTCTACTGAAATGGAAGATGCACACTGCACAAGGCAATTTTGGGGGCCCTGGGCCTGGGCCCGGGCCCATCTGGCCCTATGGTAAATCCGGCCCTGGGGAAATCTTATCCACGAAAGGCTTCATTGGCTGTCATTTCAGAAATTTTCGGCTTTTTCAATAATATTGCCAAAATGGTCCACCAAATGGCTTCAATTAGGTCTTCATTTTGCAAAAGTTTCTCACTTCTGAGAAACCACCCTTATTTCAGCCCCTGTCAAAAACAAATCCTGCGTACGCGCCTGATATATGACGGACAAATAGTGTATTTTCATTTGAAATCACCCCTTATTTCGTGGAAAAAAATGTGCACAAGCATACAAAAGCCATACATACCCACGGATATACAGAGCGTGGGGACCATGGTCCCAGGGAAAGATGGCAAATTTCCATGAAAAATGTCAAGTGTCTTTCTTCTTTTTTTGACATTCAAAGAAAGCTACCAGGGGTCCCCAAAATAGGTTACATGTAGATTTTTCAAAAATAGTTCATGTTATTGTTAACAAAATGTAAATTTCCTATTATATCATTCCTGGATCTGCCACTGCCAAAATGTGGTTCATCTACTGTATGTAACCATTTTTTGGGACACTCGGTATTAATGAAATTATTTTATTTCGTCAACATCATCAGTAATTTTTTTTTTCCTTCTTCTAGTGCTCACACATTCATCAAAACATGCCTTGTTGTGGTTTGTACTATCGTTAGCGGCTAACCAGCCACCAAGAACCTGTGTTCACCTTGACAGTGCCACATTGAGGGCCAAAAGAACTTTTTCTGATGGCATCTGAGAAAGGGACTCATCTGTCTGAAGACCAAGTTGCTTCATCATCAGAAAAAGGTAATTGAATTCTAAAGACTCAGTACACCGGTCGATCTTACCGTTTCCGATGTTGATTAAGATACTTCTTGCATCGATCCCGAGATGCGGAAAAAACCAATAGTCATTTTGTCCCACATAAATGAATAAATAACAAAAACCCCCCGATCCCCGGTGGACTCGCCCAAAAGGTGACGTCACACCATATGATCGTCCCTTATCCTCCTTGGTCTCCGACTGACACAGACGTGCCTATCGATTGTTCATAGCACTGTGTATCAATTTCTCGACCAAAGGCGAGATATACGGTTGTAGTTTCACACCTTAGGTAATACCAAACCGGTATTGATACGGCCTCCACCGATAGTTTTGACGCCATTTTCTGGCGAAAAAGTGACAAAAAACGATCCAAAACTTAGCTACATATCGTGCCTCCGTTTGTATACGGGACACACGAGCAATTCAAAATGGCCGCTCGTTGACGCCATTCATTTTGTTTCCCACGTAAAACAACCATTGCAGCCTGTAAGTTACAATAGATGTTTGTACATACACATTGTATTTCATGTACGGTAGGTTATTGTTGCTATGTTAGGGTGATTACTCTATCGTTATGTCTTCATTACCGTCCGATAAGACGAGTTAATCAGATATTCATACGGTGGGGATTGGTAGGGACCCGTCTGACAATTTAGTAATAAAGTTAGCCAGTCCTTACTTTACCACTAACGTTAGCGACCAGCCTCCGTGCTCAGGTTTGCTTACTGGGCTTGAGTCGCGTGTTGGGGGGGGGGTAGTGCCCCCCCTCCCTTTTCTCCTCGCTTCGCCTCGGCCCTGTCGGGCTTGCCCTTCCCTGGTGACGGAGCGGGACCCACACCCGCTCTGTTTCACCCACAGGGAGTGCTCACGATCTTCTAGATGTCTTTCTTTTGCTTAGGACTCTCCGAGTTCCAGCTTGACGATTGGGATAGGCTCCGTCATCGCCATAAGACGAAGAAGAAATCTACCAAGGGCACTGGTAAGGTCGACATGGTGGATTCTGCTGTGACAGCCCCTATGGGTCATGGCAGGTCTGCTTAAGGGGGCTCCGGTCCCCGGACAAGCAGGCGGTTCCTTCGGGACTGCTAAGCGGCGTCCAAAGGCTCAGCAGCCAGCGAAAGCACTGACTATACGTCGGAGCAAAGTAGCAGGCAGCAGAGCGGTAACCACCAGCTTAAAACCCTAACGGGTTTTGCAGCAGGAGGATACCAGTCGACACGGTAGATTCTGCTGTGACAGCCCCTATGGGTCATGGCAGGTCTGCTTAAGGGGCTCCGGTCCCCGGACAAGCAGGCGGTTCCTTCGGGACTGCTAAGCGCGTCCAAAGGCTCAGCAGCCAGCGAAAGCACTGACTATACGTCGGAGCAAAGTAGCAGGCAGCAGAGCGGTAACCACCAGCGAAAACCCTAGCGGGTTTTGTAGCAGGAGGATACCAGTCCTCTAGCGAAAATCCTCACGGGTTTTTAGCAGGAGGACACCCGTCTGTTGCAGGCATATCTACGGGCTCAAACAGCCACAGTAGTAGCCAGCGACGGGCAGCATGCAAGGGTACCCCGGGCTTGCCTGGGTTGAACCCTAGCATGCATGGGTTCAGCAGAGACGATACCGCGGCTAACGCTGTGGGTGTCTTAGCAGAACCAACTGGGGTTGTCACACGGCAGCGCCCATGGCGGGACCGCCGAGTGATACCCTGGGCCCTAGAATAGCTGCTGGCTGTCCACAGGGACTGGCTGGCGATTATTCAGGGGTTGGGCTCGCAGTCTCTCACGGGACAGCGACCCAGGTGCATTCGGTGGCAGCTACAAAGACGAGCTACGGCTTGACTTCAGTGGTAGCCGCTATGCACCCGCCCATAGCTGCCGTGAGTGGTCCGCCACACACAGCGACCTTAGGCGAAGCTCTAGAGGGTACAGTAAGTAGCTTGAACAGCCTAGCTGATCAACAACCCACTTATGTCCTCGAGAGCCAGCGGAGCGTGGGTGATCCATTATCGGCAATGGGTCAATTACCCTCTCTTGATCGATCACTGTCAAATCAACAGGGCATAGCTCCATTGATTGACGCTGCCTATTCAGGTGGCGAGGTGATTGATCGGGGTATGCACGCTCAGCTACCCGTGGTACTAGGCAAGCTCCCGCTAGCCAAGGGACAGCCGGTATAGCTGGTGTACCCATACACACGGCTTGATCTCCTTGCGGGGAACGCGGTGAGGCATGGGTACAGTGGTACACAGCCGGAGCCCTCACGGGCACCCACGCTGGAACCACGCATACAGCGGTACACAGCCGGAACCCTCACGGGTACCCACGCTGATACCGCACCGGTACCGCAGCACCTCGCTTTAGTCGCCACAGTCTCTGTGGCAACAAGGGGGAGGCGGTGCTGGTACTGCAGTACCATGGGGTTACCCTGGTGGCGGATCCTTTCAGGGTCAGCTGCCGGCTGGGTATGCCCGTGGTACCCGCCGCAGGGTGTTTCTTCCACGGCCCAGCACCGTGGCAAGTGTCGCCAGCGATGGCTACGCAGTACCAACATCAGCTGTTGACCAGGCCAGTCGGCATGGGGCTAACCCAGATCTTGATCAGGGTAGGCCCCGTGCTGCTAGCGCTAGGACGACGGCTGCGAGAGCATGCGGACCCAGTGGTGCCATGGCGGATACCTCAGGGTCTTGCGGGAGTACTCCTCTTCTGCTGGCAGGTAGTCGGCGAGCCACACAGTGGTTATGCCTTCTTACCCGCTTTCAGATGCCCGTCCTCAGTTACCGGCATCATCGGAGCATGATACGGATACTGTGGGCGGGGAAAGGAGTCGGAAGCTGAGTCCGGTAGTGACATCACTACAATCTCCTTCCCCCGCTGCCCCGCAAGGGGAGCAACAGCACTGATCTTCCTCCGGACACCCCCTAAGGGGGAGTCCATGGAGGAGGACCAGGGGATCCTTTCAGTAGGATGCTCAGCTGCTGCTTCCTCACAGGGGACGCCTGCACTCTCATTCCCGCAAACCTCACGGGTAGATATCGACGGCTGTCGAGCTCAGTAGAGCTATGACGCCGCGTGCTTGCACGCTCCCTCAGCGTGTAACGCGGGAGGACCACGGGTCCTCCCTGAGGGGATCCGAGAGGCCCCCAGCTGTCGTCACGCGACGCTCAGACAACACCTGAGCTCTTCCGCGAGGTGAGCCTATTAGCGATGCTAACAGCTAGCCTCAACGAGAGCTCCATGGGCCTAGCCCATAGGGTGTCCACTCAGCGCCGGGGGGTGCCTGCCACTCCAATCGCTCAACGCGATGGAAAGGCAGGGTCTTTTCTCTTTGGAGGCTTTTTGCGCTACGGTGGAGGACCG
Organism: Amphiura filiformis; assembly: GCF_039555335.1. Lineage (NCBI taxonomy): Eukaryota > Metazoa > Echinodermata > Ophiuroidea > Amphilepidida > Amphiuridae > Amphiura > Amphiura filiformis. The sequence continues at coordinate 55,518,402 of NC_092643.1, forward strand.
TGCAAAGAAGCTACCAACGGGAGCACTCTGAAGAAGTCGGAAACTGCCCTTACCATGGGTAGGAGCTCCGGCTTCAGCAGGCCGTGCACCACCAACAGTACCCGAGCCCACTACCTCTGCAGCACCCATTTCTGGGAGGCGCAAGGGTAGCACAGGAACAGCTGGCAAGCCCCGAAGAAGAGCAAGCGCTCTTCCAAGGGAAGCTAGGCAGAGCATTCCTGGGGGCTCAGCGGTTTTCCACAGGGGATCTCCCAGTGGATCGACCGCTTATGGCTTTCACCCAGAGGTGGGAAACCATCTCTTTGAGCGCCTGGGTATGGTCAGTGGTGAGTGGGGGTTACAGACTGGCAACCCAGTCTCCCCACATTCGTCTGCACATTTCAGAGGTCCACAGTAGTGCCGTCAGACGGCCCCCAGCGGCGGGCACTACTGACAGGGATCACACAGCTTCTCACGAAGCGGGCGATTGTCCCGGTCTACCCCCCGTTCTACGGGTGATCTTGGAGCCATTGGCTCCAAGGAAGACCGGCGACGGGAGCCCCATCCGGAACCGCAGGCTGTTGAACACGCTTCAGGCCCAAGAGGTTCAGAATGGGGACTCTCGCCTCGGTGCTAGCCTGCCCCATCAGGGGCATGGGAACAGCATCGCTAGATCTCTCGGACGCCTATCTGCATATGCCAATCGCCTCTCAAGATCGGAGGCATCTGCGCTTCTAGGTACAGGTTCAAAATTACCAGTTTTGATACCGCCATCCGCCTGTCCATCTCTCCCAGGGTGTTTAACACTCTTGGTCAGAGCGGTGGCAGCGCATCTGAAGCACAGGGTGTCAACATCAGTTGCTACCTGGACGCTTGGCTCATATACGGACGCACTCCACTGAAGACTACGGGTCTCATGGGGTTGATAGTCCGTAGGTGCGGGACCCTGGATTTTTGATCAGCTCAAAAAGTCCAGCGTGGTCCCGACGCAGACACCACTATTTGTAGGGGCCCAGATCACCCTCACGGAGGGGTTCGCGGTGCTCTCACCCGAGCGGGCGACGAACATGGTGCGGCGTGCCTGACTCTTGGCCGAGTCTCGGCAAAACCCGCTGTGGCATGGATGAAGGTGGTAGGCCTAATGGCCAGTATGGTAGACCTCGTACTGTACTGCCGCTTTCTACGTTAGGCTTACCCAACTACACCTTCTAGCCTGCTTGCAGGCCCAGTCGTCACCAATATCCTCGCGTTCCGTTGTCGGAGATCGCGCGAGAGGAACTCTGGTGGTGGACCCATCAGCCCAATTTGACCCAGGGTGTCAGGTTTCCTGCACCCCGGTATGTCACGTAGTGACGACCATAGCGCCAAAACGGGGCTGGGGGTCCACATCCACGGAGACTCCGCCTCGGGCCTATGGGGGCCATAGAGACAGAGTTTCACATCAACCTCCCTCGCTTACGAGGAGGTGATCGTGGAATCACATACCGTTGTCCTGACGGATAACACAACTGTGGTAGCCTACCCCAACAGACAAGGGGACTCCGAGCCACCACGATTGAGCCTGCATGCACGACACCTGATAGGGTGGTGCAAGTTCAGGCAGATCACGATGAGAGCGATACACATCGCCGGGCGGCACCAGCATCCTCGCGCACAATCTGTCACGAGGAAGGGTGTCGGGACCAGCAGAATGGTCCCTTGCTCCGCAGGTCGCTCAGACGATCTTCAAGGGGATGTACCACCCCACGAAAGATCTGTTCGCATCTCATCGCAATCATCCACTGCCGGTGTACTGCTCAAGGGTCGCGGACCCCCAAGCATTCACCGTGGACGCCTGTCCATAGACTGGGGAGGATGACAGCTTATGCAGTCCCTCCGATCTCACTACTCATGAGGGTGGTGGCCAAGATCGGGTGGGAAGACTGCATTGTCATTCTGCTAGCGGCAAGGCCGCTGGCACTCCCCGAGGTACCAGATCTACTCCGGATGCCCGGAGCGGAGGTACCCAGTCTATCACTAGAGCACCTGCAGTTAGCTGCATGGCCCTTACCAGGGACCACGCAGCGGAGGGATACTTTTCATCAGAAGCTGTTTTTCTCATCGCCGGGCTAGACGGAAGTCTACCCTCCGTGACGTATAGCCAGAGTCTGGCTCCATACTACGCTTGGTGCAATGAGACAAATAGCTCTCCCGCTTAGAGCCTCTGTGCTGCTAGTTCCGGAGTTTCTGACAGAAAAGTTCCAAGCAAGACTTCAGCGGGCCACTGGGGCCAGCTATAAGTCAGCTGTCCTCTCCATTCACCGAGGTTTCGAGACGGGTCGACTATCATAGCCGATGGTTACCTTATTAGTCTACGCCTCGACGGTATGTTCAACGAGTGTCTACCAAAAAGGAAAGTGATCCTCCTAAGGGATCCCAACACAGTCTTAGATTACTTTAAGGGTCACCTTTTGACCTTCCGTCAAAAGCGGCGCTTAAATACGTAACTCTCAAGATGGCTTTCCGGTTTGGCGTTGGCTTCGGGACGGCGGTGCTGAGTTGCACACGGTCTCGAGGTTAGCTCCGTGTTCACAAACACTGGAGCGACACTGTTTCGGGCGCTCTGTTCTCGTGACTACTGAACGGGCGCGGTGCATACCGACATTCGTCCCTCTCCAATCCCCAGGGTTGGGCAAGGTTCGGCTGAAGCCAAAGATAGGCTGGGGTGTCCGATAAGGCGCTGCAGCACTATTTCTTCCGAACACAAGCCTTGTGAGGGACTCACGGCCGCATTCATCACCCTTACAGAGCCTTTCGGTCCAGCCGCTGTCGCAATGGCTGGTCCAGGTGTTGGTGGGGTCCGGGGGATCGCGAAGGTTTCGCGTCCCACGACCCACTCGACACACGAGCTATCTCATCATCTTGGGTATACCGCTCGGTTGTCCCTTGAGGAGATCTAGCAGGCGGTGTCCCGAAGCCACCTTCGCCCTTCTCTACGATACTTCCGCTTACGTTAGTAATCAGAGACGGGCGGGAGGTTTACCGGACATTGTTCGGGCGATCATAATACGGTGGTGTACGGGTACCAGGTTTTCAGACTATACAGAATACTCAGCATGGTAAGAACCAGTGTCGCTATTCTTAACCACCAAACTTATTAAGTAAGGAGGTTTATGTCTGTGATCGCGTGGTCTTTTTTGTTTTCCCGACAGTTGGGGGAAAATATTTTCTGACCTCGCGAAAACCATCGTTACCCGCTCCCGATCCCTGATCAGATGCTGACCAATCTTGTACCTCCATCCGTCGGTTACTTGCTAGATCGATCTTTCAGATGTTGATGCAAGAAGTATCTTAATCAACATCGGAAGCGGTAAGATCGACCGGTGTACTGAGTCTAGTCCCAAACAAAAATGTTTGGTAGACTCATAACCGGTGCGATCTTACCTTTCCGATGTTGATTATCCCGACCCCGCCACCCCCTACAAGTTTGGTCCGAGTAGGGGATCCCAAGTCGGATAAGGGATTTATCATATGGTGTGACGTCACCTTTTGGGTGAGTCCACCGGGGATCGGGGTTTTGTTATTTATTCATTTATGTGGGACAAAATGACTATTGGTTTTTTCCGCATCTCGGGATCGATGCAAGAAGTATCTTAATCAACATCGGAAAGGTAAGATCGCACCGGTTATGAGTCTACCAAACATTTTTGTTTGGGACTATTATTTATGAATTTATGGTGGGCTGCATAGACCAAACAAGAGAGGACTTCCCTGTCTGGTCTATGACACTATACACACTTATACCTTGGTGACAAAGCTCCCCCTCCTCGTAAGGCACATCCTTAATACAAGGCATACCTGGCCAGGCCTATTTATTATAACAATTAACTCTTTGCATTGGATGGGTCAGCCTGGTGTTAAGAAACACCAGGGACCACCGCTGCCACCATTTTATCACAAACCATCAAGCCATCTGGCATAAATTCATCAAAGTATCCTGTGCTATCTTCAAGTCACTTGGTCCTGCCGAGCCCAAACCCACACGCCTGTGGTGAAAAAGCAAGCGTGCTAGTGCATAGACCAAAGGAGATATTCCCCCATCTGGTCTATGACACTAACACACTTACACCTCGGTGACAACATCATTAATAAAAAAAAAATTCCTTTAAAAAGTAAATGGGCGTACCAAATGATGTAGGGTAGAACCAATGTGATATAAGTATTGGGAGCACGTGAAAAGAATGACAATATTCGAATAATTATGTATGATTACATTGAAATGACTTTATTGAAATAAGACGGAGTACTCGAATGACACGCTGTAGCGTGTACGCCCAAAATCTCAAATTTTCATGCCTAAAATAAAATTCCATGACCCTGAGGTAATAACTCTGTTGCACCTATATTTTCTTGTTTTCTATAGAAACTTACCTGGAGCCAGGATGGGAAGACATGGAAGAGTCAGGTAAAGCTAATCAAGGCACAGTGTCAACACCCTATATTATAAATATTTTTTCATACAGCTCCATACTCCGTTGGTGAAATCAATATTATATTATTGACATGGATAAAGAAAGTTTACATATGCATTGTAATATACATGTGTGATCAAATATTATAATACAAGTACCTGGGTCTTAGGTGAATGGGCTAAATGTGTTCCTTTATATAATTGTAATTCTCAAAATTAAATATATCACAATTTTAACTTATGATTTATAAATCGTTATGCCAAAAATGCAGTAAAAATGTATCCAGAGCAAACAGCAATGGCCGCTAATTAGTGTATTTAATTTCAAGTTAGTGTATTAAAAACAAAACCTGGGTTTTACCTGAAAACAAATCAAATTTCCTTGTAATAGCAACACCATATGGGATACTAGAGCATGCGCAAATCGTAATAACGTGTAGAATAGAACTTGGTGGTATCTCATATGATAGTCGTACTATGCTTAGCCTGAGTCTCTCGGCCTATCTCGAACAAAATCGCCACGCGTAACTATTGAAAAACGAGAGGATTCGCTGTACTATCACGACAATTTTTGACACGAAGATATAGGGATGATGACGCTGTGCAAGGCTCACATAATTTCACATTAAGCACGCGACACACGTCAGTTACACATTATGCGGCACGCAACTAGCATAGGTCCTGCACAGAACCGAGTGCATGCAATTTTATATCAAGACATAATGTTATGAGCTTCATTAATTTTTTTGCTAATATAAGCTAATCAACAAATTGACCCCACATCACATTTTCCTTCCTCTGGAATTAATGTATACATAATGTAACATGGGATATGGATATGTGGTCTTTCTCTGAAAAGCCCTTTGTCATTTCATTAAAAAAATTAGAATTTCCATGACTATACCATTTTTACCCTGATGTGGCAGTGATGTCAGCGCATTGAGGCAGTTGTTTCGATCATGCATCTATGCAGCGTTAAATGCATCAATGTGTATATGCCAGCCCTTTGAGCAAACACTAGCAATTTAAAACTGCAACCACATCAGGGTGACAAATGGTATAAAAGTTAAATTCCCTGACCCTTTAGGTAACTCTGTTGTATAAATATTTCCTTGTTTTCTTCAGAAGATGACCTGGAGCCAGAATGGGAAGAATATGAAGAGACAGGTGATGAATCTAACCAGCGTAGGCTGCCTCAGAAACTCAATCCAAAATGTGAAAAACTTAAAGAAGATCCAATCCACCATAACAAATATACAACCATTCAAGAGCTGATGAGTATTTCTGAAGGTAACATGGATCATGAATATGCTGATCCCATTAGAAATATAGGAACAGATACGTGGAGAAAAGCTGTTGATTCTGTTGTCTTAGTGCGTGTATTTAAGGAATCAAAGAAAATGCAACAGCCACCACAAAAAAAGGTTCCCTTCAATGGTACAGGATTTGTTATATTTGAGCTGCAAAATCAAATTGAACCAAGTGGATACTGTTCAGTAATGACAGCAAACCATACTGTTCTGAGTAATGATAAATCTGGTCAATTATTTGTAAACCCTGATGATATTTCTGTAGTGTTTTTTCATGATGATACTGAAAAGAAGTATGTAACATGTAATGTTAAAGAGATCACTCCAATGCAATCTCCACCTATGAGTAAAAAAAATACATTGGATTATGTAATTCTCCATGTGATGGTGGATGAACAAATTCAAGAGTTGCAGAGAAAGGTTTCTGATGTTAAGGAAAAACAGGAAGAGAAAATCATTCAAGACCAGATTTGTTCACTCAAAGATTTACACAAGTTTGTTCCTGATGGTAGCATCCGGCTTCAAATCACACAAATGAGCTGTGCCGAGTCATATACCAGTAGTTTGGTTATAGTATGTATTGGTCACCCCCATGGAGCCCCAAAGCAAGTTTCATTTGGTTCAATTGACAATGTTGAATCAGGTGTTACACAACTTTCTAATCCATTGCATCCCAACACAAACCGTCCTTACATTTGTCATACATGTGCTACATGTAATTCATCTTCAGGTAGTCCTATGTTTACTTTCCTGAACTCAAGTAAACAGAGTCTTTTTCAAAATTACTGTGGGCAATATCAGTTTGAAGTATTTTTTGTCCATATAAGGAATAAATGGGCAGTATCTTTTCAAAGTATAATTCCAGATATGGTCAATAAAGTACCAGGTACGAGCCACAACAACCGTATCAACAATATCTCTCAACTCAGAAATGTATTAAGAAATGTTAAAGCAATTCTTGAAATTCTGACTTTCCATGAGCACTATGTTCCTCGGACCATTTGGTTGTCAATTCAGAAATCTATATTGAAATTAGAAGAGTTGTACAAGTCAGTGGTTGATCAGCTTCAACTATTAACTCCGTATATAGCTATCTTCATGGAGTGTTTAATCAAGCTTGCTCGTAACACATCAGTGCCAAAGAATCAGAGCCATGTCACAGTTCCAATAATACAATCTGAAGAAATACCCAAAATCTTAGAAAAGCTTCAAACCTTTGTCAATCTAAAAAAAAATCATGCTGATCAAGAAGATGAATCAATAACAGTATACCTAGAAATTTTACAAAATACACTTCCATGGGACAGTCAGGCATACATGCAAAAATGTGGTATTCCAGTTCTGATGGAAATGCTTTCATTAAGTTACAGGAAAGATGTCATGCAATGTGCCCTAAGACTGCTATATTCTGTAATATCATCATTTGAACATACTAATGATATCCAGAAGATACTGCCTGACATTTCTAGTCTTATGAGACAGTTTCTCACATCACCCCCCACACCATTGAGTTTCTGCTGGGCATTCTCAATTTTGAGCAAATTGTACACGAAGGACAGGGACAACAAGTTTGAAAAATTTGTGTACAACCTTGAGAAGATACTGAGTCCAACTGTTACTCGGTTAGCAATTCAATCTCTCCTGTATGGTAATAGAGAAATGTATATGCCATGTTTGCCAGCTCTATTCATGATATCTCTCTGTCGCCACCTTTTTATCAGAGTGATTGCCCCAAAAGATGGTGCAAGGTTAGTGTATATATTAAAAATACTTAAATCTAGAGATTCCTTTGAGCAAATGTGTACCTTGAACATTTTGAGAGTACTCTGCTTTTTGTCCCCTGAAGCCAGACAAGCAAGTCGTGATGCTAATGCACTTCCAGTTCTTGCAACTCTGTTGGCAGACACAAAGGGTGATATGCAACTACAGAAAATGTGCATGCCTGCTCTGCTTCTGCTCATTGGCCTCTTAACAAGTTCTGAAGTTGAGCATGCAAGTAAGATTTCAGAGGCAGGGGTGTTGGAACAACTAGTTGACCTTCTCGGTAATGGTGATACCATACCTTTATGGGAAACTCGTCCCATATCATTTGAAGCCATCGGCATTTCTGGGTCATTTCCTATTCCCATGTTCAGAGATTGTGTCATTATGCAAACTATCATCAAAGTAATGAAAGCTGCTGAAATACTGGGTAAACTCGACCAAGCGTGTCAAGTATTACTTATTGCTGGGGCTAAAGACAAAATTACAGCAATACTTAAGAATGGGGATCCTGTACATAGGTTCACTGCATCGAAATTGAACATATATATTATACAGGCATGTGACCAGGGGGAGGCTTTGGGGACTCAAGCCCCCCAGGACTCCAAAGAGAGAAGAAAGAAAAAAGAGAAGAAAAAAGAGAGAGAAGAAAAAGAAAGGACAGAAAACGCAAAGAAAAAAAAGTAAAAAAAGAAAATATTGGTAAACAAAAACAAAAGTAGGGGTATAATAGGCCTGCATAGATCCGTAGTTACAACAAAGTCAATAATTTATCGGTCTTTTAGACTTGATAATTGCTGCATCCATCCTAATTTTGGTCCCACTAAGTATAAATTCTGCGACTGATTCTTTCTAAATTCATCTCTATTTATGGAACAGAACTGGAATTGCAAAAATAATTTTAAGCCCTTGCTCAGGGAAAGGGGCTCGAAATATCAAGACAAAATCGATCAAAATTTGTGATGCATGTGCACCTTCCTTTTGGCCTGCTTTGAAACTAAATGAACCTCAATTTAGCATTAAAATTGGGAAATTGTGTGTGCTTTGTGCGCATTTGTCCCCATAAATATAGTAAATCAGGTGCGGGTCAGTGATAAGGCTTTGCAATTTTCCCCAATGGATATTTCTGCTGGTAACATTATTTACATATTTATAACCATTAAATTTCAATCAGAATGACAGACCGCTCGAATACTCTCTCCAATATAGCTACATGTACATTGGAAAAAATGAAAAGGTGAAAATTTAAATGTAGAAGGAAACATGAATACTTTGAGCCACCACCTAGCTGTTATTATTACTGTTTTTTTCTGCATAGATGGATACTTTTTCACAAGAAATCCTTAATCTATGTTCTGAAGAAAAAATCTTTAGACATGAGTCTCCTTTAAAAAAGATTGTATAACTTGAGGCTGGGGTAACGTAAAAAAAAAAAAAAACTAGAGCTACCCAGCAAACACAAAACGTTTTCGACATCATTCGCAAAAGGTTAAAAAAGGTTGTCAGAAAACGTTTAAATGTCGGGGTATATAAAGGGTATAAAACGTTTCCATAACATTCAAAAACATTTCATAACAACTTACTGCAAATATTCTAACATAATGTTATTTCAGTGTTGACAAAATATTTGGCAAAAAATGTTTGCAAAAAATATTTTATAATAACATTTTATAAACATTTTACAAATAATTTTGTATATTTTGCTAGTGTGTTTTCATACAAAATGTTTTATAACGTTTTCATGACCTTTATATAACCCGACATTTTAATGTTATTAAAACGTTTTCACCCAAACCAAAAACCCAAAATATAATCTGTATAAAACGTTTTTTAAACGTTTTGTGTTTGCTGGGTAATTAGCCGTTGCCATTAGCCTATAGCTAAAGCCCTTACTCATCCATGATCATTAATAAAAATTATTGACCCTTATGATCTCACACCACCAAATCAGAGTCCCATAGAGATATGTGCTAAATTTGCCTTAAGAAAACATCATTTTTTCTTCACAGGAGCGACTCAGTTTTAAGTGACAGCTATGATGGTTGAAATCAGCCCTTGCCTGATCCCTCTGGCTGGGAAAAAATATAGGTTGACCGTCATTATTTTTTACGACTGGCCCTCGAAGTCTACGATGTCGGGGAATTGCCTATTTTACAGGCAAAACCATGCCAGTGTTTCTGTAAAGAAAAGGCTGCTTAAAATCATCAAAAGTTATTTAATCTCTCCCATCTGTGGTACACTTGCAGGAATTAATATTACTAATCATGACCACTCCAAATTTGGCTAAAATTTTGCAAATTTCTGCTCATTTTAATGCTTAAATTGAGAATGCATGGATTTTTCTGAGAAGTAAAATTAAGGGCCCACAACCATATAATTATATTTGGTGGTGTGAAATCTTATACATCCATAAACTGTTTAGACAGCAAGGGTTTTTCCCAAAAGGTTTGATAAAAGGGGTGATCTCTTTAACATACTTCTTTAGAGTTAAAACAATGTATTATAGACCAAAATTATGTTGTATATTGTACTACATATGACTGGGGCTAAACACAAAATCAAAACAATGCTAAAAAATGGGGATCATGTACATAGCTGATTTAATATTAAAACTGGAATTATGAAACTGATTCACTGGACTCACTTTTTAGAGAGGCTACAGTATCGCACCTTATCCTAGGTGCATCTTCAGGCCGTCTGATGATCTGTCGAGTTAAAGGGCCTTTTCGTTTGTGCGCCCCAAATGGAATGTGTGTCTGGTTTATGTAGTTTAAATGACACATGTATCACAAAAGTTCTTTATATATACCAGTCAATTAGTTGACCACATTTTCTGTCACCACCATGAATACAAGCAGTATTTACTTGATATTTTCCAGATTTTTACCTGGCGCTTTAAAGCATGTTGTATATTGTGCTACTATTTCATAGAACTTGAAAAGGTAGCATCTTCGATAGTATTGTAATTGTAATAGTATCAGGCCATTGAGCCTAAGCGAGGAAGATTTTAGCAGCTTGTGATATTTTTACACCATAGTAATAAAAATTATTCTTTAAGAATCTTTACATCTTTATGTTTGCAGAAATACAATTTGTATCTAAAGTATCCCATATTTGAATGAAACAAACCATGAATTCTTTTATATTGCTAAGGGACCGTTCACAAACACTTGTAAGGGGGCCCTGATGCAAAAAGGGGGCCCTGAAAATTTTTGACCCTCCTAAGGGGGGGCCTGAAAAAATGACCACAAATTTTCCTGGAAAAATTAAGTTTATATGCTTTTCTATGGGGTTGACCCATAATTTTCATGTCAAAAAGGGGGCCCTGAAATTTTTGAGGTCTGTCAAGCGGGGGCCCCCGAAAAATTTTCGCAATGAAATTTTTTTGCATCAGGCCCCCCCCTTACAAGTGTTTGTGAACGGTCCCTAAATGGTATGGGTTAGAGCCCGGGCTTGTTCTAAGAACTTTTTTTAATTTCTACTACACACCCAGAGTGCAACTACTGATTAGTAGTGACAAAGATGTAATGAAAAAAGCAAGCCAGGTAGCTACATTGTAAATATCCTTTTCTGGAGAAAAAACTTACTGTATTTGACCTAATTAGCTATAAAGTATCATATGTGCCCCCCGGGATGTGCCCCTACATAATTTTTTGAGTCACAGTTCTAAGCACCTCCTTTGCAATGCACCAGTACAAATAAATTCCATCAAATGTCTGAATAAAATTACATCCAAATCTTCCAAGTTTGGATTATGATGATTTTTACTTCCGATACACTGTATTTTGGATGTTTATCCATGTAAATTCCAAATTATAACTTTTATTTCATAATTTTAAGCACTCCCATGACTGATTTAAGTACCTGGGGGAACTAATTATTTAATAAGTCAATACGGTACAGCATAGGGTTTTCCCAATTTCCTTCTATAATCCGAGACTGAATTAAAAAGACTACTTTGCGTCTGACGTCACTGTCAATCAAACTCCCCACCCTTGATTGGTTAGTAGGGCGTAAAAGGAAGGTTGAATCACAGTATCAAGGTCAGTGAGGTATCAATTTATGATACTTTTACAAGGCAAAAAAGCAACTTTTCTAGGCATTTTTGACATGGTGCCTTCAGGAAATATGCCTGCTAAAGACTTAACTTTTGAGACAGTTTGTGTGTGTAAAGGTGCAAAATGAACCATAAGACACACTGTTTTACTGCATTCAGAAAGAGAATCATAATAACAACTTGTAAACAAGCCATTTCTGAGTTTGATTGAGAGGTGACGTCAGATGCAAACTAGTATTTTTATCTCCGGCTCTGATTTAATAGATCTGAGCATTGTTTCAAAAGCCTGAGGCTTAGGGTGCTGATGTTTATTTTCATTCAATATTATCCAAAATGTATCTTGAACTAAGAATCTTATAACTTCCATAGAATGAAAACTGCAGCTTCAAAACAGTAAATCAAGAAAATTTGTATGAAATTAATCTCTAAATTTTGGCATTGTTTGTTACAGTCAAGAAACATCATAATACAAGCATGTTGCAATTTATTTTGTAATGGAAGATGCCACTAGAATTCACAATCAATTATGTACATCATTTGCTCTGCCAAGTATAAATACAATATTTTTCTGGAATGGAGAGTGGTCATGGTTTATTCCATGTTGATCAATCTACATATACTGCGCCAAGAAAGTATCCTTACACTTGGAAAAATAATCACAATTTCAAAACTGAACCATATTGGGGTAAATTTGTTTTTGTAATAGATGTACTATCTAATCCTGCTTTTAAAAGTTTTAAAAGTGACAAATTGGCCTATACAAGGCGCAAAAAGATTCCAACAAGCGCAACAAAGAGACTACACAGTTTCTTCAATGAAGCCTTATTTAAAGCAGTATTTATTTCAGTTTATACTTCTCTGTACTTTTCATAACTTGCATTTTATTTGTCAGCTCTTTTGTTTCAGTTTTCTTTTGTTGCTTTTGTTTTAAATTAAAGGCACAACCAAATTAGCCATTTACCACTCTCAAACCAGATGTCTGGTCCATGGAGTTTTGAATAGACCAGTGTGTCACTTTTAAAACTGGACGTTAAGTCTAATCAAATGCTTGTAACTTTGCTTCTCAAGTCACATTGGATTCAATAGGGTGTCAAAATGTGCCGGATTAGATAGTGCATCTATTAAAAAAGCAAAGTTACCCCAATATGGTTCAGTATTGAAATTGTGATTATTTTTCCAAGTGTAAGGATACTTTCTTGGAGCAGTATATATAGTTATAGTATGATGCATTCAGAAGTTGCCCTCAACTTTGTTTGCAGGATTTCTTGTTTTCATGATGATTAAAAACAAGGACTTGATATGTCATAAAGTTTGTAACTAGTTGTATAAGTTAATATTTTGTTGGGATGAAAAGTTAAACGTCCATATTGAGCATTTGTTTGTCTTTAATAATTTTTTGTACAGAAGTGTTAATGTAGTAATAAAATAATTTAGTTGGAGAAAAATGATAAATAGCATGTGGATTGTGTCATCAGGCTAAAAAAAAAAAATTGTTTGTTTGTCCTCGACCGCCCGCACCTATTTTTACGCCCGCGCCTACAACTTTTTTTTATATATATTTTTTTTTTTTAACATTTTCCCCAAAACTGTAAGTTAAAAACATCGATTTTGTTGGATTTTCTACCTTTCTACGACTTTTACGTCTTGATTTAGGCATTTTACGCAGACCATATCATACGTGTGGCGCATGTCCAAACTCACTATACAAATCTATATTTCGTTGTGAACTTTGTACTCGGCGATCGTACTATTAAAAGAAATGAATTTATATCGTATAGCTAGCGTCGTTTGTGGACAAAAAAGCAGGGTGAAAATGTGTAAATATACCGATTTTTCTCACAAGTTACAAAAATGTACTAAATACATTGTATTAAAATATTTTTCATACATTTGAAATACATATTTGAATGATATATGTAATAGTTTTTGATTTTTAAATATTTTCACGTGGTGATTTATATTGTCTGCATAACAACGTTCAAGTGATGCAGTCCAAACATGGCGACCTCGCAGTTTCTTGCGTATGTGTTTTTTCTTGTGAAAGGAAAGTGATTGTAGATCGCCTTGTAAGTGCCCCTATATCCCTAAATTTACGGGAATTATTTAATAATGTAATGTCAGATGTTCCGGCTACTGCTGATGATCAATTTACCGGCCCTGGAGATAGCGGTGGGGGAGAAAAGAAATGGACCGTGGAGTACTGTTTCTCCTACTGAAACAGTGGCTACCATTGCCGATTTGCAGTTCAGATATGTGCATTTCAAAATGTTTAAACATAAAACTTTAAATATCAACTCACAAAATAGGAAAAAAAAAAAAAAAAAAAAAAAAAAAAAATCCGCCCGCCCGCACCAATTTTCAAATGGTTGTGGAGGACAAACAAACAATTTTTTTTTTTTAGCCTCATTGATGCGTTCTGGTTTCTGGTTTTGAAATGGAACTTTATTACAAGCATGAAATAAACTACTAATGAGCCATGGTTTTCTTTTACTATAGACGAATCCAAATACACGCATTCCTACACCTGACTAGCAGCCTTTAGTTGGGTCCGCGTCGGCTACAATGCATCCAAAATGTGAAATGATTCGGCCTTGGCGGAAAATTTAAACTGCATTCCATCACCCGTTTTACACCTTCCGCGAAAACACAGGCAGACAAAAGAATGATTTACATGATTTAATGAAGTTTACAACACAATACAGTTCCAACAGTTGTGCAAATAAAAGCCACCTTACACCTAGAGAAGGTCGAGGAGGGTTAATAGAATAATACAATAGAGATAATTCCGCAGGTAATCCTGTCGCATCTATTCATAGATATACAAATGGATGAACAAAAGGACTATGTATGAATAGATGTGACAGGATTACCTCTATTGTATATATTATTCTATTAACCCTCCTCGTCTTTGCATCTTCTCTAGGTGTTAGGCGGCCTTTATTTGCACAATCAGGCGCTCAAAACACCAGGTTGGTGCTAGCGGAAACCAAAGATGGCCGACCAAATCCTGACCATGACTTGGCTCGTTGAATTCATCTATATATTACCGTATTCATCCTAATTAGCACCCCTACGTACCCTAATAAGTGCCCCTACATAATTTTTGAATGCCCTCTTTTCAATACATGTGTATAAATCAATTCCATCCAATGTCTGAATAAAATTACCTTCTAAACCTTCCCAATTATACTTTGGTTCACTTCAAGTTCGGTAGTGACGTCAATGCTTTTTCGCGATTGTGTTGCAAGCGTGCCGACAAATCGCTCTTGTGCGCGTGAGTGTACACTTTGCTTGATTAACTTGACGTGCACGATTCACTGCTTAGGCCAACGAAATACGCACATACGTCACTACCAAACTTGAGGTGAACCAAATTATAGGATGATGATGATTTTGATTTCAGATACTATGCTTTCCCATTTGCAACTCTCAGAAGAAAATTTACAAGATTCAAAGTGTAAAAGCATGCATGCTGTAACCATATGCATTTTCCTTGGCACACTGCTATCTACTGAAGATAACAGTGTGAGAAATACTAATACATTCCAAGGACCACATGGCTAATCAGAAAAACATGAGCAGAGAATACATTGAAAATGCATACTTGCACTCCGCATACTATATGCCTTTGGAATAGGATTGATTATTTTCCCAAATTGATGCATATAATGTACCAAGTATTCCCAGCTGGCCGTAAATTGCAAAAAGATCTTATTTTGGTCCTTAGTTACATTACTTGTAACTTTTCGGCAACTTTCCCTATAATTTTTTTTTTTTTCGAAACTTTCCCTATAAATTGCAAATAATTGATTACTTTATATGCCACACTAATTTATAGGAAATAATTTGATTCTCTACCTACAAGTGAAATTAATACAATGTACTCATGATTTTTGAGTAGAATCAAATGCATGAATGATCATCAATTCTATTACTGAACCCTGTTCATACATTTCTAATCATTCTGTTATTCCATTTCATCAAAATAACAACAACAAAAAATTGTTAAGATTTAAATTGACATATCACAGGCCTGGAAATCACAACAGCAGCCAATTCTCAACCAAGAGGCTCATCATGGCTAAAAGATACATGCCTAAGATCATATGCCTAACTTTGGACATTGCATCTTGGATGCTGTGATGTTCATATAGTGTTGTGTGCCCTTAATTCATATCTCTGATAAAAGTAACACCTGTTTTATAATTTATGCAGAATGTATTCTAACACGCAACACATTAAAAAATATGGAAATGATGTCATTGCATATTTATTAGTGCATGCGCACATTCAATTGTGTATTAATAGTGCCATGCGCACTTTGACCAATCAGATTGCATTCTAACTTGTGCGATGAAAAATAAACATTTTCAGCACACAATTTGAGATTTTGAATATAAGGGTCAGCAGGGTGAGGAGAACAAGTAAATATTTATTTGGCCTAATGAGACAACACCATGAAAGCCTATACCTTAGTTATCCTCTCCCAGTTCAATGCACTTCTCCCTTGAAAGCAGTACTGCTGTCATGGCAAGGTTGAGGAAGATCCTGATTGGTTGAAGGGTTTGTTTATTTGGCCTAATGAGACAACACCATGAAAGCCTACCTTAGTTATCATCTCCCAGTTCAATGCACTTCTCCCCTGAAAGCAGTACTGCTGTCATGGCAAGGTTGAGGAAGATCCTGATTGGTTGAAGGGTTTGTTTATTTGGCCTAATGAGACAACACCATGCAAGCCTACCTTAGTTATCATCTCCCAGTTCAATGCACTTCTCCCTTGAAAGCAGTACTGCTGTCATGGCAAGGTTGAGGAAGATCCTGATTGGTTGAAGGGTTTGTTTATTTGGCCTAATGAGACAACACCATGAAAGCCTACCTTAGTTATCCTCTCCCAGTTCAATGCACTTCTCCCCTGAAAGCAGTACTGCTGTCATGGCAAGGTTGAGGAAGATCCTGATTGGTTGAAGGGTTTGTTTATTTGGCCTAATGAGACAACACCATGAAAGCCTACCTTAGTTATCATCTCCCAGTTCAATGCACTTCTCCCTGAAAGCAGTACTGCTGTCATGGCAAGGTTGAGGAAGATCCTGATTGGTTGAAGGGTTTGTTTATTTGGCCTAATGAGACAACACCATGAAAGCCTACCTTATAGTTATCATCTCCCAGTTCAATGCACTTCTCCCCTGAAAGCAGTACTGATGTCATGGTAAGGTTGAGGAAGATCCTGATTGGTTGAAGGGTTTGTTTATTTGGCCTAATGAGACAACACCATGCAAGCCTACCTTAGTTATCATCTCCCAGTTCAATGCACTTCTCCCTTGAAAGCAGTCCTGCTGTCATGGTAAGGTTGAGCAAGATCCTGATTGGTTGAAGGGTTTGTTTATTTGGCCTAATGAGACAACACCGTGAAAGCCTACCTTAGCTATCCTCTCCCAGTTCAATGCACTTCTCCCTTGAAAGCAGTCCTGCTGTCAAGGTTGAGGAAGATCCTGATTGGTTGAAGGGTTTGTTTATTTGGCCTAATGAGACAACACTGTGAAAGCCTACCTTGGTTATCCTCTCCCAGTTCAATGCACTTCTCCCCTGAAAGCAGTACTGCTGTCATGGTAAGGTTGAGGAAGATCCTGATTGGTTGAAGGGTTTGTTTATTTTGCCTAATGAGGCAACACCATGCAAGCCTACCTTAGTTATCATTTCCCAGTTCAATGCACTTCTCCCCTGAAAGCAGTACTGCTGTCATGGCAAGGTTGAGGAAGATCCTGATTGGTTGAAGGGTTTGTTTATTTGGCCTAATGAGACAACACCATGCAAGCCTACCTTAGTTATCCTCTCCCAGTTCAATTCACTTCTCCCCTGAAAGCAGTACTGCTGTCATGGTAAGATTGAGGAAGATCCTGATTGGTTGAAGGGTTTGTTTATTTGGCCTAATGAGGCAACACCATGCAAGCCTACCTTAGTTATCCTCTCCCAGTTCAATTCACTTCTCCCCTGAAAGCAGTACTGCTGTCATGGTAAGGTTGAGGAAGATCCTGATTGGTTGAAGGGTTTGTTTATTTGGCCTAATGAGACAACACCATGAAAGCCTACCTTAGTTATCCTCTCCCAGTTCAATGCACTTCTCCCCTGAAAGCAGTACTGCTGTCAGGTTGAGGAAGATCCTGATTGGTTGAAGGGTTTGTTTATTTGGCCTAATGAGACAATGCCTTGCAAGCCTACCTTAGTTATCCTCTCTCAGTTCATGCACTTCTCTCCTGAAAGCAGTACTGCTGTCATGGTAAGGTTGAGGAAGATCCTGATTGGTTGAAGGGTTTGTTTATTTGGCCTAATGAGACAACACCATGCAAGCCTACCTTAGTTATCCTCTCCCAGTTCAATGCACTTCTCTCCTGAAAGCAGTACTGCTGTCATGGTAAGGTTAAGTTAGATCCTGATTGGTTGAAGGGTTTGTTTATTTGGCCTAATGAGACAACACCGTGAAAGCCTACCTTAGTTATCCTCTCCCAGTTCAATGCACTTCTCCCCTGAAAGCAGTACTGCTGTCATGGTAAGATTGAGGAAGATCCTGATTGGTTGAAGGGTTTGTTTATTTGGCCTAATGAGACAATGCCTTGCAAGCCTACCTTAGTTATCCTCTCCCAGTTCAATTCACTTCTCCCCTGAAAGCAGTACTGCTGTCATGGTAAGGTTGAGGAAGATCCTGATTGGTTGAAGGGTTTGTTTATTTGGCCTAATGAGGCAACACCATGCAAGCCTACCTTAGTTATCCTCTCCCAGATCAATGCACTTCTCCCCTGAAAGCAGTACTGCTGTCATGGTAAGGTTGAGGAAGATCCTGATTGGTTGAAGGGTTTATTTGGCCTAATGAGGCAACGCCATGCAAGCCTACCTTAGTTATCCTCTCCCAGTTCAATTCACTTCTCCCCTGAAAGCAGTACTGCTGTCAGGTTGAGGAAGATCCTGATTGGTTGAAGGGTTTGTTTATTTGGGCTAATGAGGCAACACCATGCAAGCCTACCTTAGTTATCCTCTCCCAGTTCAATGCACTTCTCCCCTGAAAGCAGTACTGCTGTCAGGTTGAGGAAGATCCTGATTGGTTGAAGGGTTTGTTTATTTTGCCTAATGAGGCAACACCATGCAAGCCTACCTTAGTTATCCTCTCCCAGTTCAATTCACTTCTCCCCTGAAAGCAGTACTGCTGTCATGGCAAGGTTGAGGAATATCCTGATTGGTTGAAGGATTTGTTTATTTGGGCTAATGAGGCAACACCATGCAAGCCTACCTTAGTTATCCTCTCCCAGCTCAATGCACTTCTCCCCTTAAAGCAGTACTGCTGTTAGGTTGAGGACGATCCTGATTGGTTGAAGGGTTTGTCCCAGTCTGCATGTTATAGCTTTCGTCCTGTACAGCAAGAAACGGTCGACTGGATTGCTGTGAACTGATACAGATCCTGGAAAGGTAAATAGAAAAAAAATGTAATTAAATGCAGCTATAACGAACAAAGATGAAATAGGTAAGATGTGACAAGAACTGGATAAGATGGAACAAAAATATGGGAAGATGTCTTATTTTTCAATGCAAGAGGGAAAATGGAGTACCTGGAGGCAACCTGCAAGGATGGTCATTCATGGATCGAAACCATGCTCACATATACGGCAATGCATGGAATTGAACTCAGGCTGTAGTGGTCAGAGGTGAGTACTATGATTACAACACAAATCCGTCAGGTACAAATATTGCATCATTATAAATTCAAAATAATATTGCACTTTACTTAAATATCACAGAAAGTTGTAGTTGTGTCTTGATGACTAAACTGAATATGGCAGAGTTAGAATTTTGACAGGGATCCACAAATCAATACTTGCAAACAATTTTCATAAACAAAATTGTGTGAAGCAAAGTTGATTCCCAGGAGTTGATTTCTTGTTTGTTTTAAATCCACACAGTAGATAATTTCGAAAAATCAAATTATTCCCTGGTAATTTTTTTTAACAAAACCCCAAGATTAATTATTACTAGCGGTCACCCGTCTTTCGCGGTCAGGGTCTTTCGCGGTTGGTAAATTTTGTACATTTTGTGTACATGTAAATGTTTTATTTAATGTGATTAATGGTATGATAGGAGATGATCATTTAGAACTTAGAAGTATAATATTTAGTATCTTTTCCATATAAATCAATGGCTTGAAATTGCAATTAGATCATGTCTTGCCCCTGTGGGATGCTGGTCGCTCTGATATTTAAGATTTTTATGCATTTGTTTCTACAGTACTTTTTAGCCCATTTTGGACAAATTTGTTGTACCTTTTAGCTCATTTTTATCATTTTCATCCAAGTTTGTCCCCACCTTGAAATGTACCTTGCTGCCCCGCCTCCTGCAAAAGTCCTGGCTACATCACTGAGCAGATGAACACAATTTTATTCACATCCCTCTTGGCCCGCTGTGGCCTGCTGGCTGATCTGATATTTTAGATTTCTATGCATTTGTTGTACTTTTAGCCCATTTGTGACAATCCCCCCCATGAAATTTGCCTCGCCCCCCTCTCTCTCTCTCTGAAAAAGTCCTGGCTACACCACTGTGCAGCTGAAACAATTTTATTCACATTTCCTTACACTCTATTTCATATAAGTTATGATCATACCTGATCATACATTATGCTGATAACATTAAACATAGCACTACCACAAAGCAGAGTAGGCCTATTCATGGTGTGGTTTTGCAACCCTGATTAATTTGTCCTTCAAAAGTTTCACTTTAACTATAGGTTCTCCATAACAACACAGAATACATGCTAATGTTGATCAATTAGTTGAATAAACAATAGATGTTAATTGAGTTTCTACTGTGTCATGTAATAGTTGCTTCTACTGTGTCATGTAATAGTTGAGACTACAGGCATAATATCCTCACACCGATGACAGGATAGAAGGCCTAATTCAGGCCAAAGTGTTCAGGCTATGTCAACATTAGTGTATTGTGTTGGCGTTAGCATGCAGGTGCGCAGCCACTGCCTTTGCCCTGCCTTTGAAACTAATTAACATAATTTGACACCCTTAACGTAAACAAAAACAAAATTGGACGCTTTTATTGGGGTGCGGACAACTTTACTCTACGAAACGCAAAAATCTGTTTTCCGAAATAATGTAAAACGTAGAAGATTTTAGCCTTACAAATTCGAAAAACTCAGTAATTTATTATAGATAATTGTGCAACAAAATTCTAACCTTGCATATATGATTTTATCCAATGTTTATTTGAAAACTTAGAAGATGTGATGGTTCATGTAGTGAAAAGGTTGTAAAATGATAAGATGCAATTTCATGCAGTTTAAGGAAATTATTGACAATTTCAAATAGTGTCAATACCCAAAATAATAAATTTTGTGGGATAGTAAAAAACAAGCAGGGGTATTGTTTTCTTTTTAATTCTTTTACAGCAGAACATAATAACTGTATATCTGGAAGATGGCTTGATTTTTAACCAACTGTACCTTAAAAGATGCAAAAATTAATTATTTCAGAAAGTCAAAAATTCACCATCCGACTGTTTGTGCTTGTCTTCATTTGATATTTAAAATATATAAATATTACAGGTTCAATAACACTTCACTAATTATCATTATTATTAAATATTATTATTATTATTTATTATTATTATTACTATTATTATTACCGTATTCGTTCCAATAAGCGCCCTTTCCCAATAAGCGCCCACCCAGGAAATTTCCCATTATTATTATTATTACTATTATTATTACCGTATTCGTTCCAATAAGCGCCCTTTCCCAATAAGCACCTACCCAGGAAATTTCCAATTTGCTAAAGGGTACCATCAATGTTGAAGTGACAGATAGACGTCGATACGGTGAAATAGCTGGAGAACTACAAGCCCTGTGTAAACTTGCAATACATTTTCTACATCAGAAAAGCTACTAGAACATCTCAGGACCCTTTTATAACATACGTAAACTTGTCTCTAATCAACACCCCTTACAAAAAATTAGGTAAACCAGGTAAAAAATAAGCGCTCACCCAAAATGACTTTGTTAAGTGCCCTGGGCGCTTATTGGAATGAATACGGTATTATTATTATTATTTCAAAACGTCAAAATCACCATCCAATTGTTTATGCTTATCAGCATCTGATAACATAAAACAAATAAATATGACAAGTTCAAACCCTTCATTAAGTGATAACAGATGATAACATCATATCCAACAGAAACTTTGAACATTTACTAACACAACGTTTTGTTATACACAAAATATTTTGGTCCTTCCACTTCTAAAATAATATCTAAACAAGCAAAATGAAATAAAATGTTCAAATTCACCTACTGATGTTGTATGTATGATTTATTTTGATGCCTTATAATTAAATGCACAAAAAGTACAAGATAATGATGACAATTGGAATAAAAATCCATTTCAAAAACTAAAACAAATAGAAACGCTTTTGTTCACATGCGCAGTAGCATTTGCCGCCAAAACCAAAAACCGTTATCTTTGCAGTTAAACAGTATCATGCAGCAACTCTGGACGTAAATTTTACCACATCTATTGGCAGTTTTGGAGGATTAATCAGCAGTTTATTACATTACCGCAAACACAAAATATTGTAAGGTATGATCAAAAAGTTTTGGACTATGAGCGCATGAAATTTAACTTCATCAAGGCCTTTATGTTGTAATTAGTAACTCAAGTTTATATTAATGTTACTTAACTTTTTGTTTTCTGTTCTATTTCAGGTGTGAGGTCTGTGCCAAAAAGTGCAAGTGCAGGTTGTGCATGTTAGTTACGGGCTACTGGGTTCCAACACTGGCAAATTGAAGAAGTATTTTGCTGTGTATGCATGGTCTCACAGTTCTTGAGCTACTATACTTAGGTAGGCCAACTTATTTTTTTAAAACACAAGCTCATACATCACAAGCATGTTTTTTCAACTGATGTAGGCTAGTAGACAGGGCCAGGGCCAGATTTCACAGTAGATTGCAACCAGGGCCAGATTTACCTTTCCGGGTCCTAGCTGTCTGCACCCCAGCCTATCCCTGTAAACTATTTTTCATCTGAACCAGTGAATGCTTATAAGTGTCCAGAATTAGGCATCAAAGAATGTTTGCATCAGAAATATCTTTGGGCAAACCTATCAAATCTTTCGAAAAACCTAGACTGTTGAGGAAAAGGGGGGATTATGAGAAATGCAGAATATTAATGCCTGGTACAGACCTGAAAATTAACTTAAGTGAAAAAAGCTGAAAATGCTCAAAACATGCTGCAAATCTAAACCCTCAACCAAAATGAATTACTGGTTAAATTTGCAGTGATGAAAATCCTTTTGTCAGCTTTTGTAAAATAATTTGAAAATGGATGCCTGCATCTATGTTTCTTTTATTTTCATAGCACTCTATGATATACTCCACTGACTAATTTGGTCGTATCCTGGCAGACTCTCGAACAGAAGAACTGAGCCAGTTATTATTTTCATTCAAATTTTTTTTTAAATTAGCACTTGCCACTAATCTCTGATTAAAGTATAAGGATCCCGTCAACAACCTCATCCCCACATTTTCACCATAAAAATTTGCGATTTTGATATCAGTAGAAAGCCCGACATTCATCTCATTGACACTGTGAAAGATGTAAAGTTAAGATTTTGTAAACCAAAATATTTTCACAAGTAGGTTAACATAAGGCAGCTATTACATTCTACTGCACTTACGATGGTATTGCACTCTGCCGACGCATATTTTTGACTCGTTTATCAAACTTCATAGACAGGGAGTGAGGTCAATGCCATTCAACTAAAGTGAAAACTTAATGTGATGAGATGGGACCATGCTCCTTTAATAACAGAATAGCAATTAACTGAACTTTTTTTAAAAATTACTTAATTTTCAGCATCACCTTTGCCATCAAAATGGAAGCGAACGGAGAAAGAAATATGCCTTCAACCATACATAGCACTTCTGACGACAATCAAATTGGTAAGCTAAAAATTTACTGTTCTTCATACAGTTTCGGCTCTCCTTTGTCCAATGATTTTAAAATATCTTGAATCCTGAAAGTTTTATTGAAAATAACATTTTATGCAACAAAACATTGCTCAACCATAACTTTTTTTACAATGTTTACCACCAAATAATCAAGTTGATTTGCACTGCTCAGTCAAAATCCTAAAACTTGCCATTTCTATTTCATTTGCTGGATCTTAGAACAATCAAACTTGAATGCTGAAAAACCATGATCCAATACTGAAAATTTTAAAAACAAAATTATGGCTCTATTTGTCCAGAAATCCAGAAATTTCTGAAATGGACCCCCATCATTTTAACCAGTGCAATTTCAATTGACCCTAAAATGACTTTCACATTATTTGCCTCACTAAGGTGGCCGTTCCCACCAAATTTAATGAACCTGCAGCAGCCATGGGCAATGTGCCCCCAGATGACCATGAATGACCCCAAATGACCTTGACATTTTTGCCTTGTTTCAGTGGTCGTCCCCACAAAATTTCATGAACCTGCGACAATCTATGGCAATTTGACCCCGGATGACCCCAAAATGACCTTGACATTTTTTGTCTCGCTTGGGTGGTCGTTCCCACCCAATTTCATTAACCTGCAACAATCTATGGTGATTTGACCTCGGATGACCTCAGATGACCCCAAAATGACCTTGACATTTTTGTCTTCCTACAGTGGTCGTTCCCACCAAATTTTATGAACCTGCAACAATATATGGCGATTTGACCCCGGATGACCCACAATGACCTTGCGATTATGCATACTTTGCACTGAAAATCCTATCAGGTCAAGAACCTCTGGCTGTGCTACTCTCCCCCAAGTTTCATCACTGTAACTCATACAGATCTCCAGATAATCTCTGCACAAGGTTATTTTGCTTGATATGCATAAATTATGCAAATTAGGTACTTAATTACCATATTTTACGACGAAAACCTGAGAACATTTTGAGACCGGCAATTACCACCCCTCCACCAAATTGCATCACTATACGCCTTACCAGTTCCGAGAAATTGCACTCGCAAGCTCGGACGGACAGATGGATGCAGACGGACGGAATGGCGGACAACCAGGAAACATAATACCTCCGGTGGAGGCATAAAAATTCTTTCCTTTCATAGTACAGATATCAATAAGGTCATTGATACCAGAGATTGATACCACTTTACCAATATCAAAATTCCATATAGCCTCTTTGACAACCATATTGCATGTTTGTTTGTTTTCTGTAGGACAAGGAGTAGTGGACCAAACATGGGAAGAATATACAGACATTGAAGAGACTAGTGCAACAGATAACAAAGGTGGGTTGCCTCAGAAACTCAGATCAGATTGTGAAAAACTTAAACATGACCCAACACCATTACAAATACTTAACTATCCAAGATTTGATGGACATCTCTGAAGGTAACATGGATCATGTATATGCTGATCCCATCAGAGAGATTGGAACAGAGAATTGGAGAAAAGCTGTTAATTCTGTTGTCTTACTACGTGTACGTAAGGAAAGGAAAAGGAAGGGACGACCAAAAGAAGAACTGACTTACAATAGTACAGGATTTGTTATTGAAGCAACAAGGAATACTCCAGATGGTTGTGTCCCAGTTTTGACGGCAAACCATAACGTTTTAAATAATGATAAATTTGTCAACCCAGATGATATTTCTGTAGTATTTTTTCATGATAGTACTGACAATAAGCATGTTATATGTAAGGTTAAAGATATAACTCTGATGCACTCACCACCTATGAGAGAGGACAAACCTCATGATTTGAATCATTTAGATTATGCAGTTCTCCATGTCATGATGGATGAAAAAGTTCAGAAATTGAAAAAACAGACTGAGTTTAGGGACACACATCACAAGAATATCATCAAAGAACAGATCTCTTCTCTTAGCGATTTACAGCAGTTTATTCCTGATGGTAGTGTTAGGCTTCAATTGTTGCAGCTGAGCTGTGCTATACCATATATTGATAGTTTGGTTATGGTATGTATTGGCCACCCACATGGTGCCCCAAAACAAGTTTCATTTGGCTTTATAAAATCAAAAACTTCAAAACTTTTCAATCCACTGCATCCAAAAAGAAAACATACTTCTCTCAAACATACCTGTACTACATGCAAAGGATCTTCAGGGAGTCCCATGTTTGCTTTTCCAAACACAAGTAAACAGATGCTTTGCAAAATTTACTCTGGTCGATATCGATTTGAAGTATTTTCTATCCATGTTCAAAATAACTGTGCAGTATCTACTCAAAGTATTGTGCCTGACATATTTGAGAAAAGAACTAATGTGTTCCGCAAAAAGGACCTTGGTAACGTCTTCAAAATTGAATCCAATTGTGGTGCAATTCTGGACATTCTGGATTTCCACCATTGGCATGTTCCTCAACCTATTTGGCTGGAAATACAAAGCTCTGTTCAATCATTAGAAAAACTGCACACCTCATTGCCACCTAATATGATGAGATTTTGTGTCCCACACACAGGTGTCATCATGGAGTCTCTATTTAAACTTGCTCATAACCCACCACTGTCCAAGACTGACCATGTCACCATTCAACTTGTACAATCGGATGATATTCCCAACATTTTATTGCAGATTGATACTTTTGCAAAGATTGCAAAAACCTATAATGGAAGATTGTGCACTCCTATCAATCTTCATATAGAACAAACATCTGAAGAAATAAAAGCAACCATGAAGGTGTTGATAGATGCCATTGTCCGTGACAAACAGATCGCAATAGGCATGCAAAAACATAGTTTTCCAGTTCTCATTTCACTGCTTTCAGCATCTCATGCAAAGGAAGTCACAGAAACTGCCCTGAAACTTCTGCATTATGTGACATCATCATTTAAACATACTGACCGAGGGAATCTTGATGATGTCCAGAAGAATAAATTGGGCATTCCCAATCTCATGCTTAGATTTCTAAAGTCACCTCCCACACCGTTGTGTTTCTGCTGGGCATTACAAACTTTGTTGATCTTGCATTATGGAAATTTGGACAAAATTCTCACCAGCATTGAGGAGATACTAAGCTCAACTGTTGCCCAAAAAGCACTTAGCACTCTCCTCTATGGCAATAGGAACATGTACACAACATGTTTTAAAACCCTCTCAAAACTTCCTCCTGGTGCCAGTGGCCACCTCATTAACAGAGTCATCTCCACTAAAGACGTGGCAAGGCTAGTACAGCTGATAGAAACACGTTTTGGAGACTTACAAGTGCAAACACTTGTCCCAAATATTTTACTTCAGCTTTGCTGGGTTTCTTTTGAAGCTAGACAAGCAAGTCGTGATGCCAATGCTATTGCAGTGCTTTGCGAATTTGTTACAAGATGAGACACATAGAAAGCAAAGTACCCAATCTGAACTAGATAAAGAACGGGTGGCCATGAGACAGCAATAGATTCAGACATACAGGACGATGTTCTTCGCCTGGTTGCTGTCTTAACTACCAGTGAAACAAAACATTCCACAATGCTTTCAGATACAGGACTGCTAGAACCACTGGTGGAAATGCTTGGGGATGGTAATGCTAAAATTATATGGGAAGTCAAGATAATGTGCAATTTTGAGGCTTTCAGCTTTTTGGGGTTACTTCACATTGTTGTGTATAGAGATTGTGTGATTATGCAGACTATCATAAAACTAATGAAAGCTGCTTAGAAACTGGGTGAACTTGACCAAGCGTGTCAAGTACTACTTATGGCTGGGGGTACAGATAAAATCAAAACAATACTTAAGAATGGGGATCCTGTACATAGGTTGATTGCATCAGAGTTGAAACAATATATTACATACTAAAGGCAAATTGTATACCGTAAAAACTTATTATCAAGCACTTTTAAAACATGCAAACATGATGAGCCCTATCCACAAAAGTGTAAAGTGTTTTGAGCAAAATCATCAAACACTGCAAATGTGTGTCTCAACCCCCATTAGCTCAGGTGGTAAAGCACCGGACTTTGGTACAATTCCATGTTTTCAAAAGCGCTCAATAGTAAGCACATATGCTAACTATCAAGTTTTTACTGTATAATGCTAAGAGTAGTGACAAAATACTAAGAAATAAGGATCCTGTACATAGGTTGATTGCAACGGATTTGAAATAATGTATTACAGACAAAAGTCATATACTGCTCCAAGAAAGTATCCTTACACTTGGCAAAATAATCACAATTTCAAAACTGAACCATATTGGGGTAAATTTGTTTTTTTAATAGATGCACTATCTAATCTGGCACATTATGACACCTCATTGAATCCAATGTGACTTCAAGAAGCAAAGTTACAAGCATTTGATTTATACACGAAGGTCCGGTTTTAAAAGTGACAAACTGGCCTATTCAAAACTCCACGGACTAGACATCTGGTTTGAGAGTGGTGAATGGCAAATTTGTGTGTGCCTTTAATTTTGAAACAAAAGGAACAAAAGAAAACTGAAACAAAAGCTGACAAATAAAATGGAAGTTATGAAAAGTACAGAAAGGTAAAAACTGAAATAAATACTGCTTTAAATAAAGCTTCATTGAAGAAACTGTGTAGTCTCTTTGTTGTGCTTTTTGGAATCTTTTTGCGCCTTGTATAGGCCGGTTTGTCACTTTTAAAACTGGACCTTCGACTATTCAATATGCTTGTAACTCTACTTCTTGAGGTCACATTGGATTCAATGTGGTGTCATAATGTGCAGGATTAGATAGTGCATCTATTACAAAAACAAAATTACCCAATATGATTAAGTTTTGAAATTGTGATTATTTTTCCAAGTGTAAGGATACTTTTTTTGGCGCAGTATAGTAGATTGCACTACTTGCATCTGAACTTGACAAGTGTTGACTGCATGTTCCTAAGGTAACTCAAGAGTTTAACATTTTGTGCAGGTGTATATATACAATTATTAACATTCTATGTACAGGGTGTCCCAAAAAAAAGGCCCCTCATTGCGCCCCCTTTTTTTCCTATTTCTGAAAAGTTGATCAAATATATTTTGGTATGTAAAGAAACCTTGAGTCGTTAGCTATAATAAACCAAAACAATTATATCAATCGGCTCACAACTTTTGAAGATATGCTCTTTTAAAGAAATGTACCCGTTTTTCACTCTGTCCACGGAGAGGGTTTGGCTACTTCAAAGATTGAAAAAGGGTACACATACCATGCATGAATATCAAACATTTCTGAATGATAACTTTATAAAATAACTTTGTTTATGGAATGGGCTTTACCGGTGGGTTGGGCAATGGATTTTGTTAATAGTGTCATTAATTTGTGGGTAAAATGGATGCCGAATGGGACTTCTTTTGTTTTACTTGCAATTACTTATTTTTTCTTGGTTATTTATGCCTTTTTGTTTTATTATGTTTCTTACTTTCTTACGTTGTTGTTTCTTGCTTTACAACATAAGTCATTTCTCTTTTTAGGATAAAAGGTAGCCCTAAAAGGCTGTTTGGTTTGTATTTGGTTCTTCTGAAGTGAGTTTACTATGCTGCTCTGCCCTCTACCTGGTTGCCTCCTTGGCGAATACAGGTTTCATGTACCATCCTTGTGCGCCGGATACTTGCGAATGCATTCAGTAATACGTTTATGAAGATCTTGGATTTTGCCACAAAGGAAAAAAATCAAGTGTTAAGGTCTGGTGATCGTGCAGGCCACTCCACAACATGAGCCATCCCAACCACTCTGTTTACTATCCGTGGACAAAGTGAAAAACGGGTACTTTTGTTCAAAAGGACATATCTTCAAAAGTTGTGAGCCGATTGAAATAATTGTTTTGGTTTATTAAAGCTAATGATTAAAGGTTTCTTTACATACCAAAATATATTTAATCAACTTTTCAGAAATAGGAGAAAAAGAGGGCGCAATGAGGGGCCTCTTTTTTTTGGGACACCCTGTATTTATATCACTGATCAGTGTTTATGTCATCATTACAAAATCATTATAAAGCTGAGATACTAGTCTCAGTTATAAAGTAATTATCCTGTTTCCGAGTCATACACTGCAGAGAAATTACGGGATCTCAAGCAATCCTCCATCATTTTTTTTGATGAATTTGGTCTCAAATTGAAGCCTGTCTGTCAGTCCAAGTTTGGCCATAAACATCTGACAATATTATTTTACATATTGAAAATAATTTCTTATTACTATTCAATCATTAACTTAATCATTAATCATTAGTCTTACATTAATAATATATTATATATATCGTCGGTCGCAACACATAGTGGCGTACATGAAGGACAAAATACATTTCCGAGAAAAATTTGTTTTAAGGATATGTTACTAATAACAAAGTTTAAGGTCAAACTATTAAACTGTATCTTTAATAGTTAAAAAGGATTTTTATTAGAGGATATAGCTAGCTCTATAACTATGTGAAATGGAACATTTGGAAAAATCACTCTAACCACTATATGTTGCGACCGACGATATATCACCATAACAATTAATTGTTTCAGTTTCAGTTTCAATTAATTGGTATTCTGAAGGCACAATTCTTTTTTTATTTCACCCTGTATAATTATTTTATGAACCACCCTGTATACTGCACATACCCATAGCTTGAATTACAACAAAGGTATCCTTATTATAAATGCACTCAGAAGATATAGTTTTACTATATTTAGATATATATTTCAGAAGTTATAGTATTTTATTTAAAATGACAACCTCAGATTTTTGAATTTGGCATGTCACAGGGGAAATTGACCAAAGTTGACAACATTTTCCAAAAATGACTAACATTTCACAACATGTTACACAAAGTTGCATGAAGCTGCTTCAAATTGTCTGCCAAGTTTGGTCAACTTCTTGCAACTTTGTGACCAAGACAACCAATGTATGCTAACTTAGTACAATTTCTTGCAGGATAGGCAATGCTCAGCAATTTTTGAGTCAACGTACAATGTTGCAAACCTCTACGCACTTTTGTAACATTCGGAGAAAGGTTTCAGCAACTTTGAATAACTTTATAATATTTTGACAATTTTTGAGAACTTTGGGCACTTTCCCTGTAACATGGGGCCTATTATAGAGATTCTATTATCTAATTATTCTATGTTATAATTTAGATATAAGTTTTGTATCAAAATGGAATAATTCACAAGAATTAGGTTTCACCTTCCTGTGGAGGAATTGTTCACATGAGAAAATGAACAAAGAAGTCACTTGGCACCCCCGGGATTCGAACCTCAGACCCCCGTATGCCAAGCACACGATCACAGCCCAGTAGGTACATGGGTTACGCAGCGATTCTGTGAGCATATAGCACTTAGGGTGATTGCGTCATCGCAGGTCCTGGGATTCACGCATACGCAGTGGTTTTCATCGTGGTATTTTGTGGTATTTTATGGGTGTTAGGGTTAAAATATTATCTAAAATGTACATTGTACATGTATGTAATATGAATCTCATAACTTTCATAAAGTAAAATATGGTTTTGAGACATCTCATTTGCTGGCAGAGAAGAACAGACCTTATTTACCTAATTTTGAGTGCATACATGGCATAAACATCAAGCTGGGGTTCTGATTGGCTAATTCAATTGTCTCATTGTCATAACAACAGACTAGTAATCTGCATTTGGTGCTCATGGAGGATCACAAAAGGAACACAAGCCCCGCATAGGTCACTCATTAACAGGGCATGTACATCGATCTGAGTAAGAGAGGGTCGTTCTTCTCTGGAAGCTAGTGTAAAAACTGACACTGTTTGTTATATCAGAATATGTGATGCGATCAAGCAAAATCAGTCGGAACTCAGAAAATATTGATTTTGAGATATAGCCAAACAAAGGAAATAATTCCTTTTGTTTCCTGTTGTTTTGGAAACACTTGGCCCTCAAGTTTATAGAACCAAATCTTACTTGGTGCGGCAGACATCAGTGTCGTAGCTGGGGGATAGTTGCCCCCTCCCAGAAAATATTAAAATGGTGACGGCAGAGAGTAAAGTGTCATTAAAATGACTGAAAATGGGACAGAAAAAAGGGATGAAAATTTGGCTTTGCCCCTCCACAGTAAAAGACTGGCCAGGCCCCTGGCAGACATGCAGGATTGGTTCACCTTTTTTTTAAATATTAGAAACAAGGACCTTTAACGTAATAATGCTTGTAATAATACATTGTAGGCCTATACAATCAATTCGCATCAAATATATTTTGATTTTGTTTGAATGCTTTCTTGTTTTTATGATTATTTAAAAACAAGGACTGTAATAATGTTTGTAACTAGTTGTAAAGTTTATATTTTGTTGGGATGAAAAGTTAATCATCCATATTTTAATATGGATTCTTTTGTTTTGAATTGATGAAATAAATGTACAGAACCAGTTTCATATCAAACTAAAATAATTAAGTTTGAGAAAAATGACCTATATCACTATTCCGGTTTTCTGATTTCTGGTTTTACAATAAATTTACAACTATGAAAACCATAATTTTGGACAAGATAAATGGGCTATTCAAATTGGAATCCATACACCCCCTATGGAAGACATGATCTTAACCCTAACAAGGAACATGCTTTTTTGCTATCGGAAGGCAGAGAAGGAACGAAAAAGGAGAGAAGATGAAAAAAGATTTCACTTGGCACCAACGGGAAATGACCCTGGGACCCCTCGGGTGCCACGCACACGATCACCGACCTCATGCCACGGAGGAGTCGCTTGCCCGGCCAGCGACTTAGTGCCCATAAATGACTTAGGGTGATTGCGCAATGCCATCATGTGGAATACATGCATGCGCAGTGGTTTTCTTTGTAAGATTTTGTAAGATTTATAGGCGTTAGGGTTATTATATAGGCCTTATAATGGAAAATTCGTCTAATTAATCTAGTAATGTTTGTAGCTGTTTTTAGTAGTTTGTATTTTGCTGGGAATGATTCCGAACAAAAAGTTAACAATCCATATTGAGTATTGAGAAAAATGATCTTTATCTTTATTCTGGTTTCTGATTTCTGGTTTTAAATGAATTTACAAGTGTGAAAACCATAATTTTGGACAATATAATGAGCTATTTCAGTTGAAACACATACACACATGGGTTTTCACCCATTCAGGTAACCCCATTTGAAAATCACACTCCCGTAAAGGAAGATTTTATAATTGAAGACCGAATTAAGGCCAGAGTAATGGAGGACACATTAGTCCACGACCGAATTTGATATACGTTAAAAAAATCAACAGACCATGCACCAGATACAGCTTTTACAAGTGTGAAAGTCTTACCGTTTTAAAATTTAAGGACGTTTTGTGCATAATTTTGACATTTTTTTACTAAAACGTCGATTTCTCAGAGTTCACTTTTGACAATATTGTGCGATTTTTGTGACAAGATAACTCGAAAAATATGCAAGCAAAGGGTAAACTTTTTGCACTATCCTTTAGAGTACATCAAAGTCTAGGGAAGGTTTTTTCATTTTTCAAAATATTTGTTTTAAACAAAAATATACACCATTATGTGCAATTTTTAGCTTAATAGTGTGACAAAATGGCTTTTTTCACATGTTTTTTTTCAATATTTCGAAAAAAAGAGACGAATTTCAAAAAAATTTAAAAAACCTTCCCTAAGTTCATGTCTCTTCTTCATGAAAAGCTAACTGAATTTTTTTTACTCCGAACGGATTTTTTTTCTAAGTTGTCACAAAAAAATTGGGGTAAAAAAGTGAATTTTTGTGATTTTTTCAAAAACTTGAGATTTTTGAACAAATCTGACGTCACCATGAATTTGATATACGTTTAAAAAATCAACAGACCATGCACCAGATACAGCTTTTACAAGTGTGAAAGTCTTACCATTTTAAAATTTAAGGACGTTTTGTGCATAATTTTGACATTTTTTTACTAAAACGTCGATTTCTCAGAGTTCACTTTTGACAATATTGTGCGATTTTTGTGACAAGATAACTTTCGAAAAATATGCAAGCAAAGGGTAAACTTTTGCACTATCCTTTAGAGTACATCAAAGTCTAGGGAAGGTTTTTTCATTTTTCAAAATATTTGTTTTAAACAAAAATATACACCATTATGTGCAATTTTTAGCGTAATAGTGTGACAAAATGGCTTTTTTCACATGTTTTTTTCAATATTTCAAAAAAGAGACGAATTTCAAAAAATAAAAAACCTTCCCTAAGTTCATGTCTCTTCTTCATGAAAAGCTAACTGAATTTTTTTTACTCGAACGGATTTTTTTCTAAGTTGTCACAAAAAAATTGGGGTAAAAAAGTGAATTTTTGTGATTTTTTCAAAAACTTGAGATTTTTGAACAAATCTGACGTCACCATGGGATTCCTTGACTCATTCCCTTTCCAAAAATGTATAGTTTTATATACTTTGGACATACAATTCAGAAATAATGAAGCTCGAAAAGGTCCATGTTCTCTCCCATTACACTGCCCTTAAAAAGACTAGTTTGCATATGATGTCCTGTCAACCAGACTAAAAATGCCGTACTGTGCAGGTCAGCAACCAATCATGGCGTGTCATTGGCCTGACGTCAAACGCAAACTAGTCTTTTTAATTCGGTCGTCAATTGAGGGTATATGGATTTGAACTGGAATACTATGAGCCCATATACAGGGTGTATCACAATGATTGGTACCCATCAATGGTGATGTTAATTGAAAAGCCGGTCTCTTCCAAATACAACATTGGATACTCTTGAAATGCCCAGAATATATAGTTTATGACTTCTTTTACAATTAATCTACAAATTATTTGGATCTTATGTTGAATTTTGATGTGTCAGGCTCATCTGATGAGTACCGATCATTTTGATACAGCTTGTACATGCATACATACCCCCATCAAGTGCAGTTGATGTGGTTTCCACAGATGGCGTGGAACTTTACAAATTAAAAACTTCATGCAAGTCTAACAAAACATGATGCAGTTTCTCCCTCTCTAATCCAACCATCCACTCAACACAAAATACAAGGGTATAAGAGAGACTGGTAAGGGGCTGGCATTTTCTTCGGAAGGGGGGGTCCCAAATATACAGGGGTCATAAATTTCTGGAAAGAAAAATATAAAATGTAGGGAGTCACAAGATGACCACATACAGTGTGTTTATTTTATTCAAAGACTGATTTCAATACAATTTTAACCTGTTTAAGGGGTAAGGTGTATCGGTGATGGGGGGGTCATACATTTTTTGTTGACGAAATAGGGGGGTCGCAATTTTATTTTTGTAAATTTGGGACTCCCCTTTCCGAAGAAAATGCCAGCCCCTCTAAATGCTAAATCTGTGAAATCTGTGAATAGAGATGAAGTACAATATAAACTTTCTCACATTTTTTATTTTTGATGAGTTGCTGCATTTCGCTTAAGGGTAGATGCGGTATTGTTGGTCGAAGCAGCCAAAACAATTGATGTTCATTATCTAAATCAATATTGAAAAATAACACTTTGATGTTTTGCAAAAGTTCATTCTACAAATCATAAACCTTGAAAATTTGCTTGATTTATTGTTGTTAACATGTTATGTACGTTTTACAAAAGTGTTGTTGTTTCAGCCCTCTTTACAACATAACTCAAGAACCACAGGACCTTCAAAAGTATATTTGTGATATTTGAATTCTTCTACACATTCGCTATGAAATGATCAATGCAATTTTTGCCAAAGTTCACGATCAATCGCAAGATGCTGTGAACTACCGAATTGCAACAGTTTAAAATAGCTGCTAACCTTAAGAAATCACCCAACATTGCTTTTCAAAATCATTGAGAATTGAATACTTCAATAGGCTAAATGAATGTATCGGAAATGAATATATTTAAAGTGAAGCAAATGGTGGACTAAGTAAATTTGCAAAATTATTTTGATTTAAGAGCTCACTTTCTTTTACCTGAACTTTGACCTTTCTGAACATATTTATGGTCATTAAAAGGTTACAAGATTTAAAGAATAGAGTATAGTACAGGTTTCTAAGCAAACTACTATCTACTGAAGATAGCAACAGCTACAGCTTTACAAATATGAATACCTTCCTGGAACCACATAGCCATCAGAAAAGATGTTTAAAAAAAAGTGTATTAAATATGTCTAATTGTACTCCACGTAGTACTGAGTCTTTTCGCATTTATATTGCTCATATATTCATGTAAACAACCTTTGAAAATACTTATTTCCAAGCATTCCATGCCCTGACATTTACCAGACAACCTTGAATTTCAAAAATACCTTCTTTGGTCCTCAGTTTAAAAGCTGGCCATTAAATATTACCTACTTTTAATTTTAAAGACACTGATGCCGGCAAAAGCATAAAATTGTTTTAAAATTTTTTTGCAAAAGCATAAAATTGTTACAAAAATGTTTGTATATTTTTATATTTTCTGATTATATTTCTTGATTATGCCAAATAAGAAAAGAGATTTGTTTCAGGAAACCGAATGCGCAGCTTATACAATTCACATCTTAGCACATTACTGGTTTTTTTATCTTCATGTTTTCATGTTGTTGTTTTCTGTTACTTTATCATTCAGAAAAAAATAAGCAAAAAAGTAGCCCAAAGTACAATACAATAGCGCACAGCCTTTTTTTACTGAAATAAACATGCAAACTGCTTTGCTCCATTTGCTCCTGGGAAAAGCCACATTTTTTTGGCCTTACCTACCACTAGGCCTGGCATTTTCGGGTAATTTTGTACCCAGGTACCTGCCGCATTTTTCGGGCGGGTAACCGGGTAGCCGAAATTGTAAAAAAAAAACAATTTTTTTTTTTTCCGGTTTTGTAGTGTCCCTGGACCTAGACCTAAATGCCAGGATCATTCATGGTTGACCTAAAAAAAAAAAAAAAAAAAAAAAAAAATTTCAAGATATTTTGTATTTTTTAATATGAAAATCGATACTTTGTATTCATGTCATACTCTATTAATGATTTCAAAATGCATTCAAATTCAATGCATTTTGAAATCATTAATAGACTATGACATGAATACAAATTATCAATTTTCATATTAAAAATACAAAACATCTTGAAAATTTTTTTTTTTTTTTTTTTTTTTTCTCAGTACCGGGAGGGTATTTCCTACCGGGTAATGTAATCTCGGTGGTACCCGTTTACCCGACCGAAAATGCCAGCCTTACCTACCACCCAGATAAAAGTACACAACTGTTGAAGCCATGCCATTTTTTAAACTTCAGTAATCAATTGTTTTGAGCTTTGCCTATTCTGAGATGGAAAAAGGCTACAATTATAATATAGGAACCAGCTACTTATATCAGAAATTACAATTCAGCACCAATTATACTCAACTTTTCAAGTTCAGGTTTCATTTATTTCATCATGCTTGGTAGTACAAGTGTGGGTGTAAAACTATGTGGTGTCATTTGCTATTTCTGGCTAATTGGTATTGTTAAAATTATTTGGGACTTCCCCATTTTACTGAGTCTATTTGAACTTTGCAAGCAATAACAGTCCAACCAATGAGCCTTCAAAAATTGCCTATGGGTTTAACTATATTGTTATTAAGATATTTCCATTTGACTGATTCTTTTGAACTTGCCAAGTGAACCGATCCCACCAGCCAACTCAACAATCACGCACACCTAGACAGATTTGGTTCACACCTAAGAGGTAGAAGACATGTATGACAAGAGTTGCTGCAGAAATACGTGTACCTTAGAAGACATAATATATTAGTTATCTGGAGGAGGGAATCAAAAGCCCACAGTGACCCTGAACTTGAAGAAGAAAGGTATGTATTACCAGAGATTCTTTTTATATAAAGGAAGCAAGAAACAGACAGACTACAAATTTGCAAAGTGCAATATTAAAATTAACACAGGCCAATCGTACCATTAAGTTGCCAAAAAAAAAATGATATGTTCATTTTGTGTCTGTTAATAAATCATATTTTCTAAAGAGCATTTAAATATTGTTGTGTCTTTCATGCTGGGGCATGCAACATCATTGTAATTTGTTATTATAATTGTCATGCAGTATGATAAAAGAATCACCTCTTATGTTTATAGGCCTATGTTGAGCACAGCAACATAAAATTCATGAATAAAAAGCAAATTTGTAGCCTGTTTCTCAGTGCGCTGCATGCATAGTCTGTGGCATATTCAAGACTTCAGTAATTTACTCTGAAAACCAACAAGTGTTTCAAAGCTGTGAAACTGCCAGGGGGAAAGGAAGCAAGCAATTTATGTCATTTTACCCCCAGCAAATAATTATAACAAATCATCATAATTCCTTTCTTTACAGTCACTGTGAATTGACTAGAAAACTGCTCTACATAAATCAATTCACTTGGAAATTTCAGTTTGTATTGTAAATGAATACATCATTGAATCGACATGAACTTGTGTTTAACAATTGAAACAAGATAACCTGTTATGGTTACACAAGTTTGAAATCAGTAATCAACTTTTCAACATGCAAATTCAGAAATGTTGTATCCAGTAAAGCCTAAAACAAATAAATTGTTTGATTGGCATAAACTTCACCTACCATTAAGGTTAGCATCTATTTTAAACTGTTGCGATTTGGTAGTTCACGGCAACTTGCGAATGGTAGTGAGCTTTGGCAAAAATTGCATTGATCATTTCATAGCGAGCATGTAAAATTCAAATATCACATGATATATATATTTGTAGGTCCTGTGGTTCTTGAGTTATGTTGTAAAGAGGGCTGAAACAACAACACTTTAGTAAACATTATATAACTCATTAAACAACAATAAATCAAGCAAGTTTTCAAAGTATATGATTTGTAGAATGAATTTTTGCAAAACATCAAAGTGTTATTTAGGCAACGAAAATCAATTTCTGCTTCGACCAACAAAAGATTGCGTCACCTTAATATAACACTGCCTATTACACATGTACCTGGAATAGTTTGATTAATTTTGAGGGATGAAATTTTTTTTTTAAATGGTTATTTGAATTTAATAAATAATTGATAATAAATACCTTAAGGGGGTACTACACCCCTGTCCAATTTTGTGCCTATTTTTGCATTTTTCTCAAAAATTATAGCACATGATGACAAGTAAGATCTGTATATTATAGGGGCAAGGACTTAAACTACTGTACTGAAAATTCAGCAACTCAAAGCAAGTAGTTATTGATTTATTGATCAAATATTTTTGTATATTTGTAAAGCACAATGTTCATATTTTTGGTATTGCGCTATATCAAGCGCTGTTGTTATGTTATGTTATGTTATATTGGTTTTCCCTCATTTTTGACTGTAACTCCACAACTGTTGTCTGTGCTGAAATAAAATTTCCAGTGCAGTAGTTGTAGTCCTTGCCCCTATAATATACATATCTTACTTGTACCCAATGCGCTATAATTTTTGAGAAAAATGCAAAAATGGGCACAAAATTGGGCAGGGGTGTAGTACCCCCTTAAAAATGGAACAAAGTAGTTTCTGATCGCTTGCTTAAGAAGTTTTTTTTCCATCTTTAAGGAGTCAGATAGCAACTGTTGTGTGCTTACCAGAGTTACATCGCAATAAGTATAATCGAATATGATTCACGTGCAAGACATGATGACATTATAATCGTCATCATGTTACCAGTCTAACTATTCATCATGAACCAAAGTTGAGTAGGCCTGTATCAGTCGCAGGGTTAGCAAGGAGTGAAGACTTTATTGCAGAAACAAATCATCGCTTCACCCAGTGCAATTGATGCACAGAATCGGATATAAAAATGTTCACTTGATGAATGGTTATCATGGCTTTCTGCACTATGATCAA
Organism: Amphiura filiformis; assembly: GCF_039555335.1. NCBI lineage: Eukaryota > Metazoa > Echinodermata > Ophiuroidea > Amphilepidida > Amphiuridae > Amphiura > Amphiura filiformis. The sequence continues at coordinate 55,557,694 of NC_092643.1, forward strand.
TAATCAATTATTGACTGAATTATCGTCACAACACAACGTTTGCACAGTATTTTTTGTGGGACCTGAGAGTATCAGACATATCAAATGCCCTTCTGATATCAAATAATTTTGATTTTTTTTTTAATTCGCAATATAATACAAATTTTATAGAACCATCAGTGTATGCGGTTCATCTCTCCTCATTTTGTCGCTTATGCAATCAAATTTATTGCCTCATATGAGCACGCTTTGTGTTGAAATGGTATATGGTTATTACACAATCTGTTAAATGCATGATGAAATTTTTAGCATGTGAACCCTTTATTGTTCAAGTTTATTGAAGTGTATGTGGCCTGGTATGCAGTATGCTATACTGCGCCATACTTACAAATTTGGGCTGTACTTTCAAAAGGGACCGTGCTGCGTATAAGAAAATCATGTGCTATGCCAAACATTAGACTACTTTTGCACCACTCTTTTTTGTGTCCCGCTTGAACTTTTTTGTTCAGAAAGACACAATGCAGTCATTATTTCTGTTTGTAGGGGTATGTGTGTGTGGGTCATATAGGCAGGTATTTTTGAAAAAAATGTTACGTAAAAATGATTCCAAAAGTTTCACTACTAGTGAACTCAAACACAAGTTTCACTACTAGTGAACACATTATTGTGTGTGGGGACTTTAAGGGCAGAGTAATGGAAGAGGACACTCTTTCCCTAGATGTTGATGTGCTCTAAACAATAGGGCAAAAAGTTTGCATATTTTTCGAGTTATCTTGTCACAAAAATTGTGCAATGTTGGCAAAAGTGAACTGTGAGAAATCATTGTTTTAGTAAAAAACTGTCAAAATTACTATCATGATTATTGGTGGAGCTTCACACAGCTGGGATGTACAAACAAGATGCAAGACGAATAGCATTCATATGCACATATTTTATATGTCCAGGTGTCAGACGAATAGTGATTTGCACACAGTTTATACATCACTAATTCAATGCTTCAATGATAAACATGTACGCGATGTGTTTAGCCATCACTTAATCGGTAAACTCTGAATAAAACCAGAGATCTCCGGATTTAATATAAAAACTTAAATTTTAAAGCAGTTCAGGCTTAGTGGTATTTTAGTACACCGCTAGGCATTACAATCATGCAAATTGTAGAAATTTGAATGACTTATCCTTCACCTTTAAGCAATTTATAAACAACTTTAATTTTTTGGCACTTTCACTGGGATCACTGAATGGGCCTTTAATGATTCATCAAAATGAGCTATCTTGCTAATCTGTTAGCTAGTCAATGAAGTGTCTGCATAATGAGTAACGGGGGGTCTGTGGTATGGTTTATAAAGGGTGCCGCTCCCATAGTGATTTTCCTGAACCAATATTTGTTTTTCTCTCTTGTAGATTTCGTTGAAACAGAAAGTAGACCTAAATCATGTCTTTCAGTGGAAGTGAGCTTAAGGTTAGTTCTGACATTTCTCTAAACATTTTGCCAGTAGAATGCCATTGGTGATTTTCTAGTCACTGCAACGCCAGCTACTTTGATAGTATTTTAGAACCAGTGTGTATCACAAGTAGTTGTACTTTGCTGAGTTGCTGGTAATAAAACACATCTTCACTTGTTTTGGTTTGCTTTTTAAAAACATTTTTGTCACACTTTTCAAACAACAATTTTGAAACAACAATCAGGAGAAAACAAAATTGACTCAAATTTGAGATGTACATGTACATCATCCTTTAAATTTGTTTGTTTCAACCCCAAATTTATCTTATTTTTTTGGCATTTAAATGGTAGTGCAAATTTCATGGGCTTTGCCAGCATTGGTACCTGTCAAGCAATTTTTGCACAACCATCCGGCTCTGTTGCTTTTATAGTATACTAAACTTTTATACATGTACATCACTCTCTATCTCTCTCTACCTCTCCCTCCCGCTGTCTATTTCTCTACCTCCCCACCCATCTCTCTCCTCCCCTTCTCTAGACTCAAACTGATAAATAATTTACAATACATGTACTTTGTCATACATGTATATATGATTTATTCTTGAGAATGCAACAAAAGAAAGGTCATTATGTACACAAGTTTGACGATCGTTGAATTGTACAATAATCGGAATAAAAAACTTAACTTTTGACTCCATCAAAAATTAATAGGTCATAATGTTTGTACTTTTGCTTTGATGTTAATCCTTTTATGATTCAACTTTTCCACAGGACTGGGGAATCTCTCCAACGTATCCAAGCTTAGATGATGGGAGGCACAATGAAGAAAAAAAGGATAAAATATTCATTGATGCAGCCCGTCGACCTCCACCACAGAGGAAGAAGATTAAAAGGAAAGAAGTAAATGTGCATGAAAGGTCACAAGAACCATCAAAGGAGCCATTTCCCAAAAAGCACAAAAAATCCACCAAGTCGACAATGTAAGTGAAATTATATATAATTTATAAAGTGATGAAAATCATTATGCACATATAAGCAGTCAAATTTAAAACCAAACAGACAGAAAAAAAAACCTGATGTTTTGAGTAGACAAAATGCTCTTTTCAGGTACAACCAACACAATGTTTAAATCAAACAGCAAAACGAGTATTGAAGACATACATGAAGTTTCCCAAAAGCTTTTGGGACTAAAATTGTTAGGTCTTTTGGAGAATTTCAATATGAAAGGTCCTTACTAGCATGAAAGTTCATCTGTGTTGGTAGACTTCATAATTGTAAATTTAAACTTATGATCTCAACACAAAATTAAGGCGTACCTCAAATTTTCGGTCACAACTTTGACCTTCATCTGGAGACTACAAGTTACAAGTTACCCAGAGTGTACGACCGGGTTTTGGGGTCAAGTGTCCAAAAGGTCACTGATCCCAAACTTGGGTTGCCAGTCTCCAGATGAAGGTCAAAGTTGTGACCGAAAATTTGAGGTACGTCTTAATTTTGTGTTGAGATCATAAGTTTAAATTTACAATTATGAAAGGTCCTTATTATCATATGATGGTCGGCTTTTCCTCCCAGATACATACACTTTAAGTACATATCATTAGATTTATATAGTTTACTTTGAGGACTGTTAAATGTCAAAAATGTCAATTTTAATAATTTTGATAAATTTGTATTATGTAGAGATTTTTTTTTTAATCAAAATTATTCGATATCAGACAGACATTCATTGTATTCAGAATGCAATCTGATGTGTCTAATCTACTCTCAGGTTCCACAAAAAATACTGTGCATAGGTGGGGTTACAAGCCCTTAAATACTTAAAAAGTATTTATGAAATTATCAATTTTGAAATAGTGTGTAAAAATAGTATGGATAACCATTTCCTTTTTCCCAATAATGCAGGATTATTTGCTATAAACCAATCATTTTCATTTATATCATGTTTACTTATTTCACAGACGCAGATGCAAAACATGTGACAAAACTTTCTCAAATATTGACGAAGTAAAGATCCATGAAATTGATAAGCATCTGCCAGGCATTGGAGCTCAAGAATCAAAGCATTTGTAAGTATTATACTTTACACTGCATTTACATTGGAACATATTTACATACTACTAAAATAGTTGATAACATACACAAGTTAAAAAACAGCTTTATTTTTAATCTGAAGACAGGTGGCTATACAAAAATAATGGATACTGGTTTTGTTATCTTAAAAATTATTATATTTGGTCCATCTTAAAAGCATGAACTTGGTCATTGTCACTGTGTCAGTGGTGTCTATGTCCTATGTAGATAATTATAATCAAAGAGAATGGGAGACTGCAGTGACCACTTCACCTGTACATTTATATAGAATAAATCCAATTTAGTGCTTTATTATTTCTCAAGTAACACAGACACCATTTTTGGTGTCTTATGCCGCCGCGTTAGTACCTACTAGTACTAGACCATACAAATCCATACAGTATGAAGCAACTACATGATCTAATTGCATAACCCTGCTATATAATACTTCACATATGAATCTCTTCATGCAGGCCTAGTCAACTAACCGTAAAGCTACTACTAGACCATACAAAACCATACAGCACAAAGTGACTGCAAGACCATGCATTCCATGTGATCCCAATTGCATATTCCTGCCAAACTACATATACACCCAAAACTGTTGGCCGGGCAATGGCTTGGTTTGCTACGGTGTCTGTGGGTCAAATTGCAGGCGGGAAAAACAAATTTTCTCTTCATTTTCTTTGTTCCTTCTTTCCTTCCACTTAAGCAAAAAGCAGAGAGGATGTTGGCAACATTTTGATATTGATAAGCATTTTTTTCCAAACAGACATGAATCAGACAAGGACAAGGCCCAGGAGGTCAAAGAAACAGAGGAGGTCAAGAAGGTTGATGAGGCAGAGAAGGTAGAGGAGGCAGAAGCTGAGTCTCATGCTGATGGTAGCAAGAATGATGCTGTAAGTTGTACATTAATCATCATTGTGACCCTTTTCAGGGAAATACGAGTAGAGAGTATTTTTCAAAAAAACGTTAGATATAAATGTATAGATGGGGAGAATAATTATCTTTTAGCGATACCTTGATAGCTCTTGATATGATAAATGAGGGTGTGATTTTGACAATATGATTTGAATTTTGCCAATATTTTTCTCGGTTTTTCTTTATATTTTGCAAGCTTAGTTTGTCTACTCCTCAGGACTTGCCAGGCTGATTAAATTATCCTTGGAATTATGGAGATATTTGAGCCTCATTAATGCTAATGTTAAATTTAAAAGTATAACATTAAAACATATTTAGAATGGTATAGATTTGTTAAAACCTACTGTAACGATTTGTGTAAAAATGCTCAAAAAACCTTAATTTTGAGCAAAAAAAACCAAGTACGGTCCATGAGGATGTGCCGAAAGAAATTGGGAATAGTTTTATTCATGGATTCATTTAAAATGAATTTTCGATGTTACCTACAGGTTCAATCAATCACTGGTAAAACCTACATGTTGAACCAAGATGAAGAACTACCACCTGTTGAAGAGAGTGTCATGAGTGTGAAGTGTTCCTTAGCTGATGCAAGTGATCATGCATCCAGTGGTTTGACCTCTACAAAAGCAGCAGATATAACCAAAGTAGTACATCTTGCTAATAAGATCACAACCAACTCCCAAGAAGCTGCTGAAAGGTAACAAATTAACTTCTAGCTTGGTAGGCTCATAAAATATGATCACCTCTTGTGCTGTTTAGTTTTGTGTCAGGTTATTAGCATATTTATGAATATTAATGAGCTTATTTGCCTATTTTGCCTGACTTTCCATTAATTCACTCTGCAGCCTATAAACACAATAACCAATTAACTTCGCAGTAAGATGAAATATCATTATCTAATTCTGGAAATGAAAAAAATAACAAAATAAAAACACAAACAATTACCGTATTCATTCCAAAGAGCGGTAACAAAGTCATTTTGGGTGGGCGCTTATTTTTTACCTGGTCTACCTAATTTTTTCGTAAGGGGCATTGCTTAGAGGCAAATTTATGTATGTTATATTAGGGTCCCGAGGCGTTCTAGTAGCTTTTCTGATGCAGAAAATGTATTGCAAGGTCACAGGACTTATAGTATTCCAGTGTTTTCAGTGTATCACCGTCTATCTGTCATCAACATTAATGGTACCTCCGGCGGGCCCTTTAGCAATTTGAAAATACCCTGGGTGGGCGCTTATTGGAGCATGGGCGCTTATTGGAATGAATACGGTATATATTTTCCCCCGGATTTCTGGAAATCCATAAAAAGGAAAAACTTACAACCCTGTAAATAAATGTTTAAATTTCACCACTTCAGACAACATCACCTGTGTATCAAAAAGTGGCCATTTTGGACAGAAGGGTAGCAAGTGGGAGGGGGTGGCAGCAGTGGGAAGAGTGCCCCACTCTTCTTCCCCTGCTGCCACCCCCCCACTGGCAAAAAATGAATGAAAAGAAGTACCCCTCTTACAAACAAGAGCACCACTGGTGCTGTAGCTCATTTGTTATGGGTTATGGTCAGGAATACCATGCGTAGCTATGTATAGCCATGCATAGATATGTATAGCCATGCATAGCTATGTATAGCCATGCATAGTTATGTATAGCCATGCATAGCTATGTATAGTCATGCATAGTATAGCCATGCATAGTTATGTATAGCCATGCATAGCTATGTATAGCCATGCATAGCTATGTATAGCCATGCATAGCTATGTATAGCCATGGATAGCTATGTATAGCCATGGATAGCTATGTATGGCCATGTATAGCCATATGTAACCATGTCATGGCCATGTATAGCCACGTATACAGGGCTGACAACTTTGAAAAACACATTTCAGTATTCTCAAAATCACCATAGTGCTGTGATCAAGCACAAATCAGCATTTTGAAAATATACTTATGGTTCTCAAGATATTTATTTATTCAAGGCATTTATTTATTTGTACCTTTTGCTTGTCGAGTATCCTTTGATTTTATTTTGTTTAATACAGTTTTGTTTGTATATTTAATGTCTTGGATGCACCATCGGATAGTTTAGTTCCACTGATGTAAAAGCAATTTCCAAATAAAAACTTGAAACTTAAAAACTACAACACTTTCATGGTAAATGGCATGCATAGCTATGTATAGCCATGCATAGTTATGTATAGTCATGCATAGCTATGTATAGCCATGCATAGCTATGTATAGCCATGCATAACTATGTATAGCCATGCATAGCTATGTATAGCCATGCATAGCTATGTATAGCCATGCATAGCTATGTATAGCCATGGATAGCTATGTATGGCCATGTATAGCCATGCATAGCTATGTATAGCCATATGTAACCATGTCATAGCCATGTATAGCCATGTCTAACTATGTATACAGCGCTACCAACTGTGAAAACACAGAGTTGGGTAAGCTCAAACCTCAAAATCACCATAGTGCTGTGATCAAGCACAAATCAGCATTTTGAAAATATACTTGCAGTTCTCAAGATATTTATTTATTCAAGGCATTTATTTATTTGTACCTTTTGCTTGTCGAGTATAGCCATGCATAGCTATGTATAGCCATGCATAGCTATTTTTAGCCATGCATAGCTATGTATAGCCATGCATAGCTATGTATAGCCATGGGTAGCTATGTATGGCCATGTATAGCCATGCATAGCTATGTATAGCCATATGTAACCATGTCATAGCCATGTATAGCCATATATAGCTATGTATAGCCATGTATAGCCATGTATAACTATGTATACAGGGCTACCAACTTTGAAAAAACACATTTCAGTATTCTCAAACCTCAAAATCACCATAGTGCTGTGATCAAGCACAAATCAGCATTTTGAAAATATACTTGCGGTTCTCAAGATATTTATTTATTCAAGGCATTTATTTGTACCTTTTGCTTGTCGAGTATCCTTTGATTTTATTTTGTTTAATACAGTTTTGTTTGTATATTTAATGTCTTGGATGCACCATCGGATAGATGAGTGCCACTGATGTAAAAGCAATTTCCAAATAAAAACTTGAAACTTAAAAACTACAACACTTTCATGGTAAATGAAATAAATAAATAAATAAAATTTTGCACACACATCTAATTTTCCTGACTTCATATTTCAAACAAGTGCTCCTTCAATCTTCAGAACAGGAAAGGCCACTAGCCTAGTGTTTACCCCCAGCACTTCCCTGTTCAGACCATGGAGGTAGTAGAGAGTTCAGACTTTCTGTTTGTCTGTTTTGTAATGTCAGAGAGGGGTTGTCACGGTCCCATATACTGATATACTAGGCCAGTGCATGGACCTACCTCCATGGCCAGTGCCAGTCAAAAGGACATTTCACCTTGATTAAATGTTTACATAACTAATTGGGTCAAGATGTGTGATATAAAGTGTCAATGAGTGAGATGTTTGTTCATAGACAGGATTGCCAACCAACAATTTGGTAGCCCAATTAGTTCAGATTTGGGAGAATTTGAGACACTATTTGCTCATGGCTCATGCACAGAAGTAAGGGCCTATAGACAGCACAAGCCCAATTGGTGCTAAAAGCAACACTGAAAAGCAGACATTGTAGCCGCACTAAAACAGTAAAGTTCAACAATCTCTTTTACAAATTCGCACGATCAAGGAGTTTGTACAGTGTTTGTAATATGAAAAGCACCACAAACATTCTACATAGGAGACTATTCCATGAAATTAGGTAAAACTTTTTGTAAGAAAATGCTCCAAAAATGATACTTTCCGTCCGAATTTTTTTAGCTAAATAAGTAACAATCATGAACCATCATGCAAAGATCGCCGCCTCAAATTACCAGATCCATAGCTCAAACGATGTAGCAAGAGAAAGAAAAAAACATACAGAAAAATAGACCATGCCTAGAGTTCATTGTGCTAACACAATGAGCTAAAAATGAAAGAGAAATCCGGGAAGCTAAAGGAAAAGAGGAGCTCATGGGCCAACATAGTGTAAAATAAAAATTTATTGTCCCAAAAAGCCCTCTTCACCCCGATCACAGGCCAAAATAGTGTCATTTTAAAAAATTTTGCATAATACACACACACATAAAGGCACTTTTGGAAGCTTGAACTTTGAAGACATCACATATGCATACAATATTAATGATAACACCCAATAATAATACCATGTCAAAATGATGCAAACAGGCTAAATTTTTGTCTTTACCTCAAAATTTTTATTTTGCTCCCCCTGACCGAGAAAGCTGGCTACGCCCATGAGTTTTTAACTCTTTTGGATGAAAAAAAAATTGTGAGTGCAGCCACCTGGGTGTATTGTCTCCTGGATACTTTGTATTTTTACTCAATTTGCGATACTGAATCTTTTATCATTTGCAGTGGAATGGCATCATATAATGAAAGCACCCACTCAGACAAGGATGTGGAGGAGGAGGAAGATTTAACTGGAACAGTGAACCTTTCATCAGAAAAAACAGAGGTGTTTGGGGGTAAGTCAAGGGCATACAATGCTAAACACTTTGGTTGGTACCAAAGGACCAATTTACTGTGAGAGGAGAGGTGATTGGTAGAATTAAATTGTTTTACCCCCCCCCCCCCCTTTATATTTGCTCATTTGTTCTCAAGTTTCTTCAATTTAGTGTCCCCTTTTAACTGCAAAATGTTATCAAGATCACAGAGCTGATGTTTCTACAGGTATCTGAATTGGTAGCTATTGGTGTACTTCCCCCAGGATGGCAACTGTACAGTGCACATCATGTCAGTATTTAGACTGTGAATATATGGCATGAATCCCTTTGTTGTAAACAATGTTTTTGTCTTCGGTATGAAAATATTTCTGTGCTTTTACTTGGCCCTTGCAATTGTTAAGTTATTATTATTATTGTTAGTGTATGTATCTCTGTATTTTAATACTTCAAGATATAAACCAATCAATTAATTTAAACACAGCCATGTGACATACTGGGACAGTCAAAGGTTAACACCCTACACTTTTCTAAACTGGCTGTGAGCACCATGTATGGGTATGGTTCTCCTACATGGGAACTATGGTTTAACATTCCCTCCAAAGGACAGTACTCTCATGGTTCATTTACCTAATTTTAAATGTACCATTGGGAGAGTGGAAGTCTTAATTTAATCTACAGATGTGGCCAATTACATTCAGACTTTTCAAAGCCAAAACCCCAGCAAGTTACCACCACTCGGGATTGAACCTGGAACCTCATGCAGCAAAAGCAACAAAGATGAGCTTTTCTTGCTAATAGGTAACTCGATTGCCTTCCATTTTTTACAGGAATACAGAATGTGGTCCTTCTTCAGTTCAAGGATCTACTAGAAAGATCTCAGAAACGATGGATTGAGCAGCAGGTGTCAGAGAGCCAAGTAGTCAAATGTTTGCAAGCAAATTGTAAGAAACTCAATCTAGCCTTCCATGGCAAGACTCCTGCCGATGGCAACTGCTTTTTCAATGCCGTCTCTGACCAACTGCATCTCTTCAACTTGCCACATCAAAGTCCTTGGAACCTCAGGCAGTCTGTTGTGGAATTCTTAAGAAATAATCCATCTATTCAGGTATGCAGTTACATTCAGTCAAGTCTTAATACAAATTTAACAACAATTTTTTTTCAATGTTATAAATGCATTGTAAACATGTTTTAGTTTTGGTCAAAACGCTTTCATGACATTTATACATGTATAACCCAGCAATTAAATGTTCTTAAAATGTGGTACCTGAAGAAAAAATACAAGAACATTTTTAAAATGTCAAAATGTTATTGTTAAATATTTTGGCAAAAATATTTTTTTCAACACTTAAATAACAAGAATGTTTTGTGGTTAAGTTTTCAAAAATGTTAATAACATGTTTTATACCCTTTATATAACTTTTATATAATCTGACATACAAACATTTTCTGTAAAACGTTTTGGGTTTGCTGAGTACACTTGCAAAATTCAGATCCAGCTAATAGTTCAGAAATGGGCAGATCCTCTCTGGCACTGAGATTAACCCATATTTTAACATGTATTCACTGGAATATTTCTTGTTTCACAGCTGAAATTAATGGCATCATAACCCTATCCAATTAAATTCCTGCATAAATAAGCGATTAACTTTTTTCATGCAGGGCCCAGATGGCACCATTAACTTTGAAGCAATCCATCCTGACTGGGAGACATACTGTACTTCAATGGCAAGAGATGGTGAATGGGCTGACCATATTGTTATCGTTGCCATTGCCCATATTCTACAGAGAGACATACTGATTGTTACTAGTTCTCCACAAGGAGCAGATGGTGCTGATCCTTTTATTAGGATTTCAAGTGGAACAGATGGACCATCAATTCAGCCACTTCTGCTTGGGCATCTGTGGGAATCCCACTACCAGAGTCTTATGAAAATTGGTGTGTTACAATTAATATTCAAGTGTTATCAGGGAGAGAAAAGGGAAGGAAGAGGGAAGGGATAGAAAATCAAAATAAAGGCAAGTTAAGGACAGGAGAAATACTCATCAGACCAGGACACCAAAAGTAAAAACAGGGTAAATGAAACATAACATTCAATGGGGGGGGGGGGGACTAGTAATACAAAAGGTATAAAAACAAAGTAACAACCTAACCTAGCATTTCAAAAAGATAAAATCTTTTTCTTTTTCTAAGGATAAAAGGGAGTGCCAGCTCTCAATTCAGTGGCTTAACGGTACATCAATGTGTTTGCATGGGTGACGATAACTTTGTCAAGATGTGTAAAAGGAGGAGAAGTCACTTTGCCAAGTTCATCCATGAACATGTTAAAACAAAAGAGACAATGCATAATCATGCATAATCCAATAGTTGTTACATTTTCCCCCATGTGGTCATTTGTTTCTCTTTTACATTGATTCCATGTATGTCACCTATATATTACTATAATTATTTTTGTTTTTGTGTAGAAGTCTTTCCTATGACATCTGAAAAAGAGACTCATTCTCCAGACCAAGTGCAACCCCGTAAAGCTTCAAGAAAAGAAGGTAAATTAATGTGTTTGTATAGGAGCATATCAATGGGGATGGGGGATCATGTGTAAATATAATTATCTGAGCAATCATAATTGTTGTTTGCTGTAAGCTATCCATATTCATCAGAAATCTTCTGATTACTTATTTATTTTTTTATAGATTACTCTCCTATGGCATCAGAGAGAGAGACTTATTCTCAAGACCAAGTAGAACCCCTTCAGCATGTTCAGGCTTCAGGAGAAAAAGGTAAATTTTTTTTTAAATATTTGACAAGGAAAGTAGGAGGGATAACAAGAATGATCAATTGCAAAGGGATCAGGGCAATCAATAATTTTGCTGCAAAGCAGTTGGTCACTAACCAGTTTCAATGACATTATGTCTGTAGTATTTTTACTCTTGGCAAGTTGGTTACGTCACGGTGCATTTCATTTCCTATCGATAAATCACCGCAAACTAACACTCCCACATGGCAGACCCAGAAGTAATCAATAATTTTGTCATTGTAAATTTAAACTTATGATCTAAACACAAAATTAAGACGTACCTCAAATTTTCGGTCACAACTTTGACCTTCATCTGGAGACTGGCAACCCAAGTTTGGGATCAGTGACCTTTTGGACACTTGACCCCAAAACCGGTCATACACTCTGGGTAACTTGTATCGGCCCCCGTCATGGTTGAGAGATGGTTGGTTGACTCTGATGTAAATTGACTCCTTCACACCCCTTTCAAAGTATCTAGCGTCCCGGTCGAGGATTTTGACCTCATCCAAATCAACTTGGTGGTCGGGGATTCAATGTGGATGTGCTGGGAGACTTCCGACGAGGTAGTACTCGGACGACGGTGTTCTGAGAATCTGGTTTTCAAAGATCTTTCAGTCTCACCAATGTAAGATTCTGAACACTGGCCCCTCAGGGTTTTCCCCTGACAGGGGATGTAATAAATTGGTCCGGTAATGTCTTTCTTCTCAGTTTTGTCTTTAGGTGAGACAAGTAGCTGCCTCAGAGTTTGAGTGGGTTTAAAACAAACTCTGATACCGTAGGTGCCGAATATTCTTCGTAGGGCTTCGGAAGTTCCTTCCTGAGGTACGTCTTAATTTTGTGTTGAGATCATAAGTTTAAATTTACAATTATGAAGTCTACCAACACAGATGAACTTTCATGCTAATAATTTTGTCCATAGATGGTTAAGCAACACAACTTTTTCATTAAAAATTGCCTCAAATGTACACAACCCCTTTTAATAAATGCAATGCCCAGGGGCCTTTAAATAGACCAAATACGGTATTTTTAAATATATAATGCTATTTAACTAATATCACCTTATGACTACCAGAGACTAGGCTGTACAAAATATTTTGTCTAACTACCAAATGTCAACAAATCAATACAATTTTGTCATAATTTTATCTCATGTCTATTTGATAAAATATTACAAATAACACAATCGGTAAGTGTAATGTGCTACCCCAGCATGTGACTGCTAGCGTATGTAGGTTAACTGTGTTTTCCAAATTTACTCACACAATAATAAAAGTATGGCCATACTTTTATCCTACCTTATAATTTTTGTGGGAGTGGAAGGATAGAACAGACAGTGACCACAAGTCTGAGATCTATTTTCTTATTTTATGTCTGGTATGCCACTCCTTTCATACACCCTCTGACTATTTTGAAACTGGTGCATATTCATGGAATAAAGCGCAGATTGTGGGTGGTGTACCTTATTGTAAAACATAACCTTATGGGGATATTCTCTTAAATTGGCCTTCAATATGTAGTTAAATTAAGGTTGATATGCAAGATTCGTTAAGTTGATTGTGGACATATAGTGTACAAATTGTGATTCTGATTAATATTTTACAGAGTCACCATTTGATCTGGAATGGGAAGATGAGGTGCCAGAAGAAGGCGATGATGATGATGAACCTCAGATAAAATTACGGCAGGAGCTGAGAGATGACTGTGACAAGCTTAAGGAAAACCCAAATCACCATAAACAATACCTGTCACTTGAAGAAATATTAGAGGTATGCCAAGGTACAAGAGATCATGAATATGCTGAACTAATCAGAGACATTGGAGAAGAAAACTTGATAGCAATAGCTTCTTCTGCTGTATTGATCCGAGTTGTTAAAAAGAAAAAAGGTAAACCGCCAACAATATCATATGGTACTGGGTTTGTTACAGGTAAACCTCCACAATCTGCACCAGAAGGTTGTCTACCAATCATGACAGCCAACCATGTTCTGTTAAGCAACAAATTAGCCAAAGCTGATGATGTTTCTGTTATATTTTTTCATGATGGAATGAACCATGTCCTTGTATGCAATGTAGTTGCTATTGATAAACAGCAGTCACCACCTATGAGACAAGATAAACCTCATGATTTCAAAAATCTAGATTATGCTTTGCTCTATATTGATATAGAAGAAATAGTTGACAAAATGACATTGAGATTATTTCAAGAATTATACAGAGAGGAAGTAGAACAATTCCCACAAATGGAAAGAAAAAAGGTTGCACTAAAAGTATTTGAAAAATTAAGGAGTGAAGATAGTTATGTTTCGCAAGTTGCAGTAAAACATTTCACACAATATCAATTCATATTAAAAATATTTCCTGTATTACTTGGTGACACCACAGCTTGGCTTCAGCTTGCTCAGCAAACTACAGACAAAGGTGTGCCTTTACTTTGTGTAGGTCATCCCCATGGTGCCCCTAAACAATTTTCATTTAGTTTGCTGGAAGCAGACACTTCAAAGTTGTTCACAGAAATGAAGTCAAGCAACCAAAGGGTTTCTATTAAACATTCCTGTTGCACATGTGCTGGGTCTTCAGGAAGTCCAATAATTGCCATACATCACAAAACAAAATTTTCAATCAGTAGGTTACAATCATCAGGCATGTTACATGTTCACTTTGTTCATACTAGTGCTAGATCTGCTGTGACTATTCATGGTATCACACATGATGTTACCAAAACAAATGACAAACATACTAAACTAAAAGAGAGTTTTGTAGGTAACACTTATGCAATACTTGATATACTCACACATAATGACTACAGTGTGGATCAAACAACCTACAAAGAAATAAGAGATGTTGTTTCAAATTTGAAGACAAATTTAAACAAAAAACTTGAAAAACATATTAAATTAGACAGCCCCCGTTTACATGATATGTTTCATGAGTTGCTTATCCCAATTAAACAGAACTCACCTGTTCCATTGAGTAACAACTTACTTGCTCTGGGTGTTCCTAATATTGAACAAACTAAACATCATCTCCAAGACTTAACACAGTTGCTTGATCAGAGTTCAATACATATTCCATTAGATAGAAATAGATGTAAACAAAAAGTATTCTACTTAAGGAGAGCTTTAAAATACAATTTTAACAAAGACCTCATTGAATTGATGATACCTGATGGTATAACTATCTTGATGACATTGCTGTCCTCCGTCATTTGTAACAGGGAATCGGAAGTAGATTATCAGGGAGCACTTATATTTATGATTCTGCAGATTATAGTATGGACAGCTGACAAACAACATGGTGCAACTGAGGAAGTATGCAGATCACTAATTAAAGCTGGATTCTTAGGCCAAATGATACATATTCATGAATTTATATTCATAAATAGAAATAGTATAAACGCACAAGAATTAGAAATTCAGGGTGAAAGAATTATTATAAACATTTTAAAACTATTCATATCAACCATTGTTACATGCCATGAGCAGATAAGTAGTTCTGACAAGTCTAAACTTTTGATACTCCTGGTAAAGCAGCTATCAGATGATGTCTTGAAACAACAAGCCACTGTGCTTATTACATTAATGCTGGTAAATGACTCAGAGCTATTACCTGTTGCTATTGAGGCTGGTTGTCATAGAACTGTATATTTATGCCCACTCATGAACAAATTAGAGTCAGTTCAGAATTATCCAACAGAGAAGGAACATGTTATGGTGAGCAGCATGATCTGCATCCTAAGAGTTGTTGAACTACTTATACAAGGCACTGAAAAGTCTGGTCACATTGATGAAACATGCAGATCCCTAGTTGAAGCTGGCTTTATAGCACAACTATTATGTATGTATGAAAACCCCACACTATATCCTACTAAACACATTGATACCAACACAGAAGAAATGCAAGAGAGTGGGAAAGTTGCAGTTGATGAACAACCCCATGTAGACCCTGACGTTGAACAAATACAATCAATGCTCAGTACTATCCTTATAAAAATTCTTCATACATGCTGGAGGCAAGTAAGTAGTTCTGATAAGTCTAAGCTCTTGAAACTACTTGTAAAGCAGCTGTCAGATGGTAATTTGGAAGAAGCAGTGTCTATTACAAGAATGCTGTGGCTGGCAAATGAGAACCTTGACTCAGAGCTATTACCTGTTGCTATTGAGGCTGGTTGCCATAGAACTGTATATTTGTGTCCACTCATGAACAAACTAGAATCAGTTCTTAATGATCCAACAATGCATGGACTAGAGGTTTATATGGTGTACATTATCCTAACAGCTGTCAGACTACTTATAGAGGGAACTAAAAAGTTTGGTTACATTGATGAAGCATGCAGATCCCTAATTGAAGCTGGCTTTATAGCACAACTATTATGTATGTATGAAAGCCCACTGCTATATCCCAATGAACACAATGATATGAACACAAAGGAAATGCAAGAGAGTGGGAAAGTTACACTTGATGAGCAAACTCAAGTAGACCCTAATGTTAAAAAGAAAATACTTTTCATACCCACAAATATCCTAATAGACATTCTTAATACATGTTGTGATCAAGTGAGCATTTCTGACAAGTCCAAGCTGTTGGAATTACTTGTGAGGCATCTATCAGATGATAACTTGAAAGTAGGTGCTACAATTTCTATTACAAACATTTTGATAAAGGAGGATGTTAACTCAGAGTTATTACATGTCGCTATTCAGGCTGGTTGCCACAGATCTCCTTATATCAATACTCTTCTTGATTTAATAGAATCAAGTACTGAAAATCTGTCAGCAGAACACCCAACCTCATACGCAAATTTGTGTGCTTTCCTCAGAGTTGCCAATTTACTACTGAAAACTGCTGGTGCAATTGCAAGTCAATCCTTTATTGATGCTGGCTTTATTGCACAACTACTGTGTATGTACGAAAACCGTCTGTTGTATCCTAAAAAACACAATGATAGGAACACAAAAGAAATTCAAGAGAGTTGTAAAGTTACACTTGATAGCCAAACTCAAATAGAGCATGTTGGAAAAATACAATCAATGGCCACTGATATCCTAATATACATTATCTATACATGCTGTGATCAAGTAAGCATTTCTGACAAGTCTAAGCTATTGGACCTATTTGTAAAGCATCTACCTGATGATAACTTGAAAAATGGTGTTACTTATTCTATTACAAACATATTGATAAAGGAGGATGTTAACTCAGAGTTATTACATGTCGCTATTGAGGCTGGTTGCCACAGGTCTCCTTATATCAATCCTCTTCTTGATTTATTAGTATCAAATACTGAACATCTGTCAGCAGGAGAACCACACTCATACACAAACATATGTTCAATCCTCAGAGTTGTCAATTTATTACTTACTGCCATAGAGCCACACACCACTGCTGGTGGAATTGCAAGTCAATCATTTATTGATGCTGGCTTAGTCAACAAAATTCTTCTGATGTATAAGAACCCTATACTATATCCCAACAAAGATATTATCACAACAGATCAAACCGAAGTATCCTCTGCTATCAACGCTAACTTTACCAAGTTTTCAGAAGTTGAGAAAATACAAACTCTTATCAGCTGCACTGTTGCACTTAGTTTTTGTAAATGTTACACAGGTATTAGTATGCAAGAAATGAAAACTTTACTGGACTCGAGACTCTTGAACCTATTTAGGTACATGCTTACTAAAGGTATGAATGATAAAATCAAACACAATTCTTCTCTTGCCATTGCATACATAATGTTACAAATCACTTTCCAAAGAGATGACTCTGCCTCAGAAATAGCAGCCCTTGCAGTAGAGACTAATTGCATTCAACCCAGATTCTTTTCAACAATTCTTAACCTTTCCAGTACTGAACATTTCACTTTGATAACAAACCTCATTGTAGGAGCTAAGCAAATAGGCTGCCTTAACAAACTCTGCAAAGCATTATGGGAAGCTGATGACAAGGAAAAGTATTTTTTGTTACTTTGCATAACTGTTGTTTTAGTTGCTTCCCAAATATGTAATGAAAAGAGCAGTTCTGAAACTTATAGGTTACGAATATGTTGAAAGTACTTATACACCAGCTGACAGATACATGTAGTTACTTAATCGACAATGCCACTATGTGTATTACTGTAATTTTAGCAAATGAGGTTATTGACTCGGAGCTCTTAGGTGCTGCAATTGAGGTTGGTTGTCACAGGTCTGTGTATTTGAATCCCCTTATGAATATACTAGATTCAATGCTGAAGAATCTTACAGTGGATTCACCAAAAGGAATGTTAGTAACCATCCTGAAAGTTGTCTTTTTACTCATGCAAAGGTGTGACAAATCTGGTAACATTGATGAAATGTGCACATCCCTTATTGAAGCTGGCTTTATTGCACAAGTACTATGTATGTACGAAAACCTTTTGCTGTATCCTAATAAAAACAATGATATGAACACAAAAGACATTCAAGAGAGTTGGAAAGTTACACTTGATAGCCAAACACAAGTAGAGCATGTTGAACAAATACAATCAATGGCCACTGATATCCTAATAGACATTCTCTTTACATGCTGTGATCAAGTGAGCATTTCTGACAAGTCTAAGCTATTGGGCCTACTTGTAAAGCATCTATCAGATGATAACTTGAAAAAAGGTGCTAGTTATTCTATTACAAACATTTTGATAAAGGAGGATGTTAACTCGGAGTTATTACATGTCGCTATTGAGGCTGGTTGCCACAGGTCTCCGTATATCAATGCCCTTCTTGGTTTAATAGAATCAAATATCAAATATCTAACAGTGGATTCACCGAAGAGAATCTTAGTAACCATCCTGACAGTTGTCTTTTTACTCATGCAAAGCTCTGACAAATCTGGTTACATTGATGAAATGTGCACATCCCTTATTGAAGCTGGCTTAATTACACAAATAATATGTATGTATGAAAACCCTCTGCTGTATCCCAATAAACACAATGATATGAACACAAAAGAAATACAAGACAGTGGGGAAGTTGCATTTGATGAGCAAACCCAAGTAGGCCCTGATGTTAAACAAATACAATTAATAGCCACTCATATCCTAATAAACAGTCTTGATAGATGCTGTGATCAAGTGAGCATTTCTGACAAGTCTAAGCTATTGGGCCTACTTGTAAAGCATCTATCAGATGATAACTTGAAACAAGGTGCTGCTATGTCTATTGCAAACATTTTAATAAAGGAGGATATTGATTCAGAGTTATTACATGTAGCTGTTCAGGTTGGTTGTCACGGGTCTGCTTATATCAATACTCTTCTTGGTTTCATAGAATCAAATACCAAAGATCTGTCAGCAGGACACCCATTATTATACAACAATTTGTGTGCTTTACTCAGAGTTGTCAATTTATTTCTGATTGCAGTAGAGCCAGAGACCACCGATGGTGCAGTGGCTTGCAGATCCTTTATTGATGCTGGTTTAATCAACTTAATTCTTCTGATGTATACAAATCCTATACTCTATCCCAATAAAGATGATGGTATCACAGCAAGTCCGACCAAATTATCCTCTGCCATCAATGCTGACTTTACCAAGTTTTCAAAAGAAGTTGAGGAAATACAAACTTGTATCAGCTGCATTGTTGTATTTAGTGTTCGTAAATGCTATAGAGGTGTTAGCATGCAAGAAATGAAAACTTTACTGGATTCAAGACTCTTGAACCTACTAGGGTACATGCTTACTAAAGGTATGAATGATAGAATCAAACACAATGCTTCTTTTACTATTGCACACATAATGCTACAAATAATCACTTTCCAAAGAGATGACTCTGCCTCAGAAATAGCAGCCCTTGCAATGGAGACTAACTGCCTTCAGCCCAGATTCTTTTCAACAATTCTGAGCCTTTCTAGTACTGAATATTTCACTTTGATAACAAATCTCATTGTAGGTGCTAAGCAAATAGGCTGTCTTGACAAACTCTGCAAAGCATTATGGGAAGCTGATGACAAGGAAAAGTATTTTTGTTACTTTGCATAACTGTTGTTTTAGTTGCTTCCCAAATATGTAATGAAAAGAGCAGTTCTGAGACTTATAGGCTACCGAATATGTTGAAAGTACTTATACACCAGCTGACAGATAGTAACTATAATGCCACTATGTATATTACTTTAATTTTAGCCAATGAGGATATTGACTCAGAGCTCTATGGTGCTGCATTTGAGGTTGGTTGTCACAGATCTGTATATTTGAATCCCCTTATGAATATACTAGATTCAATGCTGAAGAATCTTACAGTGGATTCACCAAAAGGATGGTTAGTAACCATCCTGAAAGTTGTCATTTTACTCATGCAAACCTCTGAAAAATCTGGTCACATTGATGAAATGTGCACATCCCTAATTGAAGCTGGCTATATTACACAAATAATATGTATGTATGAAAACCCTCTGCTGTATCCCAATAAACACAATGATATGAATGCAAGAGAAATTCAAGAGAGTGGGAAAGTTGCATTTGATGAGAAAACCCAAGTAGGCCCTGATGTTAACCAAATAATACAATTAATAGCCACTTCTATCCTAATAAAAATTCTTGATACATGCTGTAATCAAGTGAGCATTTCTGACAAGTCTAAGCTATTGGGCCTACTTGTAAAGCATCTATTAGATGATAACTTGAAAGAAGATGCTGCTATTTCTATTACAAACATTTTGGCAAATGAGGATATTGACTCAGAGTTATTACATGTCGCTATCGAGGCTGGTTGCCACAGGTCTGCTTATATCAATACTCTTCTTGGTTTCATAGAATCAACTACTGAAAATCTGTCAGCAGGAGACCCATCCTCATACAAAAATTTGTGTGTTCTCCTCACAGTTGTCAATTTACTACTGACTACAGTAGAGCCACACGCCACTGCCGGTGCAATTGCAATTCAATCCTTTATTGATGCTGGCTTAATCAACAGAATTCTTCTGATGTATGAGAACCCTATACTCTATCCCAACAAAGATGATGGTATCACAGCAGATCAGACCAAAGTATCCTTTGGCATCAATGGTGACTCTACCAAGTTCTCCAAAGAAGAAATACAAACTCTTATTAGCTTTGTTGCCCTCCATTTTTTTAAATGCTTTAGATATATTAGTATGCAAGAAATGAAAACTTTACTGGATTCAAGATTCTTGAACCTACTGAGTCACAGTTGTCACAGTTCTGTATATTTGAATCCCCTTATGAATATGCTAGATTCAATTCTGAAGAATCTAACAGTGGATTCACCAAAAGGAATGTTAATAAACATCCTGCAAGTTGTCATTTTACTCATGCAAAGCTCTAGAAAATCTGGCTACATTGATGACATGCGCACATCCCTAATTGAAGCTGGCTATATTGCACAAATAATATGTATGTATGAAAACCCTCTGCTGTATCCCAATAAACACAATGATATGAACACAAAAGAAATACAAGAGAGTGGGAAAGTTGCATTTGATGAGCAAACGGAAACCCAAGAAGACCCTGATGTTGAACAAATACAAATAGCCACTTATAATGCTAATATCCTCGCACACATTCTTGAAAAATGCTGTGATCAAGTGAGCATTTCTGACAAGTCTAAGCTATTGGGCCTACTTATAAAGCATCTACCTGATGATAAATTGGAAGAATACATGTATGCTACGCTTTCTATTACAAACATTTTGATAAAGGAGGATATTGACTCAGAGTTATTACATGTCGCTATTAAGGCTGGTTGCCACAGGTCTCCTTATATCAATACTCTTCTTGGTTTCATAGAATCAAATACCAAAAAACTGTCAGCAAAAGCCCCAACCTCATACAAAAATGTGTGCGTTATCCTTAGAGTCGTCAATTTACTATTGAGAACAGTTGAGCCACACACCACTGCTGGTGCAATTGCAATTCAATCCTTTATTGATGCTGGCTTAATCAACAGAATTCTTCTGATGTATGAGAACCCTATACTCTATCCCAGCAAAGATGATGGCATCACAGCAGATCAGGCAGTATCCTCTGTTATCAATGGTGACTTGACCAAGTTTTCAGAATATGTTGAGAAAATACAAACTATTATCAGCTGTGTTGTGCTTAGTTTTTTAAAATGCTACAGAGGTATTAGTATGCAAGAAATGAAAACTTTACTGGATTCAAGACTCTTGAACCTACTAGGGTACATGCTTACTAAAGGTATGAATGATAGAATCAAACACAATGCTTCTTTTACTATTGCACACATAATGCTACAAATAATCACTTTCCAAAGAGATGACTCTGTCTCAGAAATAGCAGCCCTTGCAATGGAGACTAACTGCCTTCAGCCCAGATTCTTTTCAACAATTCTGAGCCTGTCTAGTACTGAATATTTTACTTTGATAACAAATCTCATTGTAGGTGCTAAGCAAATAGGCTGTCTTAACAAACTCTGCAAAGCATTATGGGAAGCTGATGACAAGGAAAAGTATTTTTTGTTACTTTGCATAACTGTTGTTTTAGTTGCTTCCCAAATATGTAATGAAAAGAGCAGTTCTGAAACTTATAGGTTACCGAATATGTTGAAAGTACTTATACACCAGCTGACAGATACATGTAGTTACTTAATCGACAATGCCACTATGTGTATTACTGTAATTTTAGCAAATGAGGTTATTGACTCGGAGCTCTTAGGTGCTGCAATTGAGGTTGGTTGTCACAGGTCTGTGTATTTGAATCCCCTTATGAATATGCTAGATTCAATTCTGAAGAATCTAATAGTGGATTCACCAAAGGGAATGTTGGTAACCATCCTGAAAGTTGTCTCTTTACTCATGCAAAGGTGTGATAAATCTGGTAACATTGATGAAATGTGCACATCCCTTATTGAAGCTGGCTTTATTGCACAAGTACTATGTATGTACGAAAACCTTTTGCTGTATCCTAATAAAAACAATGATATGAACACAAAAGACATTCAAGAGAGTTGGAAAGTTACACTTGATAGCCAAACACAAGTAGAGCATGTTGAACAAATACAATCAATGGCCACTGATATCCTAATAGACATTCTCTTTACATGCTGTGATCAAGTGAGCATTTCTGACAAGTCTAAGCTATTGGGCCTACTTGTAAAGCATCTATCAGATGATAACTTGAAAAAAGGTGCTAGTTATGCTATTACAAACATTTTGATAAAGGAGGATGTTAACTCGGAGTTATTACATGTCGCTATTGAGGCTGGTTGCCACAGGTCTCCGTATATCAATGCCCTTCTTGGTTTAATAGAATCAAATATCAAATATCTAACAGTGGATTCACCGAAGAGAATCTTAGTAACCATCCTGACAGTTGTCTTTTTACTCATGCAAAGCTCTGACAAATCTGGTTACATTGATGAAATGTGCACATCCCTTATTGAAGCTGGCTTAATTACACAAATAATATGTATGTATGAAAACCCTCTGCTGTATCCCAATAAACACAATGATATGAACACAAAAGAAATACAAGACAGTGGGGAAGTTGCATTTGATGAGCAAACCCAAGTAGGCCCTGATGTTAAACAAATACAATTAATAGCCACTCATATCCTAATAAACAGTCTTGATAGATGCTGTGATCAAGTGAGCATTTCTGACAAGTCTAAGCTATTGGGCCTACTTGTAAAGCATCTATCAGATGATAACTTGAAACAAGGTGCTGCTATGTCTATTGCAAACATTTTAATAAAGGAGGATATTGACTCAGAGTTATTAAATGTAGCTGTTCAGGTTGGTTGTCACGGGTCTGCTTATATCAATACTCTTCTTGGTTTCATAGAATCAAATACCAAAGATCTGTCAGCAGGACACCCATTATTATACAACAATTTGTGTGCTTTACTCAGAGTTGTCAATTTATTTCTGATTGCAGTAGAGCCAGAGACCACCGATGGTGCAGTGGCTTGCAGATCCTTTATTGATGCTGGTTTAATCAACTTAATTCTTCTGATGTATACAAATCCTATACTCTATCCCAATAAAGATGATGGTATCACAGCAAGTCCGACCAAATTATCCTCTGCCATCAATGCTGACTTTACCAAGTTTTCAAAAGAAGTTGAGGAAATACAAACTTGTATCAGCTTCATTGTTGTATTTAGTGTTCGTAAATGCTATAGAGGTGTTAGCATGCAAGAAATGAAAACTTTACTGGATTCAAGACTCTTGAACCTACTAGGGTACATGCTTACTAAAGGTATGAATGATAGAATCAAACACAATGCTTCTTTTACTATTGCACACATAATGCTACAAATAATCACTTTCCAAAGAGATGACTCTGCCTCAGAAATAGCAGCCCTTGCAATGGAGACTAACTGCCTTCAGCCCAGATTCTTTTCAACAATTCTGAGCCTTTCTAGTACTGAATATTTCACTTTGATAACAAATCTCATTGTAGGTGCTAAGCAAATAGGCTGTCTTGACAAACTCTGCAAAGCATTATGGGAAGCTGATGACAAGGAAAAGTATTTTTTGTTACTTTGCATAACTGTTGTTTTAGTTGCTTCCCAAATATGTAATGAAAAGAGCAGTTCTGAGACTTATAGGCTACCGAATATGTTGAAAGTACTTATACACCAGCTGACAGATAGTAACTATAATGCCACTATGTATATTACTTTAATTTTAGCCAATGAGGATATTGACTCAGAGCTCTATGGTGCTGCATTTGAGGTTGGTTGTCACAGATCTGTATATTTGAATCCCTTATGAATATACTAGATTCAATGCTGAAGAATCTTACAGTGGATTCACCAAAAGGATGGTTAGTAACCATCCTGAAAGTTGTCATTTCACTCATGCAAAGCTCTGACAAATCTGGTAACATTGATGAAATATGCACATCCCTAATTGAAGCTGGCTATATTACACAAATAATATGTATGTATGAAAACCCTCTGCTGTATCCCAATAAACACAATGATATGAACGCAAGAGAAATTCAAGAGAGTGGGAAAGTTGCATTTGATGAGAAAACCCAAGTAGGCCCTGATGTTAACCAAATAATACAATTAATAGCCACTTCTATCCTAATAAAAATTCTTGATACATGCTGTAATCAAGTGAGCATTTCTGACAAGTCTAAGCTATTGGGCCTACTTGTAAAGCATCTATTAGATGATAACTTGAAAGAAGATGCTGCTATTTCTATTACAAACATTTTGATAAAGGAGGATATTGAGTTATTACATGTCGCTATCGAGGCTGGTTGCCACAGGTCTCCTTATATCAATACTCTTCTTGGTTTCATAGAATCAACTACTGAAAATCTGTCAGCAGGAGACCCATCCGCATACAAAAATTTGTGTGTTCTCCTCACAGTTGTCTATTTTTTACTGAGAACAGTTGAGCCACACGCCACTGCCGGTGCAATTGCAATTCAATCCTTTATTGATGCTGGCTTAATCAACAGAATTCTTCTGATGTATGAGAACCCTATACTCTATCCCAGCAAAGATGATGGCATCACAGCAGATCAGACCAAAGTATCCTTTGGCATCAATGGTGACTCTACCAAGTTTTCCAAAGAAGACATACAAACTCTTATTAGCTTTGTTGCCCTCCATTTTTTTAAATGCTTTAGATATATTAGTATGCAAGAAATGAAAACTTTACTGAATTCAAGATTCTTGAACCTACTGAGTCACAGTTGTCACAGTTCTGTATATTTGAATCCCCTTATGAATATGCTAGATTCAATTCTGAAGAATCTAACAGTGGATTCACCAAAAGGAATGTTAGTAAACATCCTGCAAGTTGTCATTTTACTCATGCAAAGGTCTAGAAAATCTGGCTACATTGATGACATGCGCACATCCCTAATTGAAGCTGGCTATATTGCACAAATAATATGTATGTATGAAAACCCTCTGCTGTATCCCAATAAACACAATGATATGAACACAAAAGAAATACAAGAGAGTGGGAAAGTTGCATTTGATGAGCAAACCCAAGAAGACCCTGATGTTGAACAAATACAAATAGCCACTTATAATGCTTATATCCTCGCACACATTCTTGAAAAATGCTGTGATCAAGTGAGCATTTCTGACAAGTCTAAGCTATTGGGCCTACTTATAAAGCATCTAAATGATGATAAATTGAAAGAATACATGTATGCTACGCTTTCTATTACAAACATTTTGATAAAGGAGGATATTGACTCGGAGTTATTACATGTCGCTATTAAGGCTGGTTGCCACAGGTCTCCTTATATCAATACTCTTCTTGGTTTCATAGAATCAACTACTGAAGATCTGTCAGCAGGAGACCCATCCTCATACAAAAATTTGTGTGTTATCCTCAAAGTTGTCTATTTTTTACTGAGAACAGTTGAGCCACAGGCCACTGCCGGTGCAATTGCAATTCAATCCTTTATTGATGCTGGCTTAATCAACATAATTCTTCTGATGTATGAGAACCCTATACTCTATCCCAGCAAAGATGATGGCATCACAGCAGATCAGGCAGTATCCTCTGTTATCAATGGTGACTTGACCAAGTTTTCAGAATATGTTGAGAAAATACAAACTATTATCAGCTGTGTTGTGCTTAGTTTTTTAAAATGCTACAGAGGTATTAGTATGCAAGAAATGAAAACTTTATTGGATTCAAGATTCTTGAACCTACTTAGGTACATGGTTACTAAAGGTATGAATGATGAAATCAAACACAATGCTTCTCTTGCTATTGCACACATAATGCTACAAATAATCTCTTTCCAAAGAGATGACTATGCCTCAGAAATAGCAGCCCTTGCAAAAAAGACTAACTGCCTTCGGCCAAGATTCTTTTCAACAATTCTGAGCCTTTCCAGTACTGAATATTTCACTTTGATAACAAATCTCATTGTAGGTGCTAAGCAAATAGGCTGCCTTGACAAACTCTGCAAAGCAATATGGGGGGTTGATGAAAAGTATGTTTCATTACTTTACATGACTGTTGTTTCAATTGCTTTTGGAAAGGGGACATGAAATTAACAGTATTGACAAGTAAATATAGTAAAATACTGATAAACCATAACGAAACCATCTTATATGATAATGCCAAATGGTCCATATTACACTCATCATAGAGGGATACTGAGATAAAGGTGTTTGTGTAATTTTTCAGACTGGTTGTCACAGGACTGTAAATTTGTGTCCTCTACTGAAAATTCCAAATAAGTAATCCCCTGTTGTTTGCAAAATATGGTAAAACATCTACTGGTGCCATATTTCATGAAGTTAAAGCCTAAATGCAATATTCCTATTTGGTGCTTTCATTTAATTTGTATGTTTTGTGCAATATATATATTCTATGTATTTATTATAATGCTGTTGATCCTTGTTATTTCTTGATTATTATTAATATTTTGGGGTGGAGGGTGTCTTGGTGTGGTTTGCTTTTGCATGTAGCTATCTGGGTTCCATGTTAGATCAGTGCTGAATATTGAATGAACTGTCCAGGCTTTTTTAATCAGAACAAATAATTAGAGAATAAAGGTATTGTTTTTAGCCCCTGGAGTGCATCTATCGTCTCATATAACACGGGCGACATCATTATTTTAAGTAAAACAACGAGTGTTTTATTCTAATCTATTGTAGTTATTTCACTTTATTTTATTTTATTTATTTGAATAAAATTTGAATCTAATGACTAAAATCAGGGCTTAATTTGGCCTTACCCGTTTTTTTTCATGATTTTAGGAAAATTGTAAAAAATCTAGAAACAACCATCGGCAAAATTCAAGATGGCCGCCTTCATGATCGCGATCATCGTGATCACCTAACCAGAAAACAAGGCAAAATACTGCCAAAATTATGAGCCCTAATGGCAAATATCAAGGAAAATTTGCAAAATATTAGGTAAAAGATAAGATTTGGGTGCTGCATTTTGTTGAAAATACATTGAAATGGCCAATATTTTGAGTGGAAATGAGCTTGCCTGATTTAACTTTTACTGGGCCATTTCCTGAGCACTGAGGCTGAGCACTGAACTCGACAAAATGGAGCACTACTGGTCATATATACCGGGCGCAAAATATAGATTTTCTGTGGCGCCTGGGCGTGTAATTCTGGTTGGATCCAGGCGTCAAAACTCGGTAACCGTAGGGTAAAAATCGCTCGGCGCCTGCTTGTTTCCAGGCTTGAAAGGCACCATCAGTGATTTGTTAAATCGGAAATCTCAACAGTCATAGAAAAATCATTGAAAATCTGATTTTTGTATTTTTGTAAATTGCATAAAACTATAAGTGTGCTACTCCATTTTTGTATACCCTAACTGTTTTCTTTCCTTTTTTGAAAGTCCATGTATTTTACCTCAACTTGCAATACCATAGTTGTATCTGTATGAAATAGATAAAAAAAAAAACAATTACAAAAAAAGATTGCCTGCTGTTCTGATTTAGTTTTGAAAAAATATGTTCCTACCCTCCTCAAATGAAACAATAATTGTGGTGCTAAGACTTGCTACATTCATAATGCTCTGGAAACATGACTGATTTATGTAGCAAACAGATTCAGTATTAACAAACCCAGACCAAAGGCCTATGCCCAGACCATATGATATCAATCTTATGTAATGTAACATAATGTATGTTGTATAAAATTTGTATGCAATTGTATCATAAGATGTAGCCATACTTTGTATCTATGTACTACTGTAAACGATGTTGTATATTAGCTTAAGTATAATTGAAGTTCCTGCAGTACACATTGATACAAGTACATGTATTAAATTTGTGATCAGATCACTGTGTAGATACTGAGTTAAGGGCACTGGAATGAGCGTTTTGAGCGTTTTGACAGTATTTTTTGTGGGACATGAGAGCACATCAGACATATCGAATTGCATTCTGATTCAGATATATCAGATTCCCATGAATCTTTTGTTGATATGTAATTTATGTTGTAATTTTATGACATATTTGTTTTTCTTTGCGTGCCTTGAGTACCCAGCACGGTGGAATCTTGCGGACTATAAATCACTTTTTTATTATTATTATTATTATAATATTAATGTAAGTTAATTTGTAAAATTTTGTATTATTGGCCATTTTTTATGGGCAAAAACATCAAACCTTTACCAAATATGCAACAAATCAATTTGTTGACTGTAAACATTTTGTTTAATGTTGCAAAATATTTAGCCTTTGTACTTGTACTTGATGAGAATAATGCTTTTGAATTTTTTCTTATTCAGTTTATTGTAGTTTTATTTCAATATTTTAATATAAATAAAACATGAGTACTGTATTGAATAAAAATCACATAGTACAGTTGTCTTCTTTTTGATTTGCATATTCTCACTTAATACTCACATTGTGCATTGAAATGCCTTCACTTTTGAAATGCTTAATATCATATTAATTTTCATTTTTTTTGTGCTGATAACGACCCCAACCAGGAGAACTTGATGATATAGCGATAACTCAACCTGGCCCAGCCCAACATGTCAATATATTCCTTGATCCCTAGATTTTAAACATTTAAAAATCAGATCTGCTGTCAGTCCAAATCAGTGCACGGTAATTTGGATTATTATATAATATGAAGCTTCCATCTATACCACTCATTTTTAGTACTAAATTACGTTTAAATCAAACTGTTCAGTATTTTTACAAAACTGTTCAATAAATCTTGATACCCACACGCTCATCACAATACCCAGAGGGCACGCATCACACAAACGTATTCACGTAGACCATTCATAAACAGTGATTGAGACTAATTTTGGTACCGCACGACCCCCTCTTATGTGCTGCAAGTCATGTTGTCTGGCGAAGTACACAAGCAGCACAGAACTGCAGCTAAAATACGGCGATTTCATCGTGCATAATCTGAGTTAATCAGGATCAGTATCTTAATATTGACGGTGAAATAACAGAGAACATGGTTACTTGTTTCATGGCGGTATTGCAGTATTTTCACGTTAAGCTTTAACCACTACACTGTCTGCGTGGTGCTTGCGTGTGTATTCAATCAGCACAATAGCAAGGCCAGCCTAGCCTTGAACTAGTACAACTAGGCCTAGCCTACGTGTATGCCTAGGCCTATGTCTATAAAAAGCCTTGTGTTTACATTTATGAGTTTCATATTACATAATAATAATAATAATATTGAATGGCTTTATTTCGGGTTGTATGAGAATATACTGCACTTGTTATGAATGATATTCAACTTGCCGCACTGGCTCGCTTGAATATCATTCATGGAGTGTGCAGTATACTCTAATACAACCCTCAATGCCATCCAATATTATATCATTTTCAGGTTGCCCCTCAGGGCATTTATTTAAATATTTATATTACCGCATTCATTCCATTAATCGCCCATGCACCTATAAGCGCCCACCCAGCGACTTAACTACACATGATCCTTTATCATATGTGCAGGATCCATGCATGCAACTACTTGTGTATCAAACACCTGGGATCAAACACAGAGCCATCTACACAAAAAGTCCATATTCTGGGCCATTTTTTACATATGTAATTACGTAAACAATATAAAAAATAAGCGCCCACCCAAAATGACAAAATGTTTAGCGCCCTTAGCGGTTAATGGAATGAACGGTACTTTGAAAGCTACAAAGTTGACACCAAAAAAAGCTCACGGCCTGTCAAAATAGAAAATCTTACACTAAAAGACTAAGTTTAACACCACCAGGATTTAAAAAAAATACAGTATCATGCATTTTGATTTTCTGTTGACATTTATTGAAAAATAAAAATTATTGCTTAAATATATTTTAACGTGAATAGATGTAGCTCATAATTTTGCTCATTTTTAACACCGAATTCAATCAGTTCCAGTGCCTATTTAAATGAGTGAGTGAGCCTTGCATAACAATAGCCATTGAGTGACTAGCGTGCTGAGTGTCTTTAGGGCATAATGAATTATTATTTAGGTAAACAGTCTAGGTGACTGTACACTTCCAATGACCCACAAAATTAAAACAGCTGATATTTCATTATCAATGAAATTCTAGATAGCTTAAATAAATACTAGATAGAAATCAACAATATCTAAATATGGATACAATGCCGAAAATTTCATTTAATATTTTATTAGGCTCATTAATCAATCAACATTAAAGGAGGATTTCGTGATCCTAGCATCCTCTTTTTATGACATGTTTCAGTACATATCCACGAAAAAAGCCTATTCCCAAAAATTCAGTTGATTCCGATTTTGCGTTTGCAAGTTATGCATGATTATGTGTATTACACTGCTCCATAGACAATGGGTTGTAATTTCGTTCTGGTGCACCAGAACGAAATTCAAATTTCACGATATCTTAGCTAAACGAATTAATCTGCAAGAGATATTTTGTACATAAACATTATGTAGCCAGAGGTTTCCAGCGATATAAAAATCTCAACTTTTTGTGAGAAAAGTGGGGGGATGAGGCTGTGGATCACGAAATGCCCCTTTAAGTACACGACAGGATGTGAAATGATAAATGTTATAGAAAATTTATGTTGGCTTAGCTGCTTTAGCATATCTAGGCTAGTATCACGTAGCATCAGCGTGATTTTGATAACAACAGGCCATACTCCATAGCAATTAGGTTGGACTCATGCCACAGACCAAATTACAATACATCGGCTTGGAAGATGTAGTAGAACTAAAGTTTGCCTAATTCTTTAATGTACACAGCTACACAAACTAAGATTATATTTGGTTTTAGGTATTTCGAGTTCACTTCAATTGATCACAGACACCTAGAGAGAGAAGAGAGAGAGCCAATCATAGCAATAAGGATCAAGTGAAAATACAACAGTTTTCTTTCAATCAGCAAACTACTGTGGAGTTGAAAATCATTTGAATCAATCAAATCACAAAGGAGAAACGTACAGGTAAGTTAAGATTAATTTGAAACTGATGATTCCTACATAGCTTGTGCGAGAGCTGGCCATGTATTCAACCTAAAGCGCCCGTCATACTTTCCTGCCGCTTGCTGCTGCGGCAAGCGGCAGGGCGTTTCAACCAATGAAAAGCCTTTATTGTGTCCATTTGTCTGCAATGCGCGTGCGTCACGCCGCTCAGAGGCAAGCGGCAGGGTAGTATGAAACCAGCATAACTGCCCCTCCCCCACCCTAATTAGTGTCCCTGAGAAGTTTGTAACTCACATTTGTTCTGGGCGGGGACCTTTGTGTGGGGGCCACCTTAATTACGAACCATGTAATTCTAGTTCTCACATGCTATGATGGATTTGCAATGGGACTAGGACACAATGACTCGTGTGTACGGGGTCAAATATCATCTAGGGACGGATCATTTGAGGTTGTGTTCAAAATGCTTCACCATGTACCAGGGTTTTCTTTAAGCATTTTGCTGAAGGGGTATTTTCAAATTTTTTTTACCCTTTCAATTGTAAATTTTTCCTCTGAAGGAGTCAAAAACATTGCCCAAGGGGTATTTTTATAATATTATTTTTGAAGACATTTTTAACAATAGGGCATGTGTGTTTTTTGGAGCCATAGGCGTAGATCCGGATTGGGGTGGTGGGGGAGGGGGAATCTCCCCCAATATTTTGCCAGGGGGATGGTCCATACAATCATCCCACAATGTTGACGCCTGTAGGCCTATGTGGGTTTCTGACCAAATTAACCTCATATTTGGCCATTTTAGCCCCAAAAGTGCACATTTTTGCACGCTTCTCGCCGTTATTCCATGCACTTTTGCACCATATTTCAACAGTTAAGCTTCAAAATGGCAAAATTTGTTGTACCATAAACTTATTCTTTCTCCAAAAGGTGCTGGATTCACTATACTTCAAGACACACCCCTCCCCGAGTCAAAAAGAAATCTCACGCCACTGTTTGGAGCAGTGGCGGATCTAGAGCAGTCAGAAGGGGTGGGGCAATTTTAGAAGAAAAAAATAATATTTAAAGATGCCCCCTGACAAGTAAGAAACTTTTGCAAAATGAAGACCTAATTGAAGCAATTTGGTGGATCATTTTGGCAATATTAATGTGTAAAATTTTAGTTTAAAAAAGCCGAACATTTGTGAAATGAGCAGTCCATGGAGTCTTTCGTGGACGGCAAGCCTCCCTATTATGGTAGGCCTATAAATTGTGTTAAACATAAATTGGCAAATGTCGAAAGCAGAAGTGAAAGTGGCCATTTTTTTATCAACTACGCAGGGTGATGTTCCCCTTAGAACTGCAAAATGAAGACCTAATTGAAGCGATTTGGTGGACCATTTTGGCACTATTACTGTGTAAAATTTAAATTTGAACAGTTGAAAAGCTGAAAATTGTGAAATGCCGGTCCATTTAGCCTTTTTAGGTCCTAAATGCCAAAAGCCGAGAATAAGTACACAATATCAGGTGTTTCTCTATGTAATTCTTGCAATATCTGAACGCGTACGTTTTCAAGATTTTGTACGCATTGGACTTTGGAACCAGGGATTTGAAGGAGTCAGACAAGTGCCTGAACGCGTAAATACGCGTGTTTTGTGTGTTAAAGAAAACCCTGCCATGTACAGAAGTTGATGAATTTTTATGGTACTTGCGTGGAATGATCGTTTGGTCAGGGGCAATGTAGGGTGGTATGAAATCTGGGGTCAAAGGTCATTTTGAGGTCAAGTGAGGTCATTGTTGATTTATGGCACTAAATTTTAGCATTTTGTCATTTCTCCCAAATGCTTGAATGGATTTCAACAGGAGTCATTTGTAAACTTGTCTTTTCTGATCTTGTAATTTGGTGGGGACACATTTTACGCATCAAATAATTTACTCCTCTACTTGTTTCATCTATGATGCATAATGTTGAGTAGTTGGCTAAGGTTTGATCAGAGTCCACGATATGTCAGAGAAAGACCAGTGACCATGAGTAATACACAAAATCCGAGCCAATTTTTGGCTTGCAAAGCAGCTTAGCTTGCAAGGCCCGGTAGTAAGGCCAATGTTGAGCAAGTAAAACAAGTAAACCACTTTTTAGTAAGGCCATAAGCGGCTTGAGAAGCGAAGCGAGCTTAGAAGTAAAGACCACTTTCTGCTCACAAAGTGAGCTAGAAGCAAGACCACTGTATGTATATAAAGCCACTTTCTAGAAAGCTCACTCTTCAGTTGTTCTTCTTCGGCCAGTGTCGAAGGATATGTCATGTTTTTTTTTTATCTCAGTTTTTTTTTTCTTTTCTATGGGGGTACAAAATATAGGTCAGCTTTGGAGCAAAGCTATGTGTAAATAAAAAAGGTTTGTAAAATTACAAATAATATGCAATAAGCTCATTAATATTCAGAAATATGCAAATAACATGACACAAAACTCTGCAGCCATCAGGGCACCAAATACTATCACAATACCAAGTCCAAGTTTGATATAATATTGGATGGTTTATTAGGTTTTCTTAACTCCTAATAACCCTGAAAACATAATAATGAAGTTGATTGGTTATTGCGTTTAACATGCAGAGTGATTTAATAAAAATGTAGGCAAAATATGCAAATAAGCTCATTAAAATATATAAATATGCATATAACACGACACAAAACTATACAGCACATCTGGCCACCATATCCACTCACTGTACCAAGTTTGAAGTTGATTGTATTGCATTTAAGCTGTAGAGTGGATTAATGAAAATGTAGGCAAAATATGCAAATCAGCTCATTAATATTCATAAATATGCAAATAACATGACACAAAACTAAACAGCACATCAGGCCACCATATCCTATCACCATACAAAGTTTGATATAATATTGGATGGCTGAGCATGATACCATAACATATCGGATGAGTCGTAAAAATATCGGACGAGCCAACGGCGAGTTCGATATTTGTATGACGAATCCGATATGTTATGGTATCATGCGAAATAAGCCATCCAATATTATCATTATTAGGTTTTCTTAACTCCTAAAAACCCTGAAAACATAATAATGAAATTGATCAGTTATTGCGTTGGCAAAAGATGTAGGGTTAATATTTTCGACACACACCATACACCCAGACAGATGGTGCTCATTTTGACTGGGGGAGGGGGAACCCGGGGAAGAAGCTTTTTTTGGGTGGGGATATCCCCCTTGGAGACCATCAACTTGGTGCAACCACTGTTTGCAAGTCTTTAAATCAATTTTCCTGTTTGGATAACATCATCACTTTCAGTGGGTAATGAGTGTCTCTCTCACCCAGGCCCATTGGAACCGCTGCGGCCATGGCCACCACTTTTCAGCCTAAAAAAAATTAATCAAAATTTTTTTTTTAATTTGATTTTTAATGTTATAGTTTTACAGTTAATACTTAAAGTGCACAATTTGCTTAATATTCTTTGCTTAATTTACTGTTAAAATCATACATTCATTTTCAAAAGTTCCCGGGCTTTAAGGGGGCTTCATTCCCAGACCCCCACTTTCAGCCGCACCACTTTCAAATTTGTTCTGACCGTCTGACGGGCCTGCTCTCACCACCACTTTCTTTGTTTAAACTTCACCCAAACAAGTGCATTCATCTATTTCATTCCATTCAAGTCTAACTGCATCTTTCTTTCTCTTGTTCAATCTCAGGATCTCCCACCTCTTAATGTTATTTGAACTATGTTCTATGTTAATATCAGCAATGTTATAAATCCTATTTTTAAGTCTGATTTTTCTCTCCCTATGCTCTTACCACGGCTCCTGCATCATTATGTACAGAAATATGTTGCTTGCTTTGGGAATGTTCTCTAGCACAATGTTTTTACTCTAACTTGGAATACCGTATGTTGACTAAATTCACCCACTGTTTAATTTGAACAATTTTGAAACTCCAATTTTGAACAACTAACAACTTTCACACCTCCCAAAACAACTCACTACTTCCCTTGACAACTCACAGATTATAACTCACAACTCAAACATACATTATCCACACCTGGTTTTATCATGGTTACATTATTGAAGGAGAATACTTGAGTATCCACACTGAGGAGATAAGTTTCATGTTCCTAATTTTGGTGTTCAAACATAAATTGATGTTGTTGGATTTTCACAAAATTTTTCAATTTTCCCAATATCCTATCAAATAACAAATAAAGTGCAACTTATACTAGAGCTATTAAGCAACTGGTGTACTTTTGAGAACTATTTTTGGTATAGAAACAATTCTAGCTGCTTGAAATGCGACCTCTACCAGAGGTGTCAAGATGAAATCTGATAATAGATGGTGGTGTGCAGAGCATTCTTTAAGTTTACAGAAAATGTATTTTATGCTTTTTCAAAAACATCAAAGTAAGCCATAAGCTCATAACACAAGAATATTTTACCAATATCTTAGGTATAAAATAAAAATTAACTCTAAACATTACATTGTGATATTTCTTAATGCAGAGTGAAAATACAACTTATTGAAATTACAAGAATTATAATTTGTCTTGCAAATACCATTGAAAGGTCATGTACATGGAAGAATGCAGGTGGAACTTTGTTGGAGGTTTCCCATGTAAGAAAGTTTGAATATACACTGTACATGTAGCTGTAGTTATAGGGTTTCTAGATCTTGGCCTTAGTTGCATACCCATCCAAAGCAAATACTTTAATGTTACCATAAAAAATAAGTATGTATCAACATCGGGCACATTTCAATCACTATTCAAGCAGCCAACCTCCCACACAAATGCACAGTATAGACTCCTACACAACCTGGTTTTAGAGTTTATGGGCATGTCCTGCTGAAGTACTTGGTGAGTATTAAAAAAATGCCCACACAATTTTCATTCATTTTAAGTCAAAAAGCATGCCTTACTCTTATACTATAAAGATTAATTTAATATTGGACTTCAACACTACTTGTTCATTTCGCTTCCAGGTAGCACTTTGAGGAATTTCCTCATCGTCAGCCAATGTTATTAGCTCTGATATATTTTCTTGGAAACAGCTAGAGACCAACCTGAATAAATATAAAGTAGTGTTGAAGTCTAATTTTAAATTATTCTGATTTTATTATCACTACAAATGAATCTGCAATTCTTTATGTCTTATATTATTTGCAGGAAAATGGCATCATTTAAAGAAAGTGACCAACCAGAAGACAAAGATTTAGCAGGGACATTACTCTCATCACACAATTGCAATGTTGGTAAGATGATTATTTTTGAGCGTATATGTCAAGGGTTGAGAGCCAGAAAGCCTCAACTCATAATCACCTGCTCCCACAAAATGAGCATTAAGTCGCCAGGGCACTATAGAAGATACAATCCATTAACCCTAACTGAACCAAACATCATAAAATCTCAATTCACAAAGCATATAGGCACACGTGGGTATCCTACATGATGCAATTGCATCACCACAGAAAGCTTGGCCTGCCAAACTAGACCCTCATGGCAAGGTAGGCCCGTGCACAGGTGTGACACCCGAGGGGTCGGGGTTCAAAACCGCACCCGAGAAAAAAGGTTTTCTCTTCTTCTTCTTTCTTCCTTCCTCTTTCCTTCTCCCTTGCCAAAAAGCAACTGGGGCATTAGGGCTAATAATACCTTAATTTTCCTCCTATATGTGTATATTAACCCTAACCGAACCAAAATTCAAAAAACCTCAATTCACAATTTTAGCATAGGCGCCGGCGCTGCAGGTATCCCACGTAATGCGATTGCATCATCATGCGAACAGTCATATGGCCATGGAAAGCTTGGCCTGCCAAGCTACACCCCTGTGGCAAGGTAGGTCTGTGCACGTGTCTGGCACCTGAGGGGTCAGTGGTTCAAAACCGCACCCAAAAAAGGTTTTCTCTTCTTCTTCTTTCTTTCTTCCTTCCTTCTTTCCTTCCCCCTCGCCAAAAAGCAGCTAGGCTGTTTGGGTTAAAGAGCTTTACAATTATTCTATTGCCACTAGGATATATCACACCAGTGGTTGCCTGTATGACTACCCCTAACAGCTTCCCATTATTCGTCTGTGTAGAGTGGAACAAGCAAGATAAAGTGTCTTGCCCAAGGTCAAAACACACTGGCCCTGAACCTACAACCTTACGCCATGAGTCAAACGTCCTAACCACTAGGCCATTATAATTTATATTAGCATATTTATTTATTTACTATTGCACTACCCCCAACAGTAGGGTGGGACGAAAAATACTTTTTTTTTCGGATCGACTCGGAACTGTCAGAGAATTTTACTGGGTTAAATACTAGTATTGTGCTGAAGTATCAGTAAGATCGAAGCATGTTTTACCCAGGCAGTAGATTTTCACAAAATCCCTACTTTTTGCTATTTCTTACTGTATAACTCTATAAAAAAATCAGTAGAAATAATCTGGGAAAAGTAAGCATTCAGATGCCATCCTAACCAATATTAAACACTTTGGGTAGTTTGTTTGGATCCTCTAGAACATCACCAAAAAGCAGTCTCCAATTGGTTACCATTATGTTTGCTAAAGACACGTTCGTAAGTTAAATATTAATGATATTTGAGTTGCTATATGAAGGGGTAGGGGTAGCATTATGAAGCATTTCCCCAGTTCTACTCAGTCAAATTTCACAAATGTGGTATTGTTGCATAGATATGCACTGCAGCAATGCCAAAAATAAATAATATATGATTTTTGGCTATCCATGTTTTGACCAGAGTTCAAAAGGTCACACAGCCTAGAAAATTACTACAAATCGGGCGTCACATGGCTCTTTAACCCCTAGTCAAGTCAAAGCTGCTCTAAAATCATTGTTTGTACTTTTGCAGTTAATATCTACAAGACCAAGATTGTGAAATTTGACTCAGTAGAACTGGGGAAATGCTCCATAATGCTATCCCTACCCCTTAATTTAGCAACTCAAATATCATCAATATTTAACTAAATACATGTCTTCAGCTAAAAATAATTGTAACCAATTGAAGACTGCTTGCTATTTGGTGATGTTCTGGAGGGTCTAAACAAACTACCCAAATTGTTTGATGTTGGCTATGATGTCATCTCAATGCCTACTTTTCCCAAGTTGTTTCTACTGATTACTCTATATAGAGTTATACAGTAAGGAATAGCAAATAAGTAGGGATTTTGTGAAAATCTACTGCTTGGGCGAAACATGCTCCGATCTTACTGATATTTTAGCACAATAGTAGTATGCACCCTAGTCAAATTCTCTGAGAGTTCCAAGTCGATCCGAGGAAAAAAGTGTTTTTCGCCCCACCCTACCTAACAGCTTCCCATTATACATCTGAGTGGAGTGGAACAAGCAAGATAAAGTTTGCTTGCCCAAGGTCACAACACACTGGTCCTGATGGGGTTCTAACCTACAACCTTGCACTCATGAGTCAAGCGTAATAACCACTCGGCCACTGTGCCCTATTCCTTCTCTAAGTTATTATATTAACCCTAACCGTACCAAACAACAACAAAAACACAATTCACAAAACATAGGCACGGGCAGGTATCTCACATGATGTGAATCTCACATGATGTGATTGCGTCATCTTGCGAACAGTCATATGGTCGTGGAAAGCTTAGCCAGACAAGCTACACCCCCGTGGCAAGGTAGGCCTGTGCACGTGTCTGGCACCCGAAGGGATGGTGGTTCAAAACCGCACCTGAGAAAAAGGTTTTCGCTTCTT
This sequence comes from Amphiura filiformis, assembly GCF_039555335.1. Taxonomy (NCBI): domain Eukaryota; kingdom Metazoa; phylum Echinodermata; class Ophiuroidea; order Amphilepidida; family Amphiuridae; genus Amphiura; species Amphiura filiformis. Next base: position 55,596,884 of record NC_092643.1, read on the forward strand.
CTTTCTTTCTCCCTTCCTTCATTCCTTCCCCCTCACCAAAAAGCAGCTAGGGCGTTAGGGTTAAAGAGCTTTACAGTTATTCCGTTGCCACTAGGATTTATCACCACCACTGTTTGCCTGTATGACTACCCCTAACAGCTTCCCATTATTCATCTGAGTGGAGTCGAACAATCAAGATAAAGTGTCTTGCCCAAGGTCAAAACACACTGGCCCTGAACCTGCAACCTTGCGCCCGAACATCCTAACCACTAGCACACTCGGCAGTCCACGCTTTATAATGCGTGCCGGTTCGAAATTCTGAAAATTGGTGAAAGCGTGGGGGTTTAAACTTTTGGGTAAAAAGCGTGGACTGATATAAAGCGTGGGATTAAAATAAAAAGCGTGGGGCTTTTTCCAACTTACAGTATATTTTTATTGAATGATAAAATAATTATAGTTCCAAGAAAAATCGCCAAAACTCGCACAGCACACCATGTCGCAAGATAAAATTCCATTTGATGCAGGCTCGCGCTTGTTTACGTGAATCCAGTGCAATGTACACAATATCCTCCCCGAAAGCCCTGCCAAAACACCTACGTCATATGCAAATGTCCGATTTTCCATGACGTGTTATTTTTCTTTACATTGATCGATATGAGTGACGCCATTAATCATGCATAATTGATTGAGCGAAGCAGCACGGAAGAAGTAGGATATAGTCGCTGAACACAGCGTACGTCAAGTTTCATGACAAGAACAACATTTGAACGCCATAAAAGTACAGTTATTCATTAAAATGCTTATTTTACAGTACAGTAGTAGTTTTTCACATATAATTTGCATTGTTCGCGTAATGTATCAGCTTATTAAATGGAGAGAAAAACATTGGACTCGCACATGTGCAATAGGTGCAGAATTCGGCGTACTTGATAATTCGAACCAAATTACGTGTGACCACAGATTTTGGAACATCTGTGGTGGGGGTCAAGAATTTTCAGTATAAAGGGTGCCTCAGTAAAAAGCGTGGGGGTCAGGAATTTCCAGTATAAAGGGTGCCTCAATAAAAAGGGTGGGGGTAAAATAAAAAGGGTGGGAGTCAAACCCCACTGCCGAGTATGACTAGGCCATTATAATTTATATTAGCAAATTTATTTATTTATCTATTTTTCCAGAACAATGTACCATACCAAGCTGTGGTGAAGAGGTGTTTGCAGCGTGCCCTCAGTGTCAGAGATTTCTTTGTCAAAAACATATTGATGCTGACTGTCCCTGTGAAAGTCAAGATACTGAGATGTTATCAAGTAAGGGCTCCATTTCGCTATCATTCATCGCAAAGTTACAAGTACTCTAAATAAACCCTGCGTAACTTAAATCCTTACAAATTAGGATGTGGGTCACTTAAATTTACAATGGCTTTGGGCCAAAAAAATAGGTTTGTCACATGTCCTCCGCGCGCATTGTATTTCTGATGGTGAAAACGTTCAAAAATAAAATTTTCTTTCACAATTGACAAAAAATGACAAATTGCCATTGGCAAAACATAATGGGCCAAACCAGTTAGTTTTCAAAGTGGTAACCCCCTGGACACCAGGGGTCCATTTCACTAAACTTTTAACCCTTCGTAACTCAAGTAACCGTTCTTAAAGTTACGAATACCCAATACTAGACGTAACTTTACGAAGGGTCCCTGTAGTAAATCCCTATTACTTACGAAGGGTACCGTTCGTATGTAAGCTTAGTGAAATGGAACTTACGACTTGGCGTAAGTTACGAACGATTTCAAGACTTACGAAGCTTCGTAAAGTTTAGTGAAATGGACCCCTGATTTATTAATAAAATCAAAAATCAAAAACTGCATACCACATTGGATTTGTAATCGCTTGGGGGACATGAGACAACCCTATTTTTAGGCCTTAAAGGCATAGTGCACCGGAGTTAATGCGGAGCAGATCCAGGCCAAACGCTCTTTCAATACTTGTCCCATGACATGTATATATATTCAGTAGTGTTAAGTTGTATTTCTGGGAAAACACACTCTTTCTCGCTTTTGTTTCATATATTTTTGAAATTTCTTTCGTAGTTTAATAGCTCTATATTTTGGCTTGTTTCTGGACATACTATAAAGTCTTTCAACTGTTTATATTGAGCATAAACGGAAATTATATTTGAATTCTGAGCTGGCTTCAACACTGCCCCCAAGTGACTTACATTGGTTAGTGTGGTAGATTCTCCAAAAGGGGCAGTGTTGAGGTCTACCCAGAATTCAAATATTATTTCCATTTGTGCTTAGTATAGACAGTTGAAAGACTTTGCAGTATGTTCAGAAACAAGCCCAAATTAGAGCTGTGTAATAATGACAGAAATTTATAAATAAAAAGGTGAACAAAGAGCGTATTTTCCCAAGAAATACCACTTAACACCACAGAATATTTATACTTGGCATGTAAACTGGATCTAATCTGCATTAACCCCGGTGGACTGCGCCTTTATGGATTATGATATGTCGGTGCAATGTATATGTTAATGATAGTTCAAATTAACAAAAATTAAATTAGTAATTTTGCTTGCCAAAACCAGTAAGTTTTTACTTACTAATATTTCGTCCATCTCGTCGGAGGACTTCATCAGATGTGAGCATCTGATCCACTTTCCCGGGAAACTGGCTTCCGGTTTTGAGTAGTCTTACTTCCAGTCTTCAAAAGTGGGTCAAATACATGACTTAGGAAATAAGTGCCCTCCTCTCTGTTCATGGTCTTTGTCCCCCTCTTTCTGATCTCCATCGCTTCTCGTACTTCTCTAGACTTTCTGACATGTTCCTTGCCAAGTATCTTGGAATCCTCCCAATTGACGACATGGTCGAATATGGCCGACTTTGTTTGCTCTTGCTCGGATGCCCTACGTTCTGACCGTGTGAACCTTTACTCGTTAGCTTTCTTGACTTCCGCTTGGTGTTCCGCGAGCCTAATCCCAAACAGACGAGACGTCTCGCCAACATAACTGAGATCGCAGTTTTGGCAGCCGATCTCGTAAATGCAATTGCCTGTTTTCAGCTTGTCTCTTTTGTCTTTGGGGTGGACCAGGATTTTTTTGAGGGGTTGATGTGGTTTCATAGCAGTGTCGACTTTGTGCTTTTTGAAAATTCTTTGAACTCGTTCAGAAATTCCATTCACATCAGGGAGCACTACCATACCCTTGCTTTTGTCCTCATTCTTTTGATCTTTCTTTGCGCTAGGTTTTGCAACTGTTTTTGTTTTTTGTTGCATTTTTGCTTTCACTTGGTCCACTGCCCATTTAGGATAGCCACAGTTTTCAGGGCTCCTCGCACATGTTTCTCTTCATTCGCTCTATCCGCTTCATCCGTGACCACGCTGTACATAATGATCAAACAAAGTTCGGACTACACCCATTTTCTGATTGAGGGGTGTTCTGACTTAAAACTGAGATATTGGTCAGTGTGGGTTGGTTTCCTGTATACCAGGAGCTTTACCGAACCGTCAGGTTTCCGGACTATTAGCGTGTCGAGGAATGGTATTTTGCCTTCTTTCTCTTCTTCATAGGTAAATTTTATACTGTCTGTTTTGTCGACTGTGTTGAGATGATCGGTTAGGTTTTGAACTTGACCTGCTTTTAATATTTCTAGCACATCATCCACATAACGACGCCAATACCGTGGCTTACAATCAATGGGGGCCGTCACGATTGCTTGCTGTTCCAAAAATTCCATCAAGAAATTTGCAATGATGGGGCTGACTGGGCTGCCCATCGCGGCGCCAAACCGTTGCCTGTATATAGCACCTCTGAATTCAAAATAGGTGGTGGTCAATATAAATTCGAGGAGTTCGATGATGTCTTCAACTTTGAGTTTGGTGCGCAATTTTAGATCTTTGTCCTCTATCAGTCTTTTCTTAACTACATCTAGGGCCTCCTTTATTGGCGTGTTTGTGAACAAGGATACCACGTCATGCGAGTTGAAAATTTCATTGTCCTCAATACACACTCCACTAAGATCCTCCGCTAATTCTTTCGAATTTTTAATGTGGTGTTCTGTGGTACCGATCAAAGGATTGAGCAAATCGGCAAGGGCTTTGGATGTCTCATAGCCGAGGGAATCTGTATAATCGACGATTGGTCGTATTGGGTTACCCCACTTATTTCCTAAGTCATGTATTTGACCCACTTTTGAAGACTGGAAGTAAGACTACTCAAAACCGGAAGTCAGTTTCCGGGAAAGTGGATCAGATGCTCACATCTGATGAAGTCCTCCGACGAGATGGACGAAATATTAGTAAGTAAAACTTACTGGTTTTGGCAAGCAAAATTACTAATTTGATTTGATGTACAAACCGATGAATCTATTCACTGAAGTTAACAAAAATTGTACCAAATTTTTCCTATACATTAACATATACATTGCACCGACATATTATTTACGCTTTATATCTAGTCAGTAAGAGCGTATTGCGAAATTACCGTGCACTCAGTATCATACTGGGTTCAGCCAGGGTTGCCAAACCCGCGACAGAGAGTAGATATTCTTGAGAGGGCACTCTATTCACATGGTTTCTTTTCCAACGCTAAAAGATCACGAATTTTGGTGGTTTGCAAATGAAAAGTGTCCGCACTATTGATTGATTACATAACTGGTATGAATAATTTATTCGGTTTTTCAATACAATCGCCTTGACCCATTAATACATATTATCTGTATTATCAAAATACTTGGAATAGCAATCCGGTGAGTTCACTGAACTACGCCCTAATACTGATGGAGTTTTTATGGCGTTAATCCTCTCCATACACAGATGAACAAATACAATAGATGAAGGTCAACACGTATGACCTCCTATGTGACATGTTATATGTGATGTACAAAACCTGAATATCATAAAGATCAGTATTCGCTTGTGCATATGAACTGCACATTTACGCTGCTAAATATTACTCATTATATATAATGACAAATATTGGTATTATGACAATACGGTATATACATTGTATATAAAACGACTAATAGATCCTACTATCATGGCGTCAGGTTAATGTTCATCATATCCCGTATGTTTCTTAAAATTCATTCATATTTGAGACAAATTGCTGTGCCCATTTTATAGGTGCACAGGTAGATCCGTGTTTTTTTTTTAATTTTCATTTCCTTTTAATGAAAGAATTAAGGTTTTCCACTGCACAGGGGCCACAAGGGTGATACTTATTTTAATGCTATATTTTCAAAACAAATACGTGTTCCCGGTTGGCTCTATAGCGATTTCACAGAAAAGGTATTTCTAGTGCAATGCAGCGTCGGACTCTAGCTGAGAGCGTAGCCTAAGTCATTACGGACTCCAAGAAGGGCTCTCCATACACAAATGAACAAACACAAAGGAGGGTAGTCTCCTCCGTGACCAGCTTGATTTCGATGGAGCGGAACCAAATTGGCTGCAGAAGAGACGGGGTCATTTTGCTATGCAAATTATTCAGTGTCAATGGCCTGCCCGCGATTTGGGCGCCCAATTAGGCGACTTTCAACTTCCGTCCCGCGACAAAGAAAGTGCTCCCACGATTTCACAACATTTGGGCTACTTTCAAAATCTCACCCGCGAAATGTATTGAATGTTGGGCGATTTGTGACAAAGCAGACTTCAAAACTTATTTTTTGATCATGATTGCCAATTCTTTCAATGGTCATTCAACAAAACCACCAAACAACTAATTCAATAAGCAAAAGTTACAAAACACTCTGTGGTCAGTGTGCTTCCCATGACAATGGGACACACAGGGAGGGAGGCTGGTTAATCGCATCACATGTTGCTAAAGACCACTTGAGCTGGAGGATTATCCTTAAAATATTCCCATTTAAATACTCACAAGTGGTTTAAGACGACTTAAGGGGGTACTACACCCAGTGCTGTATGGTGCAAAACCTGATTGAGGAGCCAATGGCTCCTAACTTTATAAATTTAGGCGCCCAAATTTTGCTCCCAGGTAAAAATCTGAGGTGCCAACTGAACAGCCATGTGCGTTGAATGTTCATAGCTGCTGTACTCAATCTACATATTCCCATTGAACGCTACATACTCCATACAGCATGTAGCATAGTGTAGGCCTATATGTTTTCCAGGAAGTCCCCATTGAGACATGATAAATGCATATATTCATAGCATACATTCATACTCTTGAATGCTACATTACATACATGTTTTGCATTTGCTGGCGATTAAAAGCTTCAATAGTTGGTCGCCTTTGGCGCCAGGGATTGAATATTTAGTCGCCATTAGAAAAAATCTAGTCGCCAATGCGCCTAAAATGGTTGCACCGTACAGCACTGACTACACCCCTGGCCAATTTTGTGCCTATTTTTGCATTTTTCTCAAAAATATAGCACATTAAGATATGGATATTATAGGGGCAAGGACTACCACTACTGCATTGAAAATTCAGCAACTCAAGAGAAGTAGTTATTGATTTATTGATCAAATATTGGTTTTCCTCATTTTTACTGTAACTCCACAACTGTTGTCTGTGCTGAAATAAAATTTCCAGTGCAGTAGTTGTAGTCCTTGCCCCTATAATATACATATCTTACTTGTCACCAATGCGCTATAATTTTTGAGAAAATGCAAAAATAGGCACAAAATTGGGCAGGGGTGTAGTACCCCCTTAAGTAGCTTCATAGTGTCAGCGGGGTGCCAAGTTTCTATACTTCAACAAAATTCACAAATAAATTAACCTTACAGTAGGCCTAGGCCTATAACAGGAAAATCAGTTTTTGTTAGTTTTGTTAATAATTTATTTCAGCATTTATAAAAAAAAAAAAAACTGAGCCGCCTTTTTAATTTTTTCTTTTTTAAAACTTTTTTCATTTTTTGTTAGTTTTTTATAATTTATTTCAACTTTTCCCAAAAATTCCAAAATAAAGGGGGTGGATAGACTTTAAATTTTTCTTTCGCTTTTTTAAAATTTTATTTAGTTTTTTCAGTTTTTGTTGTTTTTTTAGAATTTATTTCAGCATTTTCCAAAAATTTCAAAATAAAACGGGGTTGTAGAACCCCCCTAAATCGACTTTAAAATTGTGGGCGATTTTTTGGCTATTTGGGCTACATTTCACGGCTAATACCCGCGACTTGGGCTAAAAAGTTTTGGCAACCCTGGGTTCAGCCTTCGGCTTCACCCAGTATGACACAACGCGCACGTTAATTTCTGCAGAATGAAATTCTGTAGAATCTCTCATGTAATTGCACTGGACAAATCTTTTAGTGTTTGTATCAAAATGCATTTTATGATTATCAGCTCCTTTTATTGATATTTGACAGAATCATTTAATCTGGAATGGGAAGAAGTTGAGATATCTGAAGAAGGTGATGATGATGATGACAAAATGCAGATAAGATTACGACAGGACTTGCGGGATGACTGCGCCAAGCTTAAGCGCAATCCAAACTATCATAAACAATATCTGTCATTAAAAGATATAGTAAAGGTATGTCAAGGGACACAAGATCATGAATATGCTGACCTAATCAGAGAAATTGGTCAAGAAGAATTGCTAACAATGGCACATTCTGTTGTTTTGATCAAGGTTGTTAAAAAGAAAAAAGGTAAACCACCCACAATATCATATGGTACCGGGTTTTTTACAGATAAATTTCTAACAAATGATGTAGCAGGCAAACCCTGTGTACCAATCATGACAGCTTGCCATCCTATTCTATCAGGTAAAAAGCCAGCCAAATCTGATGACATTTCTGTCATATTTTTTCATGATGGGATGAGCCAAGATGTCCTTGTATGCAACGTAGTTGCTATTGATGAACACCAGTCACCGCCTATGAGACAAGATAAACCTCATGATTTCAAACATCTAGATTATGCTATACTCTATGCTGATGTAGCAACATCAGTTGTTGAAATGATAAAGAAAAAGGCATCAGTAATCATGAAACAAAGTGAAAGAGCTGAAACTGAAGAAACACAAAGTCAATTCAGTCAGGTGATAGATGCGCTACACAAATATGAGGCACACTATACGTCCTTAATTACAAATTTAGAGCCACTTTTTTCTGACAATACAGCTTGGCTTCAGCTTGCTCAGCATGTACAAAAAAAGACTCAACAATCTGGAGTCAAAGGAGTGCATCTGCTTTGTGTAGGCCACCCCCATGGTGCTCCCAAGCAATTTTCATTTACTTTACTTGAAGCAGACACTTCCAAGCTGTTCACAGCAATGAAATCAAGCAAACAAAGCGTTTCCATAACACATTCCTGTTGTACATGTCCAGGGTCTTCAGGAAGTCCAATGATTGCACAATACTGCTTATCGAATATGAGAGTGACTACACAACCCCTAAACTTTGTTCATGTAAGTGATGAATGTGCAGTTACCATTCAGGGTATCATATATGACATGACGAGAAGTAATGATGAATTCAATAAATTGATTGAGAAAGTCAGAGAAAACACTTCTACCCTTCTCAATATATTATTAGATCTTAAATTTTGTGTAGACGAACCCACATACAAAGCAATTACAAAAGTCATTTCAAATGTAAAGAAAACATTCACTCCAAAACTTCAAGAACAGATTAAGAGTAAAGATCCTATGCTCTATGACACATTTCATGACTACATTCTCCCAATTGACCAGAACTTAAATATTCCATTAAGTAACAACTTAATTGCTGTGGGTGTTCCTGACTTAGCAACAACTAAACAGATACTTATGAACTTGTCACAGTTGCTGGATCAAAGCCCATCATTGTACACAGAACAAATTGATTGGAAAGTAACACAAGTGTACCGAGCAATTAAATATAACCAAACCAGACACATCACTGAATTGATGGCAACAGGTGGCATGACTGTCTTGGTAAAGCTGCTTTCCCCAGCCATTCAGCTTTCAACAGAACCAGACAATACAATATCTTTATTTAGGAATATAAACAGCAGCCTGGTTATTATACACACAATGCTCAAAGGTGCTGAACAATCTGGCCCATTGGAGAAGTTATGTAGGTCCATCATCACAGCAGGCATCATATCCCAATTGATATCTATTTACGAAAATTCCCTACTCCATCCTGATCAATACAAAGATAAACCTGACAATGACAAACTGCCAGACGATGACCTTTCCCACTTAGACAATGAAAAGCGAATACAACTCATTATCAGTCTTATTGTACAGCGAATTCTCAGTACGGAATGCTGTAAGCAAGTTAGCAGTTCTGACAAGTCTAAATTATTGAAATTACTTATAAACCAGCTACAAGATAGTGACCTACAAAAGCAAGCCCTTTGGTCTATAACATATATTTTGGCAAATGAGGATCCTGACTCAGAGCTACTTGCTATTGCCATTGAAGTTGGTTGTCACACGTCTGCTTATATCAATCCTCTTCTTAACATTATAGATTCAGATATCAAGAAACTGTCACTAGAAGCTCCATCCTCATATAGGAATTTGTGCACTATCTTCAGAGTTGTCAATTTACTTATAAGAAGTAGCATCAAGTCAGGTACCATTGATGATGTAAGCAGATCATTTATAGATGCTGGCTTAATCAACAAAATTCTTATGATGTATGAGAACCCTCTGTTATATCCTAACAAAGATGATGATATCACTGTAGATCAGACCAAAGTCTCTCTTGCTGCTGGTGATGACATAGTTTCAAAACAAGTTGAGGAAATACAAAATCTGTCCAGCTGTACCATAATGCTTAGTCTTAGTAATATATATACAGATGATGAGCAAATGAGAAGTGCAGTGAATTCTGTCCTCTTGAACCTACTTAGGTATATGATCACTAAAGGGACGACAGAAGACGCCAAAAACAATGCTTCTCTTGCAATTACACAAATTATGCTCCACATAATCTGTTTCCAAAAAGATGATTCTGCCTCAGAAGTAGCAGCCCTTGCATTAGAGACTAACTGCCTTCAGCCCAGATTCTTTTCAATAATTCTGAGCCTTTCCAGTACTGAATATTTCATTTTGATAACAAATCTCATTGTAGGTGCTAAGCAAATAGGCTGTCTTGTCAAACTCTGCAAAGCATTATGGGAGGCTGATGGCAAGGAAAAGTACTTTTTGTTACTTTGCATAGTGGTTGCAAAAATTGATTACATTCGATGTCAAATAAAGTGGCAACCAAAATATTTGAAGTAGAATACTTTTTTGTCAAACCCTCTCTAATTTGCATATTTCCATATTCAATGAGCTAATTTCCTTGATCTTTATCAGACCAGCATACTTAATACTTATATAGGCTTTTTATGCAGGCTTGAGCATTTGTTTGAGCCTGGTTTCATCAGGACCCAAGTGTGTCTCCGCACAAAGCGACTGTTTAAACAAACATATTTGCACAAAAAAACTACCGGTAATTAAGTTTGCAAATATGCAAATTAGAGCATGGCTATAGCCAAAATAACAATTTCTCGATCATGAGAGGATGTACCTTCTGCGTCAGCGTACTTTTCATAGAATAACATGATCGCGCAACCTGCATGACCTAACCTTGACCTTGCCTAGCAACGACCGTGTGATTGTTCAATTCTCAAAAGCTGTGTTTGCGCCATAAGCGCCGGTATTTGCGTAGTACGCTCGGCGCAAATAACTGTGCATACCCAAGTTGGCTCTCATGATCGAGAATTTAATATTTTGGCTATAGACAATGTAATAATCAGGAGCACTTTGGGCAAGTTACAAGGCAAAATTCTTTAAAATAAAAGTATCATCTTATAAGTATGCATGATTTTACAAATTATTGGCGAGAATTACATATTCATGAGCACATTCAAGTCATATTAGCTCCTTAACTACATTGATTATTTTCAAAACAATAAGACACAAAGAAAATTAAAATAGATGCATAATATGACAACCATATGTCCGATTTGCTTCAAACCCTAACCATGCCAAATGTAACCTAATCTAAAGCCAAACCACTGTGCATGCATGCATGCATTCCATATGATGGGATGATGCAAATCACCATTAAGTCGAATATACACACAATCATTTGTTACAGCAAAACACCCCTGGGCTGTGGCTACCGGTCGGCGATACACTGCTTGGCACGCAAGGGGTCCTGGGGTTGAAACCTGCAGTTACCAAGCAACTTCTTCATTCATCTTCTCTCCTTTTATGTTCCTTCTTTCCTCCCCGATAGCCGAAAACCACTTGGTAGGGTTAGGGTTATCTGTTTAAAACATGCCTTGAGCATGTTCATAATGCCTCATGATCTACCTTATTAGTGTGTTATTGGCCAAAGTGGTCAGCATTTTCTGTAAAATGTGAGGAGGCCTCTGGATTTGATGTATTGCATTATAAATACCTTTACTATGATCTACCTGAATGAAATCTACCTGTCACATACTTTTTGACAAACTTGATAAAGAATTGACTGCTGTTCTGATTTAGTATGGAAAATGTTGTGTACCTACATCTACCCTCCTCAAATAAAACAATTGTGATGTCATTACTTTCAAAATAGCCTTCATGGACAAACCCAGATCATATGATATCTATCTTATATCTAATGTAACATAATGATGTATACTTGTTGTACTTGTAGTATCATAATATGTAGCCATACATGGTATCTATGGATTACTGTGAATGATATTGTATATTATTCTCATCATAGGGCCTGCACTTTGGCTCGTTTTTTTGCAGGTTTACATGGTCCAATAATCACAAGATGACTGACATGTGGTAACAAAGGAAGCAGTCACTGCAATTTGATTATGTCCCATATGATTGGCCATTCAAGACACCCATGTGAATATACTATAGCGGCCTTTTCAAAATATAATACCTGTTTGCTTGATTGCATTGACAATACCCGGGAACAATAGGCCTACACACAGTATATGCATTGGACAAACTTTTTACAATAAGCATGATAAGTGATGATGTGCCTCCAGATTTATACATCGCTCGTTCGTCTCGCACACTGACAACATTTGATTGAATGGACTGTTACGCTACTGCGCCGTGATTACGGTGAAGGACACTTTTCAAATCCTTTGTTTGGAGCCAATCAATAAAAGCATGCAGGGCCTCTATACCCATGTACAGTTTATCCCTTACATAACCTATGTCTTGAATACGCTGGCAAAGTTATGTAATAATCGGATTAATACTATATATATAGCAGTAGGTAAAAACAAGTTTTGAATAATCCGCGCTACAAAGTCCCATTCAGTGATCCCAGCGAAAGTGAAAAAAAAATCAAATTGTCACGTTTATAAATTTTTTTTAATGAAAAACAAATGGCAAAAAAACAAAACAGGAAAACGACAGTATTGACGAAGTTGAAGCCCCATTCAAATACATGTAGCTTATTTATATACTGTCAGTACCGGTATATAAATTACAGACTCACGTAATGCATTATTTTTGCCTTAGACACACGGCTTTCGGCTGAACCACTGCACTAGCAAGCTTTGTTAGCACATCTATGACAATGACGAAAGGTACAAAATCAGCCATATAAGGCCTTTAGATAGCAGAAGACACCAAATGACCAAATTGGTGTTTTATGACCTTTGACATTCTTTTGTGGCGAGTGACATGGTCTTTCAATTCACGGCGAGTGTCCTTGACAGGTTTGACTATGCTTCAGTGGTCATGAAAGAATTCAAAAGATAACCTCTGCCCCAATAATCCCAAGCAATTGTCTGAAACTGCTCCTCGGATCATAAGAACTCAGTCCTCAAATGATAGTCATAGTAATGTCCAAAATATAAAAATTACTGACTATCATTGAAGACCGAGATCCGCAGTCTAGTATCCAAAATCTGAATTTTGATGATTTTTACGATCGTCGGGATGAAAAAAAAATCAAAAAATCACTGAATATTCCTTTAGTTCCCTCCTCTCCTTACCCTGGCAATATAAATCAAAGAAAAATAAATAAAACAAGAAAAGAAAAAAAAAAAGACAAAGAAAATTAACCAAATTAAAGACTTAATGTACGATTTCCTTCAAATTTTAAATTTGTCATTATATACTCAAAATGCTGAAATAATACTAGTAATAATTATCGGGAATGGTTTCTGTTAATTTTGAGCTGAAATAATAAGGTAAAGTGAAAGAAACACTGCTTGTTATTTTGGCCGTTTAACACGCAGTTCTATGGGAGGACATTATGACTTTATGTCGAACTTTGCTCTATTTACCTACAAACACAAGCAATTTGGCTGATTCCATTTAGGTGCAAGTTGTAAACATTACAAATATGCTAAAAAATCAGGTTTGAAAAAAATTAATCAAATTCATATTATAAGATCGTACATTATGACTTTAAGAGATCTGGAATGAGCGTTTTGAGCGTTTCGATAGTATTTTTGTGGGACATGAGAGCACATCAGACATATCGAATTGCATTCTGAATACTGAAGAATGTCTTTCTGAGATCAAATTAATTTCATTGAAATTTATGATATATAATACAAATTTTATGACAAATTATTAAAATTTGATATTTTTCACATTTTTGATATATAACAGTCCTCGAAGTAAATATCATAAATCTAATGATATATTCTTAAACAGTCCCTGTCATACCATACATGTATAGTCCTATGTATAGTAATTGTGCTTTATCTGTTTTGTGCTGTTTAAACAAATAGTTAAACATAATTTCCATAAAATGTAAGCTTTTACTGTCAGATATGTCCCCTTTTAATTTTGAGCAGAACAAGTGAGGTAAAGCAAAGAAAATTATAATTTACTACTACTACTACTAGCGCCAAAGAATGTTATACGATTGTAAAACGGTGCGATCCTTTGGGTGTGTGTGTGTGTAGGTACGTATCGTGTCCTGCACGCCAGTATTTTTTCTGTAACTATAATGGGACGCAATACGATACCGGTATGTTATAAGAATCAAACTTACAAGAAAAATGGCTCTTGTCAAATCCTACAATTCTGTCAGAGAAAATATGCATATTTGCATTAAATTTTTAATTAATTGACATAATTGATTAATTAATAAATATTTTATTTAATGATTTACCATAATTCCAAACATGTCAAACAATGTGTCAAATTAAAGCTAATGAAATGCTTTATAAATTGGTCAGATAGAGCACATTTTGCAGAATGCATTTAGTATTTTAGTTACATGACTCCAAACATTCTATTCCAATTTTTTGCTATACACGCATAGGAGCTGTACTTTTAAAATCCGCGCCTAATCAATAACAATAGTCTTTCACTCCATTGTCAAACCTAGAGTGTGATGGTTTTGTAGCAGATGACAGTGCTCATTCAAGCCTGTCAAGGTCAGTTAGTAGCCACTTGCTGAATGGATGGCCATTATCAGCTATCAAAGAGATGCCTTGTGCAGCTGCCAATCACAGTAGAGGTTTGATAACATTTTGTTAAAACCAAAATGTGATATAAGGACAAAGCTGTGCATGTTGGTACTTAATTGTTTGGATTCTTATGTTGAAATGCCCTTGTATTAGTATTTTTATGTGTAGTGTATATTGTTCATAAATTATATAGCTTTTAAATTATGGGCATTTTTGCTCTGTTGCACTGTACCATTATGGAATATGAGCAAATCAATTACCGACACAAGCAGGTATACAGTGTATTATTTTATTTTTATTTCAGTATCTCAGGAGCATAGCTCACTTGGTAAGGCATCAGAATTTGGTACACGAGCGCTTGAACTTTAAATCGGAAGGTGGTGAGTTCGAGCCTCATCACGGTCACATTAATTTTATAAACCAAATATTGTTCGAACTTTTCATATTTGTTTTTCTTTTGTTGTTCCTTTTTTTTGTCTTTTTTTGTCTTGTTTTATTTAATTGTTTCTTTATTTTTCTTTGATTCATATTGCCAGGGTAAGGAGAGGAGGAACTAACGGCCCATTCAGTGATTTTTTCATCGTATCGTAAAAATCATCAAAATTTAGCTTTTGTACTAGACTGCGGAACTCAGTCTTCAATGATATAGTCAGTAATGATCATTTGACGACTGAGTTCTAAACTGAGTTCAAAACTTGTATTCACCTACTGTTATAGCATTAGTCCGATTATTACCGTACACAACTTCGCCGCATATTCAAGACATCCAATGCAAACAATCACCATAGATTATGACGTATCACTGAATGGGGCTTTGTAACGCGATATATTCAAAACTTGTATTCACCTACTGTTATAGCATTAATCCGATTATTACACAACTTCGCCAGCGTATTCAAGACATCCAATGCAAATAATCACCTAGATTATGACGTAGCATACCGTAAATATGGCGGAGTACTCAAATTCATTCAACAAAAGCATGATTAGAAGCTATTCAGCATCGAAGTGGTTACGTAATTCTCTTGGTTACCGGATCACGCTATTTTGATATGCCTTCAAGTGCCATATACTTTGTGTGGTGATTGTTTCGATCGTGGTTCATAACTCAAGCGCGTGATCCCGTTGACATAGTAACATTACGTAACTTCGATACTGAATTGCAATCTACTGCGACAGCTCGTCTCACACACATAACAAATGCACTATTATACGATCAAATAGGTTGACGACAACGTTTGATTGAATGCACTGCATTGCGCCATGATTACGGTGAAGGACACCGGTTCAAATCCTTTGTATGGAGCCAATCAATAATTTCACGCACATCCTCTATTATTGCCCAATTATTGCCCGGGATGATTGCACACTGTAAAAGAGCTATTGTTATAATGTTTGATGAAATCGTGTTTAACTATTTGCTTAAGAACGGCACAATACAGATAAAGCAGACAGATTTACTACATGTGGTACATGTATAACCGTATAGGGAATGTGTGTGAGTCGAGTATTACCTAAATATAATAGGGGCGTATCCAAAAATGAATTCACGCCCCTTTCAAATGTCGAGCCAAAGTGCAGGCCCTATGAATGCAGTTTCAGCAGTCAACATTGGTACAATAAGAGATCAATGTGTAGATAAGATAGTACAAATTGTTACACCTCATACATATTCATGAGAGAATGACATCAATTCATTGGTCAATCGCAACTTGACACACCCAAGTAGATTGACCTATCCCCAGTATGACCTATCTTACCATGCTTACCAGAGGATAGTTTTTCCCCCCTATTCATGACATCATCATCCTTAGACAAAAGTTTGTACTCCCTTTCGTATGCTTGTTTTTCGATCCACGAAGGTAGGACTTGGCATTTTATATTGTATCATGGTTCTCCGTATGATAAAACGGGAATTAACCAATATATTATAGCAACAACAAAAATGGCAGCGTCCACGGAAAGAAGTGCTTCAGAAGCAGATATTGCTGAACTAATTATGCAAAAGGATTCTCGAAACACCCAATTTAAGATTCATAAAGCTGTGGAGCTGAGAACGGAATCATGTGTGCAGCGCCTAGAGGAGCTCTCGAATCCAAAGCTTAACTTCAAGTTAAACAGGCAAACATGAAGACCGTAATTAGCCTATACTGCCCTAGCCGGGAGCCTAGTGTCTATTTTCTTATATTAAATGTTATGAATTGGTGTCATTCTCTCATAAATATGTACGAGGTGTAATAAAACAAATACTACATGGTATTTTCAGGGAAATAGGGTCACTATTTTTCCCTATTTCCCTTCAAACAATGCAGTATTTGGATACTACAAACCATATAGGCACTGAGTGAAATCTATTCCAAGATAATGACAACTGGTCACCCAATAAATAAACTTTGGAAAAGCCATTTTTTTGTAATTCCACGGTCGCTAAATTGCATGCACCAAACCTAATTTACGTCACTTCCATCCAGTTCATTACCAAAATTATAGTAAAATTCTCATTCAAAGAACTTAGTAAATCACATTCTTGCATAAAAATGCACTTACAAATGTAATTTGGTAATATTTACCAATAATACACCATATACGTGGGCACCACTATATTGGATTTGAACCCAGAAATAAACCAGAAGTGCATCACATTTTGTGATTTACGTCCCAATTTGCAAGGTTTTTTCAGTGAAAATTTGCCTAAAACATGCCTCCCGTGAAACATAATTTGCATTACCCCAGGGCATTTATTAACCCCATGAGAACTACCTGCCGATTGGCCAAAAAGAAGTTTTCATTATTAATTGGACCAATCAGCAACATTGTTAGAATAATTTCACCACGCGAAACAATTGGGTTGAATTATTTGCAAAACTCCATTCTGATTGGTGATTAAAGTGAAGATATCATGTGATTGATCAATCAGAGGCAATGTTAGATCGGCAGGTAGTGCTCGGGGGTTAATGGTATGCTGTTCCCTCAAGCATATTGATAGACCAACCCCTTACCTTTGTTTATCTGTAAGTCTCCCCTATTACTACATGTACTTGAACAAAGTCTTCTTTTTCAAAATTGAGAATGAATAATCCTTTTTTTTATTTGAGAAATATTATGAAAGAAATTACTTTTTTAAATAGCACTGGATAGTAATTACTTATTATCTATATTTCCTTGACAATATTGTGCAAATGTTGCTATCTGATTCCTTACAGGGATATACAGTTATTTGAAACAAAATAGATTTTGACATCCTTACTTTATGAAACAATACTTTAAAAGTTTTTCACACTAAAAGTTTTGAAAGTTCATGTCAAGGAGGTGAAAGATAGAAAAAAAGGCCTGTGTATGAAGGTAATCCTACACTTCACGCACTACAGAACAAATGGCAAAGTGCTGTTTATTCGAGTGTGCTTTATTTTATCAAAGAATAGTTTTATTCAAATTCCCCAGTTGGTGCTACATGTATATAAAAGGTTAAGAATAACACAACCTCTTTGTCATTCTCAATGCAAACATTTATTTTGTAAATTTATAATTGCATTTTTAGCAAATTTACATGTGCAATTTCATCAAAACCTTGACCAAATGTACAATAAGTCAATTAGTTTGACTCTACAAATGTTGTATAATATTGCAATGTATGTAGTCTTTGTACTTAGAAGATGACAAGAATCAAGCTTTTGAATATATTCTGATTCACTTTATTGTAGTTTCATATCAATATTTCAATAAAACATCAGTAGAAATCACATAGTACAGTTGTCATCTTTTTGGTGTGAGTCACTTGATTATGCTTTATTACTATACTGTCATATCCTGGGTTATCCTTCAGATTATACTATAATTTTAGCCATCTTTTGTAGAGCAATCCATGGCGTAAAGTTTTGTTGCATAACATGAACAAGTTTTGAAGATGTCGATGTCACATGATCAGTAATGTAACCATTGGTTTGTTTGAATCCCAATTACTCTGACAAGTTTTTGGTCACAACATAATTTTCACAACTAATTTCATATCATAATTACATTAAACTCATACAAATATCAAATGGAATAAATCAACTCTTCGAGCTAAAAAGTCCAAGTTATAAACCATAAACCAGCCAGCTTGCCTTTGTTTATACGGAACATTATTTTGCATTGACAGGTTCAAGCAATCTTTATGTTGAGTCCACTTCATCTGACCTTTTCCAAATTTTATTTTCCAAAATGAACATATTACTGTGTTGTGCATACCAGTAGTCCATGAGCATACATACAGCATAGGTTATGAAGATCTGAGCATCAAGGAATGCTAAAGAATTATGAAAATCTCTGTAGTACCACTGGCCTTGAATTAATTGTAAGTTGATTGCAAGTTTATAGGGCTGTTTTCTCGAAGCATGGCTAGTGGTCAGGCTTCCTAAGCCCAATTAGTCCTATATGCCAGTGCATGCAATTTCACATCATACCTAGATAGATATATCAATAAAATGGATCCACTTAGGAAGCCTGACCACTAGCCAAGCTTCCAGAAATCAGACCATAGTGTACACATGCATGACCATCAGGGCCGTTCCTACCATTAGGCCAGGTAAGGCGGTCGCCAAGGGCGGCATACGCAGAGGGGCGCAAAAAAAGGTGAAAAAGAAAAAAAACGGGGATGGAGAAAAAAAAGGAAGAAAAAATGAGGGCGTATAAAAAGAAAAAATGGGAGGAAAAGGGGCGAAAAGAGAATCAGAAAACAGGGTGGAAAAAATCCAGTGGCGTAGCGATGGGGGAGGTGGAGGCACGTGGGGGCACCGAATTGACCAATTCAGCATCGATTCTGCGCCCCTCCATGTGATGAAAGTCAAAATTCATGGGCGCCACCCTTAGAGGGCGCCGATTTGACCAATTCAGCATCGATTCTGCACCCCTCCAAGTGATGAAAGTTAAAATTTTCGCGCGCTTCGCGCGCATTTCGCACAAAATCATTTGAAATATCAATTTAAGACCGATATTCAATTTCATGATAACCAACATTAATTAGTGGGAAGCCCTATTTGTGCATATTTTTGCTCGTCCGCGTGCAATTGTTTCAAGAATTAGGGGCGTCATTATGTACCCTTAGCCCTGGGCGCCACAAACCAATTCAGCAAGGGAGAGCGTGGCGCAATGGTTAGGGTACTTGCTTTTAGTGCATGAGGTCCCGGGTTCGATTCCCGGCGGTGGCGATTTGCTGGCAACTTCTGTAGATTAAATTCAGACTTCCGCTCTCCCCATGGTTCATGAAAGTACTCCGTCCTTCGGAGGGGACGTTAAGCTGTCGGTCCCGTGTACAGAGCGCCATACCTGTACATGTATCTCGCAGCCAGTTTCGAAAAGAGTAGGTTGTTAACCCCTGACTGTTCCCAACCCGTCCCGGTGTTCAAATGGACCCAAATGGAAATAAGCTTCAATAGAGGCTTTCTTGGGTTATCCAGGGTTGTCAAAACCCGAACAAATGAAATTTTAAAAAAATCAATTCAAACCCTAGCTCCGCCACTGGAAAAAAATTTATGAGTTTCCAAGGGGGCAACCTCCCTTAACATTTTTTGGTATGCTTTGGTGGGGCGGCAGGGAGAGGCTTTGCCTAGGGCGGCAAAATCCCTAGGAACGGCCCTGATGACCATGAGATTTTCAAAACATACCCTAAATAGAACTTGCTCTTTTGAGCAAAAAAAAAAAATCTAAACAGGAATTTAGCGTTTCACAACAAATTTTACCTCCGAAAGGACTTAATCTAAAAGGTATCCTAAGCAGGATTTTAACTGAAAACCAACACCTTTAAAGGTTTTTGATAAAACACACCCCTTATTACATGTTTTTTATCAGTTTCTAATATTTATGTTTGGGAGATGGTCCTAATACAAATTAGGCAAGGAAACACACTTTGTTGAATAGCAGGATCACTATAATGACCTCTTAACACACGAACTAGAAGTTTTTAAATAACCTTTTTTATAGAAAATATGTGTTTTTTTGACCCTTAATGACCCCCTAAAACGATTTGCAAGATTTGTGTTCATTCTCTGAAAAGACCCTTTTTTACATTTTTAGGCAAATGTGTATACTATGAAACTTGAGACCCACCCCCCCCCCCCAGTAGAAAGTAAACCCCCCTTCATTCATGTTCATATTATTTAAGTCTTCGTTTCTAATCCATGTTTTTCTGCCATATCTAGCATTCACACCACACTCCAGCTGATTAATTCTTCAATTGTTCACATAGTTACAAATCCAGGTAATTGTATTCTGGAATAAAAAATCCCAGTATTCAAGAGCAATCACTCTCTACTGCTCTCCTTAAATCTGATAAAGGATAGTGATTTTTAGCTCTCCTTAGTTGACCATTCTCTCCTTACATTCTATTGTAAATGCTCTAAACAGCTCTCCTTGAAGGCTCCAGAAGAGCTATTTAATGCTCTCCTGCAAATTTCAAAAGACAGTCCCTGAGTATTCATTCATTTGTCCAATCAATTAACATTATTTAAACTTGATGAGATGACAATGGGTATCCAGGTGAAATGAGTTATGATGCAAAGTTAAGCTCAAAAAGGCAAAATTACATAATGTTTTGTTAGTCTACACAAAACAGCCTCAACAGGCAACACCATGGAGGCCTACCCTAGTCATCTCCTACACAGATCTCCTCCAGTTCAATACACCTCTCTCCTGAAGGAAGTACTGTTATATTGGAAAGGAAGCACATGGTTGGTTGAAGAGCTTGTCCCAGAATGCACTGCATATCATAGCCTTCTTCCTGTTCTTCCAGAGGGGGCAGGATGGACTTGATGGTAGACTGCAGTAACTGAAAGGTAGGAAATTTGATACTAGTTATAATCATGATTGAACTTTAATTACATGTGTAGAGTCAGCTTTTTGATAAAAATAAATATAAAATTACCAAATGAACTTTTCAGCATAGAATAATTACCTTATTTGACCCAATTAGCATCCTTCCTCTAATTACTTTTCTAATTTGCATCTACTTAAGTAATGCACTTTTTGCGTGAAAAGGGATTTAAATAAATGCTATATGATTCATGAATAATAGCAAAATCATTTTGGCATAGAGTTGATTTTTTTTGTATTTTCAACAATCTGATTTGTTAAATATGAATCTAATAGGGCACTCAACATTAATATTTTAGTTATTAGAATAAGGTGCATTTTCAAAATAATTCCTAGAAACACTTCCAGGAATATCTTACTTAATAGACCATTTCAGTAATCCAGTTAAAGTCTTTGCAAGAGTAACCGCACGCCGATGTGCACATCATTTATGGCCGGTACTGCGCAGATCAATGTGCTCAGCAACGATATTCTCTCATTGATACATGCATCACTTATAAAGGCTTCTTGGGATGTACCGAAAAGGTCTAATGCCTGAAATAAAGTCAGAATTGGGGAAGGCTTGCATCCAGGAATTTACTAGTTGTTTTTAGACATTTAATCATGATTTTATCATCCTCATTTTAGGTGTGGTTGAATAGATATTCATGAAAAAAAAAGCTTATTTCCAAAATTGATTAGGCCCTTCGCACTTGATTATTAGTTTCCTGTTTACCGCCCGCGTCCAAAATTGGAAATCTCAAAATAATTAATTATTTTATTTTTATTTCTAATTTTCTCCTTTAAAATAACTTTCAACTACTTCTACTTGCCATTTTCTGACTTTAATAATATCAACAATAATGATGAATGAACAAAGAGTACAACTCCACCTTCACTTATCTATAAAATCAAATATTGTTGTGAAATAATTAAATGCCTGCTCTAGTCAAAACAAGTCAATAGTTGCTTGTAATAGTTCAAACTAAATAAAGAAAATAAAAGATAATAAATAATTAATAATTAAAAGTCACCTCGTCCCTTTTTCAAAATCTTTAACAGGAAACTAATAACCAAGTGCAAAAGGCCTTAGGACATTGAATTGGCGAGTTACACGTCATTGCATGTATTACACTGCCTGTGTTGTAATATATATCAGTTGACAGACAGAACATACATATAAGACGTGTTTGTCAAACGACTGAAGCTGCAACAAAAGTTTTAATGCCCACAAACATTCTGTTGTCCTATGTTTCTAATGGTATAAAAATCTCAACTTTTTTAACATAAGTGGGGGTATGAGGCTATGCTGCATGATTCTAGATGAAATTAGCTCCACAAAAAGCCAACTCACTAACCTTAACTTTTACAGCTGAGTTGTGTTCCTGGGATGCCTCACAATCTAGAAACACTTCAAGGTACATCTTAATAACTGGATTGGTTACAGGTAGATTGCATTCGCAACACATCAACTGACTGCGACTGAAAAATATAAAA
This sequence comes from Amphiura filiformis, assembly GCF_039555335.1. Classification (NCBI taxonomy): domain Eukaryota; kingdom Metazoa; phylum Echinodermata; class Ophiuroidea; order Amphilepidida; family Amphiuridae; genus Amphiura; species Amphiura filiformis. Next base: position 55,619,504 of record NC_092643.1, read on the forward strand.
TGATGAATTGGGAAGATTTTCTTGATAAGGAGTTTGATACCATATGCATTAGTCATTCATAAGACAAAATTTCTAGTATATAATTATGAGCCAATAATCTAGGAAAGATGTTCAAGAGCTGTGCACAGCAATGCTTACAATGCATTACATAACATATGCATATATTTGGCAGAACTCACGCCAATGCAGTAGACTCAAATTGGTTTTTTTTAAATATATTTGTTGTTGTTGTTGTTGTTGATGAATTTACCTTTCCTGTTCTTGTAGTTTTTCATTTGCACACACAGGGCATACAGGCCAGCTGTAGGCTGTTGATTCATCTACACCTATTATTGTTCCTGTACAAAAAACAAAGCAATACCGGTTTTAAAGGGGTATTTCATGATTTTAGCATCTTTGTAGGGTACGGTTCAATAGATAACAACAAAAAAAGCTCATTTCCAAATTTCAGTTGATTTGGATATTGGATTTGCATGTTACACATAATTGCATGAAAACATCTACCAAAAAGTAATTATCCCCCTTTAATATGAGATAATAACTCAAAATCTATGCATTAAAATTTAAAACTGAAACAGCCAAAGGAAACCCAGTTTTGTTTTGCAAATTTTGATGCCTCATTTGTCTTAATAGCCCAAAATTTGTTGCCATGACGACCCTTTGAATGATAAAGATGCCTATTCAAAGGTTGCACCTAAACCCATTGAAAATATTGCTTTTGTTGATAGAGTGCCTGGTCGTCACTGGTCACCAAGGGTCATCCTTGACCAGTCATGTAGAGAATGTAATGGTACACGGACTTGAGTAGCTTTTTAATGCAACTTTTGAAAATGCATCTTTTTCATTCAAGGAATCACCATGGCTTTAAATTTTGAGCTATCCAGAGAATTGAGTTTGCAGAATTATCCTGGGCTTGTTTTTGCTATTTCAGTTTTTAAATTTGATGTATGGATTTTGAGTTTTGTATTGTAATAAGGCCAAGAAAAAAAAATTGTTTGCTTGCCCTCAATTGAATTTTAACAATTGGGTCGGTCGGTCGGGATTTCTTTTTTTTTCTTTTTCTTTTTTTTAATTACTAACAAACTCTACTGTTTGTAATTAATTAACTTGGCTCAAAATATGAAAAATCAGACATTTTTGGTGTCAAAATGAATCAACTAACATTACAAAACAACTAAAATGTTGAACAAAAACTCTAAAATACATTTTTTTACATCTTCAGAATGCAAAAATTTGAAAAGAAAAAAAAAACTTTTTCAGGAATTTCCAAAATTAGGGTCGGTATTCTTTTGTACAGTAAATAGAAAAAAAAAAACTTTTTTCTGATTTCCAAAATTAGGGTCGGTCGGTTGAGGGCAAGCAAACATCTTTTTTTTTTTTTGGCCTAAAGGCTTGGGGGTATTACTTTTTGGTAGGTTTATTAGAGCGCCCATATACGCTATTGTGTTGTAATGTAAGGATGTCAACAGCCCAATACAAATTGGACGATATCATTGTCCAATGACCGAATTTACAAGAAAACTTATGCACACAATTAGGTTACAGATAAATATGAGGCTGTAGTATCAAAGTGCATATATATGCAGTTGCATCGCTAGCATGCAGACAACCCACACTTCACCGCATGTGTAAATGCCGCACAAAGTTAGCGCATGTGCTTCAAAACTGCCACTGGAAAATATGCACATGACCAGCGTTCGAAATAGGGCCGGTCAGCCGGCCATTGGCCTTTAACTTTTTGGCCAGGCCGGTAACTTTTCTGACTGGCATCTAGTTGCCGGCCCGGCTGGCGGTAACTTTTAAGGTCAAGCCCGCTGGCCTGTAACTTTTGAGGCATATTTTAACACTGCACATGACATTACCTTCAAAGTGAGATGAGAAATAGCACTTGTGTGGTGAGTCTAGTACATGTGCGTTTGAGAAAGAGACAGAGACAGTGTGAGAAAGAGAGAATCATAAAAGTGAGGAAAAGAGGGGAAAGGACTGGTTGAAAAAAGGGAGAGGGAGAAAGAGGAAAGAGAGCTAAATATATCAGGAGACAGGTTGAGAGAGAGAGAAAAAGAGAGATCAAAAAAAAAAAAGAGAGGGAACAAAAGAGGGGGAGATAGGGAGAGAGAAAGAGAATGTGTTGGAGAGAGAGAGAGAAAGATGGAGAGAGAAAAACCACAATCATCCACCTTCCCCTTTCCAATGCCCATCTCATTGTAGCAGAAAACTTGTAAATGTAGAGAAAGATTTATGGACAAAGACAGAAGGATAGAGACAAGATACATACCAGTAGCAGATACCAAAGTATGTACACTTGAGTTGTTGGTTAGCTGTGGTAAGGTTGGCATGGTAACCCTAGACAGTTTGGTTATGATATCACCATCCTGTGGCTGATGGCAACCAGCGAGCCTATCACACCCCTGACAGTTGTTATCTAACTTCAATATTGCACTGTACATATCTGCATACAAAGTCCCGCCTATGGAAATAAAACAAATTTCAATATTACGCACAGAACACCAATCTTATCACTTTGTTATAGGTTTGACTAATCACTCTCATTTCCACAATTAAATGTATCATGGCACTCTGGTGAATGGCAGTGAAACACACATACAATTTAGGCACATTTGTACACCATAATGTATAAAAAATTAAAATCATTAGTGATTTTAAAACCTTCACTTTACAACCAATGATTTATTCAAAACCCTTCAATCGCTAAGGGAACAAACCAAAAGTTTGATGATGTCCTATAAACAAAAGTACATTCCTTAGGAAGCTGATTCCCTAAACACCCCCTCTCCCTGAAATGAAAGTGTGAAATGTTGAAAATTCCAACCTGAAAGGTCAACCTTGACACTCTTTTTGACCCCCTCCCCCCAAACGAAAGGAATTTTATTTATTGGACATCATCAAATTTTTAGTTTGTTCCCTGAATATTATATCATTAAAGTACATCTCCTAAAATTGATCAGGAATGTAACAACATGCAATGCATAAAAATAGATTTTAAGGAAAAGATCATCCTATCTTACCTTGCTGAACACAGATATCTTTACAAAAAACCAAACTCCTAAACTGACCAATCACAGTCCAATTTCCAGCATTCACCACACAACCACTCCTCACATGTAGATAAACATACTCCACCCCACTTCCTTCTCCTCTTATCTTCCTAGCATCCTCCCTGCTACCACTCTCTTCCTCTGACCTCATCAAGGAGGTATCTGATACCAGCATATGCCATCCTGTGTTGTGAGTTGAGCTGGATTCAGAGGCTGGTTGACCAGGAAGTTCAATGTTAGTTTCTGGGCAGGTATGGAGGACTGAGGCATAGAAACTGATCCTTTGGTTTATGTTTGCTTCCTGGATAGAATTACAGAAATATTTGATTGGTAAAGTTATGACTTTGTAGGAGTGAGAACAGGAAATACTGTATACGCCATTATTTTATGCGAACAGATTTTGTGTTTTTCACCCGGGAGGGGGAGGATGAGCCACTAACATGGGTAGCATTTTCTGCTTTTTGGTATATCAATGACCCCTTTTTCTTGGCTAATCTTAAATTTGGCCAAAAATTTTGACTTTTGGTATATTGATAAGTCAAAATGATGGGTCCACTTTCAAATTACCCCCCCCCCCTTGATTTTCAATTTTAGAAAAATGGCACAAGTTGGTTGCTTCATCTTAATATCACATTCAAATCACATATGAGTCTTCAATACTAGATCATTTGTTTTTGTAAGGTACAAATATTTCTACTAACATGACTAAACACCTAACTATGAAACAAATCAATCTCTTACGTATATCACCCAGCGGGATTTATTTCCAAACCAAACTTAAGAGGGCAGCATCACAGATATATTGATGGTTCAATCTAATCCCTGCTCTCTATTATTTTCAAGAGAATAAGATTAGTACTATGAACTTCACAAAGTTACAAAAAAAAGGTATTCCCCTCTGTAAAGATGTCAAAATATATATATATATCGAAATATTCTCTGTATTTACCTGCGACAACTCTCCAAGATCACACACAGAAGGAAGCTTATATTGAACCTGTTTAGTGTCTTCCTGTATATCTTCTATTGCACCTTGTCCAAGTTGAAAACCCAATGTATAACAGAAATTCTGACCTTGAAACCTCTTTGATACTCTTAAGGCATGATCCTGAAATGAAAACAGACAGGTTAAAAAAAGTCATCCTCAGGCTTATTTGATGCAATACTATTATTAAAGACTGTAGTAGAAGTGCCTAAGTGCAAAAATTCAACAACAGTAGTATTGTATCACTCATACTTACATCCCAGTACATCCTAGTTTACATAAAACCTGTGAATTAGAAACTTCCCTCTTTTTGGTTTGAAAAGGTGTGACCCATAGAAAATATAAAAAGATTGGAAAAATTTTTCATATGAGTTTTGCAAACACGAATACGTGTGACAATTTGACAGATATGTTCAAAACATCAATGTTTTTCACTTTTTATTTTATATTTTATTGAAAGACTAGTCTTAAATCGATTATCTAAATAAAGAGTACCCAGTAGTCAAAATTGACAAATGTCTCTAATGGAAGAAGCATTATTTAATATTTGTTGGGATCTTTGAAAACTGGAGATTTAAAAAAAGAATAATAATAAATCGACCGACTGACCCAACCGTCCCATTTTCCCACTTCAGGGCAACACAACAATATTTTTTTGCCTAGTAATAAAAGAAAAGCACTTAACATAAATTAAACCATAATATCAATATTTCTAAATAAAAAATATACTGAAGTGTTTTTGGGGAAAAGGGGACATATGACAGGTGGCCCCATAGTTGCTGATTATTCTATTAATAGAATTCCACTAGGTCTTCATATGGAATCAACACTCAATAGAAACTTAATAATATCAATTTCTACTTTCATAATGTACAAAGGAAAGATTTACAATATGATGCGATCAAGCAAAATCAGTCGGAACTTGGAAATATTAAATTTTCAGTTTCTTATATGAGAGTAAAAAACATTTACACATCTGCATTTTGCAGAAAACCCTATTCGAATTGAACAACCAGTTCCAAAGATATGAGTAATTAAAGAGTTTCCAAAACAACAGGAAACAAAAGGAAATAATTCCTTTGTTTGGCTATATCTCAAAATCAATATTTCCGAGTTCTGACTGATTTTGCTTGATCACATCACATATACAGGGTGTTTGGTTAAAACACAAAATTTCATTAATTCATGACACCAGTTTTTATATTATGCACACACTCACACAAACATTCAATCTGTCACTTATTCATTTTCTCATTCATTCCATAACTGATACTGTAAAACTTCATTTCACAAAGGAATTTAATTTAACAAGGTACGTAGGTGTAGTTCTGAAGATGTTGTAATGATTATATAATGATGGTCAAATGTCATTCAAGTTAAATTGTCAATAGGTTAAAAATGGGCAAAATGGTCTTAAATTCTCAAAAGTAGAACATCGTTTGCATCTCTCATAGACTTCATGTGCATGTCAGCTTACATCTAACAACTAATGTTGGGCATTTTTAGGTTACCTGTTGACAGAACAAAATTTGTTTGGTTACATTAGATTTTAGAGAGTTTAGCATTCATTGAAACTCCAAAGGCAACATAAAATCTTGCGGCACTTGCCCTAAACTTCTCTTCAAACATACATTCAGCAAAGGTTCCTAAAGTGAAGGAAGTGTTAATTTTTGAGCCACCCTGAATGATACTACTTATTGAAACTGGGGATACTTCCCTAATTACTCCTGGGTTGGTTTTGTTCTATAAAACGTCACATGTTTGACGTAAAGTCTTACAAAATAGTTTTGATATGCTGATGTCATTTGTAATAGAAACAACCCTTAATGTTGGAGCTAAACAATAATAATTATTTTCTATTTTTAGATCAGTTATCCCAGCCAGTGGCTTACCGTATTGTCTGTAATAAACGCTCCCCCTCTAATAAACGCCCCCTCCAATTTTTCAATGAAACATTGACAAAAATGCAAACATTTCCATGCCATATCGTGTGAGTAGGCTTAAAACTTGCATCAGTCATTTTATCAGATTCTTGCTTGATGATGCACTTACGGATGTAATTTTGTTTTATTTTAATACCACGAAAATGTGATTCTGTGGGTGCCGCCATAGTAGTAGTATTAGTATAGTCGTAAATCTCTCCTTTCTACAGGAGCACCATTGGGAAATTAGACATGATTTTTAAGTTTTTTTCATTAAAAATTCACTTCTAATGACACCCCCCTTTTTGGAAAAATTCAAAAACAATTACCGTAACAAATCGATAGTTAGCATATGTGCTTACTATCGAGCGCTTTTAAAAACATGAAATTGTACCAATGTCTGGCACATAATACCAACTGAGCTAATGGGGTTGAGACACAATAGGTTTACTTGTTCATATAGAACTATGTGTATCAATGATGTGCTCAAAACCCTTTACACGTTTGTGGACGGGGCTATTCATGTTTGCATGTTTCAAAAGTGCTTGATAGAAAGCACATATATTTGATTTGAATTTATTCAGCATATCATCATACTAACTATAGAGTTTTTATGGTAGTGTAATAGGCTATATCACATTTGTAATTGAATAGCTTTCATTATGAGCACCAGCTACTATGTGTTATCAATCCATTTAGGATAATCAAAGCAGGAACTAGTGCATCATGATATCACACTACCAAATGCCGTGCCCACTGAGATGTATGCTAAATTTGCCATAAGAAAACATAAGTTTTATCACTTGGCAATTCATAACAACAGCTATGATGGGTGTAATCAGCCCTTGCCTGATCACTCTGACTAGGAAAAACAACAGGGTTGCCGTTATTATTTTTTATGACTGGAACTGTTATCAAAACATCCACATCCAATCCAGTTAGTGATTTTAATTTTGATGAACACACTATAGTATCAGAGATGTAAGACTTCCGAATTCGAAATGGGGCCAAAAAAAAAAAAATTCGGAAATGTAAAAAGAATTTTTTTTTTTAATTTTTTTTTTTACATTTTCGGAATTGGATGATAATAATTTGTCATAAAAAAGAGCAGGACCCCTGTTGCACGCCTCGCCTACGGCTCGCATGATTTTCAGGAAGTGGATCATTACCTCACTTACATCTCTGTAGTATTTTTCCTATTGATTTTAAAACCAGTCAATTTGCGTAAGGAAGATAAAGCTGACTGATTGACCATTTTATTTTGAATTCAGTATGGAAAACAAATGAGTTTATGACACAGTAGGACGTATACAAGAAGAAATTTAACTTACCTCTGTGTCTGATTCTGACTGGCTTGAAAATGCCTGTCCAACTATGTCATCACCGTGGCATGATACAGAGTCAATCAGAGAGAACAGTCCTGGTGACCTATAACATGAAACGCCACATTATTGATATTCGCAAAGCATTGATACCGGATAATAATTTAATGTATACAAGAGAAAAAAAACAGGGACGTCCTTTTGAGGAGAGCGAGAGCAATCACTCTCTGCTGCTCTCCTTAAATTTAGGAGAGTGATTTTTAGCTCTCCTTAGTTGACCATTCTCTCCTTGCATTTTATAGTAAATGATCTAAACAGCTCTCCTTGAAGGCTCCAGAAGAGCTATTTAATGCTCTCCTGCAAAGTCCAAAGACAGTCCCTGAAAAATGCTAAGTTGCCTAGTCTCAAATATAGCCCATTCTAAAGTCCAAAAAAGAGACCCCCCACCAAAAAAAAAATAGGTGAAATAACCAATAAGATGGACGAAATATCATTACAGATAATCTGACAAAAACAATTGGTTTGGGCAACAAAATTGTTTCATTTTGATCAAATTCAAAACTTTTCACGTCACAAAATACAAATTAAAAGTTTCAACAGGTATAGCGTTTAACTTTTAAATTTGTTTAAAAGTAAATTTGTTGAAAGTCATCAATGAATCTCTATAGGTATTGGCAGAGATTAACATCCTCGAGGGGCACGACAAGTTTATGCAATCAATAGGGTATATTGCTGATCCATTAATTATCCTTTTCTGGTGCATTGTGGGATAGAAAAGGGAGCAAATTAGCGATCGATTTGCCCCATTTTCAATCCCACAATGCACCAGAAAAGGATAATTAATGGATCAGCAATATACCCTATGGATGCTGCGTGTATGATGAATCAATCCAATAATGATTTAGGTCAATCAGCATGACAGCCAATCATAGCATGTTTCTACTTTCAGTGCCAGGTGGCATCAGAAGCAACATTCTGAATTTATTGCCACCAGCAACTATAGCAACATTACACCTTACCTGGATCTATTGGTTCTGTGCACCACTTTAACACCACTGAATGTGAGTACTTTGCCTTCACCCCTCTGAATATGTTCCCTCCATTTAGGTCTGGTAGCTGTGTCTACTGGTAGCTGTAACTCACAGAATACACCATGGCTGTCTTGTAGTAGCATTATCCATTGTACGCTATGGTCTGCTGATGGTATGCTGTGCTGTCTGCTTAAACCCAATGGATAGTTTAAAAGAAATAAGTAGCATTAGCTATTGTACAGTATGGTCTGTTGATGGTATGCTGTGCTGTCTGCTTAAACCCAATGGATAGTTTAAAAGAACATAATGATTTATTTTTTAAGATACTATCATTAAAGAATTAGTAGTAAAGTTTTTCACAGCATACAATAAGTGCTGCTAACTTCAAGCAAAAAGAAAACAACATGTGAAGCATTTGGTGTTTTTTTAACTTGTACTTTAAATTGCGGAGAATTTTAGAGTTTTAGTATGACACTCTACACATATCTATATATCCTAACTCACTTTTTAAACTCACATAACAAAATGTCACTTTGATACAAAACCAAACTACTGTTGCTATATTTAATTCTCGAATACAGGTGCATGTGCCTGGCATCATGTCAATGTGTGTAGACTGTGTACTTTGCAGTTGCAAAAGCTCTGGTCCTAGCGACCGGCCATTTAGTTATCACATTGTGTAGCGTGATTGGTTTAATTTTTTTGAGGCATGTGTAGTTTACAATATCATATGCTTGTGGGACGCACTTGCTACTTTCATAAATGTACATGTTGCGTCCGAGAATTAAATATAGGAACAGTTTATTTATATACACATGTTGACATAAATGGAAGTTAGCAACATTCAATCATGGTGGAATGCATTCTCTTGTTTTAAGTACATACATTTATGGCTTGATGCACTTAAATATCAGAGAAATACTACAGGGAAATGAAAAATTGTCTAGTATTGAGGTTAAAGAATGTCTTCTAATCATCAGAGAAAGAGTTATCACTCTCTCTTCAAAAATTATATTACAGCACACACTCTAGACAGAATAAGATACATGTGTTCCAATCAAATGAAAGAAATCTTTGAATGATAGACCAACCTGAAGCCTTGAGAACCAGGTGATTTAATTCTCTTGCAGTACAGCCTCTGTACCCTAGCCCGTACACACATCCCTGATGAGGTATAAGCCCAGGTATAAGCCTCACTCTCTACAATGCAACTTTATACAAACTAACCTGAAGCCTTGAATACCAGGTGATTTAATCCTCTTGCAGTACACCCTCTGTACCCTAGCCCGTACACACATCCCTGATGAGGTATAAGCCCCACTCTCTGCGATGCAATCCAAGATGGAGTCCGATACAACCTTCTTGACATCTGACATTGATGTGACGGATTCTAACAAAGAACCGCTGGGTGTGGTGTGTGAAGAAGGTTTGGAGTAGATGCCTTCAAATAATTTGAGTGGTTGGAATGGCTGCAAAATCAATATTAATCATGATGATGATGATATTAAATTTTAATAATGTGTACAGGATTAGGTAAAACAAATTTTGTTAAAATGTTCCTAGCATCCTCTAGAGTATAAAAGTGAACAAAAACTAAGCAAGACGATAAATACCCAAAATTTGTCAATCACCATCAATCGTAAAAAAATATGGGATCTAAACTTTGGTTCACCTCAAGTTCGGTAGTGACGACAGTGTTTTTGCTGGTTGCCATGCAAAGATCATTTTCTACTTTCAAGAACAATCATTTCAGTCCTTTCAAACATGCAGCAACTATGAAATGTGCAAATTACGGACAACTTTTCATACAATTTAATATCACTCACTTTTTTCAATGGACTGAAGGTAGCGGCTGATGTTGAGGCCCTACCACTTGTTGTGTCATCATCTTCATCCTGTGCAGCATCATCATCACATCCAAGAGATTGGCAGAAATAGGTAGACAGAATCACTGGCTCACTATAGTTAGGAATGGTTAACTTTTGCCTACAAACACAAAATGATTGAATATCGCAACACATAGTGGCGTACGTGAAGGACAAAATATGTTTCCGAGCAAATCGTTTTATAAGGATATGCTACTAGTAACGGGGTCTATACTTCTCCACTGTTATCTCTGAGTGGCCAGATTCCATTTGAAATTGAAGTTTAAGGTTCAAACTATTAAACCGTGTCTTTAATAGTTAACAAGGAATAACTTTTATAGGATAATAGTTAGCTCTAAAGCTATACGCCACTATGTGAAACGGAAAATTTGGAAAATCACTCTACGCCACTATGTGTTGCGACCGACGATATAATGTTGTTTATCAATGGTAAAATGACCAACTTACAAGGGAGTCTTTGAAATCACCACCAGTGTGCCCGCTAAGGCCATGCCTGCTAAGGCCATATGGCATGCCATTGGCCCAACGCTTCCAAGAATTGGCATAAGGCCACCAAAGAGGAAAAAGAAAAAAAAGGGGGTTTATGTGAGGGGCCAGAAGGTGTGCCACTGGACCACTGCATTACAAGTCCCAGGCCAAAAAAATCACCTGCAGCTAAAATTGGCCAAATAAAACACTGATCACTACCATAAACTTTGTGTACTTGCCGACACGTGCATGCCCATTACTAGTGCATAAAATACTATCGTCCTGATGTGACCTTTGCTAAATCAGTCAATGCCATGCTGATTTTCATTGATCTTATTAATTTCATCAATAGGTTAAGAATTACTTGTTAAGAAAGAAATTAGACAAATCAATGCACACACATTGAGATGTTGATGCATCTAATGCAGGAGCATCAACATTCAATACAAATGCTGTGTTTTGTCTAAATTCTCTAGCATCAAGTGATAGGGACAAACAGGGTTTTAACGTAATTAATACATAAGAAGGAAAGAGATGAAGTCACTAGTGGTAGTGGTGGTGGTGGTGGCAGTGGTAGTGGTGGTAGATAAAAATAACAACTTACCAAGGTGGGTATATCCTTATTGGTAATCCCACAGCTATCTTCAGATTCTGCCCAGTGTTATGTGAGAACAACACAAACAGCTGCTGTTGTATTCCACCTGTTGATATCCCATCATCTGGTGACCGTTGGTCAGAAGGGAGTTGTGTACATTTAGTAACATACATGCCTTGGATATGCTCCATGGAGAGGACTTCAACAACCATAGTAGAAGTGCTGTCTGAAATTGAGCAGTATTAAATGTTGAAAAGGGTGATCTATAGAAAATTCTTCACCATAATGTCCTCGGTCTGATGTTAACTTAGTAGTGACATTATCATTATCTAATTGTAAACTGGGTTTGAGTTTACACCCCTGGCATATCATATTAAACAATATATCTCCTCTCTCCAGTGGTACCAAAATAAGTATAACTACGATATCAAATTCATAATGTGAATGCACCCATTTGGGGATCTTAAAACCACAACCTTTTTTTGTTGATAAATATGAATGCTATCACAATTTTCTTTTAAATACCACCCACTCTTTATCACTTACGTTAATTTGTAAAGCAAAAATAGAAGTCATTTCCCTGATATCTGATATTTCTCTGACAAATATTTCCACTTTATCAAGGTTGTATCAGTAAGGGGGCTGTATCAAAGGACTACCTACACATGAATAAGAAAGAATTCTTTCCAAAAGTATGAAATATGAACTCCAGTTTACACCTGAATGGTTGTAGTACAGTCATGTGTTGTATGCGAGACAACAATAATAATAATAATTGCCCTCTTGGGCCACTCAAATTCCCTGAAATCCCCTGATGTTGGCTGTTTTTCTCAAATTCCCTGAGTTTTCCCTGCCTGGGAAAATGGATTTTCATTTTCCCTGATTTCCTGAGTGGCTGGGAACCATGGTGCCATGATTAGCCCAGTAATATGGTGGTTTTTGAAATATGTTATAAATTTTGGACATTTCTGCCTTTATCAATACCTTCACTAATAAAGGAATAATAGGGGAACAACAAATTTCCAGGTGAATTGGCAAGTAATACATGCAGTCTACTGTCTAAGTGTTCTCCAATCTGTGTGAGGTTTAGTGTCTACACTGAAAATACATGATAATGTGATACCAATGGATTTGAAGCATATTTAAGGACCCACGACTATGTTGCCCACTTTTTTGTCTGGCCAACTTGCTGAGCAAATCTTTCCAAACTTCAATTCCATACTGTAACATTACAAACTTACCTTGTGGTTGCTTCTTCATATCAGCTAGTTGATGATTCCAAAATGCAATAGATGACTTCTCTCTATTAATAAGCTTCTGCAATCTTTCAGCTAGTCCAGACCTAGTACATGAAGATAACATGGGATCACAAACTTGACATTTTGGATTACAAACTGTACCTAAAGCAGGGTCAAAATACACAGAGGCTAAGGCTGATATTCTCCAAATTTCACAAAATAGCTCTCATGAAAAATGAAAAAAAAAACCAGCAAAAATACACAGGAGCTACTTCTTGTAGAATTTGTCCACAAAAGCCCATGTAATCTAAGTATTTGGCTATTCCAGTTGAAATCCATACACCCCTATGGAAGACATGACCTTAATCTCCCACACTAGGGGTGCAGATTTCAAATAGAGTCGCCCATTCAGGTAACCACATTTGAGGATTAAGGTCATGTCTTCTATGGGGGTGTATGGTTTTTAACAGGAATGGTCCATTTTGAGTCACTATAGTGCATTTATCTATTTTTCAGATTGTGTTCAATACTAACACAAGGGACTGTCTTTTGGAATTTGCAGGAAGCATTAAATAGCTCTTCTGGAGCCTTCAAGGAGAGCTGTTTAGAGCATTTACATTAGAATGTAAGGAGATATGGTCAACTAATGAGAGCTAAAAATCACTCTTATATCAGATTTAAGGAGAACAGTAGAGTGCGATTGCTCTCGCTCTCCTCAAAAGGCAGTCCCTGCTAACATTTGCAAAATAGACCAAAAATTTCTGATAACAAATCTTTGATGGGTTTAGTCATATATATACAGACTTTGTGTTGAGTAAGCTACCATAGCTAACATATGTTTTAACTTTCCTAATTAATCAAAAACTTTGCCAACAAACTCACTTGACAAACTTTTTTTTCTTCCGAGCAGAGTCTCCGGCAGCACCAACTACATTAGCAACAGCAGTATCTCCTTCATCTTTCTCTGGACTTTCCACAGGCTGAATAAACTTTTTCATCCATTGAGTGCCTGTGATCTGAGTACTGGTATCTGCAGTGTCATCGACAGCAAGCACATCTTCTGTAGGAGATGGAGAGAGTTCTGAGATCTGCGCTGAATCGGTGACCTGATTCAAAGGGAGAAAAAGAGCAAATATAAACAAAATGTTAACATAAATCTAGTATACAGTCTATAATAACAAATTGATTAATTTGAATTAAACAATTCATCAAGTGGCCATGGGCAGCACCATTAGACATGTTACAAGACTACCAAGTAACAGGTGATGGACCGTACACACACAAAAGAATAGGCACCTTTTTGATAATTTTCACCAAGGTTACTCAAAACTTATCTAGCTAATTTATTATACAGCAGGGGTCTCTGCCTATTTAATATGTTATGAAAAAACTTAATTTAGAAAATATTTACAGACGGAAATAAAAATCCATCGACGGATAGTCTTGTTATGCTCTCACAAACTTAGAAAAAAATCTGAAAAATCCAAAATTTTGGTCTAAAAATTGGCCAAGGTTACTGCTGTCCCATTCAAAAGCACAGGAAGACCACCTTCTTTCTAGACTTCCTGTCTACTGGCAGTAATGGCTACTACCCAGTGCTAACATCAATGAATTGTTTAATTCGAATTTATCAATTTGATATTATAGACTGGTATATGAAAGTACTTTGGGTGGTTTGAGGAGAGAGAGAGAGGTGGGAGGGGGAGGGGGGGGGGAAAGAGGAGGGAGAGAGAATGTTATAGATAGACATACAGAGACAAAGACACAGACAGAGACAGGAAACAACAGCAAGACAGAGATACGTCAAATGAAAGAGACAGAGAGACAGAATTACTGATAGACAGACTGATAGACACAAAGACAGATAGAGATTTCTAATCACATTACATATATCTCACCCATTATAACAAACAATCTGTAGGCTACTACGCTTTTTTTTTATAGTTTGTTCGGTTTATATAAGGTGGCAATTGTTCGTCAATAAGGTGTCAATAAAGTCCCAACTCACACTTGCGTAATATCACATAAGCGTGCGCCAGTCATGTATTGCGCAACTCGCAAAAACCGCAAGCACTGCACCCAACAGCGTGCACGCCATTCTATATCAATACACAGTGTTGTGAGTCTTATTTTGTCTGGGCAAATGATTATCACTCATATTGGACCATTGGTGTCAATATGGTCCACTTTTTGTGTCACATTGGGCTATTCCAGCTGAAATCCATACACCCCCTATGTAAGACATGACCTTACTTTCCATCATAGGGGGTGCAGGTTTCATTCAATTGGTATCATCCATTCAGGTAGTCCCATTTGAATCCCTGTGTGGAAGATTAAGGTCATGTCTTCCATAGGGGGTGCATGGATTTCAAATGGAATAGCCTATTGGTGTCAATATGGTCCACTTTTTATGTCACATTTTAACTAAAAATATCTATTATCCAATGAATAAGCCAAAATAAATGAGGTAAATTGAAAGAAATCCTACTTACTATCTAACTGTGGACATCTATGTGGATTCAAAATGTCTCTGTTATTCTACAAACAAACAATAAAACCTGGCTGATTCTAATTAAATGTAAGACTAGTTCGGACATGTGTAAATATTACAAATATGCCAAAAAAAAATCAGGTTAAACAACCACACCCATTTATTGCAGATTATGGCTTGAAATCATACCCTTACCTGGGATGGTTCAGAACCTATGGGAGGTATCGAGACAGGAATTTGAGTTTCATCTCCAGAGGATTCATAGTCATCTATGTTGGTTTCCTGACAGTAAAATATAAAACATAGATCAGTATTCAGAATTGGTGACAACATCACTATGAAAAAAACTGGCTATATGAATAACTTGAAGGTATGTAACACAAATCTGATATGATCAAACAAAATCAGTGGGAAGTCGGAAATATTGATTTTGAAATATAGTCAGGTACGGTAAAGGAAATATTTCCTTTTGTTTCCTTTGTTTGGGAAACTCTTCAATGCTCATATCTTTTGAACTGGTTGTTCAATTCCAATGGGGTTTTCTGCCAAATATAGCTTTGTTTCCTATAAGAAACTGAAAATTGAAAATGTCCAACTTCAGACTAATTTTTGCTTGATAACACCACTATTGTATCAGTAAGTTATTAAAAACATAAAAATGTATTGAAAGACTTGTGAAACAAGGAATAATGGGCTAACATGGGCTAGCTATTGCATTTGAAATCCATACACCCCCTGTAGAAGACATGATCTTAAACACAGGGAGTGTGAATTTCAAATGGGGTTACCTGAACCCCTTTGTGGGAGATTAAGGTCATGTCTTCTATAGTAGTTGTATGGCTTTCAACTGGAATAGCAAAATGGTGTTCTAACTTGTATTAAATTTCAAAATAAGAAATGGATCAAAAAACAAATGAACGAACAAACTAATAAGCAAATGAATGAACAGACAACCAAATTGAATGAATAAGGTACATTGCTGATAGAAATTGATAGGCAAAAGTGATGCATGCTGGGAATGAAAAGGGCTCAATTCAATTGGCCATCAAGGGTGATGAATTTGGTAACTTTTAGCCCTTTTCATTTCCAGCATGTATCATGTTTGCCTAATGATTGCTATCAGCAAAATACCTTATGAACAATTAATTGACTGACTTATTTAGATCTTACCGTTTTTGTAGTACTAGCTTGAGAAACCAGCTGCTCCAATTGTGTTCCTGGTAATGGTATTAATATTTTCTTGGTAGCACTTTGTTCATTATCTTTCACATCTTCTATCTCTACATTCTCTTGATCCCTGCTTTTACTCAGCAGCCATTTTCCAAATTTTCCAGATTGCATTCCTTTGCCAGTTGTTCCAAATGAAGAGGTGCTCACTTCCTGATCTTTTCTACAAACAAAGAAACATTGTGACTAAATAATTATCTCTTCATTTTGTTAAACTTTCCACTTTCTATTTGTCCTACATGAAAACCTTTATCTTTCACATACATTGATACATAACACCGAGTCAAAACAGCATTTCAGGCCTAAAATATAATATCTTAACTGAGGAGTGTAGATGTGACAACACCTATACGAAACAGTTCTGTATTGAATGATGATGTAAATATTAAATTCACTACATTTAAATATAAGTTTAGGATATAAATTTTCTTCTTCTTCTTTGGCCACAGTCACTAATGGCAATTGGCTACCATCTTAGTAGCACTGCATTTCATTATCTCCTTCCAAGCTGTTCTGTTCTGAGCTAGATGCTTGACTTGCACTAGGTTACTTCCTGTCCTTTTTTGATGTTGTCAAACCATTGTGTCTTCTGTCATTTTCTCTTCCTTTTTCCCTTCAACTCTCCCTTCTATTATCTGGAGTGTTAGTGCACTGCCACTTCCTCTAAGGATGTGACCAAGGTAGGTTAACTTTCTTGTCACCAACTCTCCAAGCAGCTCTCTCTTCATCCTCAAGGATGCTCCTGTTTGTTCTTTTCCCATTCCAACTGATGTTTAGAATTATTTTAATTTCATAAACTGATATTTGTATTGCATTTGGCAGTTATTAAGCTGTCATGGTGGGTATACATGGGTACAAAAAACATGAACATGAACATATCTGACCTTGGCTAGCTCGCACATATTTGGCTTTGGCTGCCTCATTTACACCATCACGATGGAATAAAACATTCAAATTAATTTTAGTCCTGACTCACTACAAACCTTATCTTCTCCTTTTGCGGTTTAAGCTGAGGTGATGCATCACATTCCAGTGTTTCCCCATCAGAGGTTATTATTGGACTCTTCCCCCTAGCTAACCCTGACCTACTACAAACCTTATCTTCTCTTTTTGCAGTTTAAGTTGAGGTGATGCATCACATTCCAGTGTTTCCACATCAGAGAGGTTATTATTTGACTCTTCCCACTAACCCTGACCTACTACAAACCTTATCTTCTCCTTTTGTGGTGTAAGTTGAGGTGATGCATCACATTCCAATGTTTCCACATCAGAGAGGTTATTATTTGACTCTTCACTTGAACTCCAATCAATGTCAGCATCACCTGGCTCTTCCTCAATGCATTCTTCCTCCTCTGATCCCTCTACCTGTAGGTCTGATGCTGCTATTGGTGTGACTGTAATTTATGAAAAGTGCAGAGCAAGACAATATTGCATTAACAGTGGGAGGAGGTCCATCTGCTAACATTATAGGTTTATCATATCAATGGTTTCCAAAGGAATCACCCCAACACTGATTACCATCATGTTACCAAACACAAGGCATTAGCCAGAGGGGTGTCCAGGTGTCATTTGGACGTCCTGTTTTCAATTTGGACACCCTAAAATTTTGATTTTTATAATGGAGTGAATAGGAAGTGGACACCCTGATTTTGTATAAGAGACACCTTTCTGGCTAATGCCTTAACCGAACCACTAAGTCAACTTTCTACAGTCTTATGAAGACCTGCCGCTCATTTCACAAAGACGTATGGTTGATTTTTATTATGTCAAGCATATCTAGTCATTAACCATCATGGAGATGATGCTGATAAACCTTCAACAAGGCCAAGTGGTTTACCGGTGAAGGGGGGTCTAATGTTAATCAATTGATTAATTAATGTTTGATGTATCGCATGCTAAACGGTCCTATTAAAGATTGATTGTACGTATTTGTGAAACAGGCCACTGGACCTATGCTTGTGTCTTGAAGTTATTCCATGGACCTGTGCCAGAGTGTGAAGTTATCCCCTGAGACCTATGCCAAAGTGAAGTTATCCCGTGGACAGATGCTTGTGTCTTTAAGTTACCCCCTGGACCTATGCCAGAGTGGAGTGTCCTGAAGTTATCTAAGGTGTACCTTTACTTTATGATGGGAGGCACGGTGATCTATGCATTCTTCTGGGCCATAAATGCCATTGTTTTATTCTGACATCCCAAATTTCATGTCTTACATTGTGTAGTTTGAAAATCCATAACCTGGTGAAGGTTGCACCATTAAACATAGTAATTGTAGATGGGTACAGATTTTTTCATTCAACTTAATCATATTTCTCAGACTCATAGCTCTGGGTCATTGACTGATGACTTAACTTTAAAGTAACTATGATTCCACTGATTATGACTCCAGTGATTTTCTTTTCTCCCCGAGATGATAGTGGTTGTAACTTGAATTTGAGACTACTTCGATAATAGTTAAAATTATTCAAATGAAATGGTTTAACTCCTTGGTACTCCTGTTTGGTTCAGTAAAACTGCTAACTCGATGACTCAAAGCTTTCTCGAACTAAGTACATACATGTATGATCCATACATGTAAGTTAATTGACCAATGGACAAAATGTTACTAAATTATCTGATAACAATCTAATAAACTCAAACAAAAAGATGTTACATTATTGCTACTCACACTTTGCACTCCTTGTAGTTTTGGATGCTTTGCGTTTTTTGACTTTCCATGGTGAAATAGATACAAGTTCGTCTCTGATTAGTTCTTCATCAAATCCAGACTTGCATCTGTTCCATCCTTCATCTGTTGAATGAGAAACACTTTTCTTTTTGGCCGTTTCAAACCCATCAAAAGTTGGACTTCCATCCTAATTGGATAAAACAAATGGAAAGAATACAAACAAATAAAAAAAAAAACACGATGTTTATTTTTTTTCACATGGTCTGAGTGATCAATTTTGATCACAGATTTTCTGTACAGAATATTTTGTCTAACTGGATACTTCCAAACAATCAACAATTATAAAATGAATGAATTGAAATGTGAGTGGTGAGTTTAGTAAATAGCGAAAAAGTCAACGGTCATTAATGTTTGCCAAAAAAAATTTGGAACAGAAACAGTCTTTAATTTGATACAAAATTTATTTGCCAAGTATTGCGCTAGAAATGGCGCTTAGTTAAAGTAGGCTAAAGTCACACATGTTTCTATCATGGGATGCTGAATTAAAGTTGATTTTTTTTATACTTCTGTGGTCTGTGCTGTGCGCTGAGCACACACAAGCGTAAACACAGAAGTGACAAGGCAAAAAAAAAAGTTTGTTGTTTCCCGTAGCGTGTGCATTTCATTTTTGATGGCTTATTTTGCACATTAGAATTATTTTTCACATTACAAAGAAAAAAACCCAGAAAAATCACAAAATATAAAACACAACTGGAATAAACATTTACACAAAATGATGTTGCTTGCATGCAAAACCAAGCCCATGGGTGCGAATTGTGCATGATTTGCAGCAAAAAAAAAGGTGTCTACTCTTAAGACATAACCGAGAAGAAGGACATAGCTGGGCCGGTTTATTTTATTCCATGCCAAGGACAAACCCGTAAGGGTCAGTGTTCCGAATCTTATATCGGCGAGACAGAAAGATCACTTCGCACTAGATTTTTGGAACACTGTCGCCCCAGCTCCACCTCGTCTGAGGTCTCCCAACATATTCCCATCGAGTCTCCTGGCCATCATATAGACTTGGACAAAGTTCAAATTCTGGACAAGGAACCCAGATATTTTGAGCGTGGTGTGAAGGAGGCCATCTATATCAGAGTGAACCAGCCATCGCTGAACAGAGACGGGCCGATACAAGCTACCTAGAGTGTAATGCGACCCGATTTTGGGGTCAAGTGTCTGAAAGGTCGCTGACCTCTGAATTGGGTTGCCAGTCTGCTGATGAAAGTCGAAGTGTCGACTGAAAATTCCAGGTACGCAAATTTTTGTGTTGTGATCAAAGGTTTAAAAACCTCTAAATTATGTTTACTACCAACACAGATGAACTTTCATTTTAATTATTCATGATAGTTTATACACGATTAATTGATTAATATCATGATATGGATTGGATTAGCACCCGTATACTATGCTAGGTGAATTCAAATTTGCCATCAAATTGCACCATTTTACATATCAAATTAAAGCCCTTGAGTAAAGGAAAGCCAAAACTGAAAACATTTTTGTCATAGCACTTTCTGTAACAAAGTTACATCTTGTCAAAGAAATCATCAAAAAGATTCAGATAGCAAAATTCCCCAAAACGGCATTTAGGGGTGTTTCTAGATCTTAGTCTCATGGCGATAGCAGCTTTTTTTAATGGAACTGCTATCAAAATCCCTCCAAAATTCCATGTGCGACTTGATTATCACCATAAAAAATCATATATTTGGGTCAAGTGAAGTATAGAAAACATATTTATGTAGGTTTCCTTCACCGACCTATTCTCGAAAAAAAATTCAAATTTCTATGTAAATATGCATTGTGTTTGGGTCCCGGTCTCGGCGAATTTCGCTGACTAGCTGACCAGGCAAACTAAGGTTTGCCTGGGTCTACCTGGCTACGTATAGCAATTTTATAGGTAACCCAGGCAAACCTTAGTTAACACATTTGCTAGTCAGCCAAATTCGCCGACAATGTCAATGCATATTTACATAGAAATTTAAAACAACTGGCCGAAGAAGGAAACATACATAATGTGACGGAGCGAAGGGCTGGGGATCACTGAAAGATACAAAACGACACGAGGGGAAGCCTAAATGACCAGATACCAAGTTTGGAGTATAACCTTAATATCAATGAAATGGATAAGAAATCTCTACTACAGACATTACGTGCACGAGCAATTATTTGGACAGCAAATATGACTTGAAATTAACATGCTCATTATTTATAATGTAGTCGTGATCCACCGAGCATGAATAACTAATACCAATAGGCCTGTAATCCAAGAAATTTCCTTCCTTAACACTAGTTTATGATTTTAAGCTTATTGAATGCAATGTTAAGCTTTCTGTAATTGATTGTAAGAAAATCTGTGTTTATTAATAAAGAAATATGACAAGAGAGACATGATTTTTGTGTCCTTACATTTACCATGAGTATGAGGTTCTTTTCTCACTTTCAGCATACAATTTACTACCAGAGTCAGAGAATATACATGTAATTTGAAAAGGTTCTCTAGTTATGTAACCACTTTGATATTTCCTATCAATATTTGAAGATCATCCTGAAATTTAGTTACAAGACCAGACGAAGCTGTACACATATAAAAGGGTATCCAAAATATTCAATAGGCTTTTTATGCCTCGGCCAAAGCCAAAAACCTGACATTAATAAAATAAAGGGACCTGAATATGACAAATCATAGACTGTAGCAGTCTATGCACAAATGTCCAAACGCACAATTACTGAATTAGCATTTAGGTAGCGTGTACGGTGCCGTACACCTACAGACTTTTAGGGACCATCTCAGCAATACTGCTTTAAAAAGCCTAGCATTACCTAGGCTAGCTTACATAGTCTTCGTCTTGTCTTTAATAACACCTTAATTACTGAGGTTCAGGACTAAGTGAAATTCCTATCATGTATATAAAAACAATGTTAATACTCATGGGGGAGTGACAACTGACAATATAGAGGGAAGGTGCGTGGGTTGACATGTCTACTAAGCTTGAGAATTTGAAGGACCTTACGCCAGGTAGCGTATTTAGCCCAAACCCTTTTCTAAGTAGCGCTATAGCGTCACTTCTATGCCAACTAGCATTTCCGTGCAATAAACGCCCAAAGGTGTTTAATAAAAGAATCCTAAGAAAAGTATCACTAAACAGTTTAAACAAGACCTAAATAAGAGATGTAATTTTGGATCGTAGACATGTTCCCGACTCCACCTTTCCCCATCTGCCTGGTGCTAGCAGTCTGTTCTCGTGCGCACTCCCAATGCAATTCAGCAACGAAAATAGTAAAAAGAAATCACCCTCCCTCCCGTCGGGTCTTTTAGGCCGACCCATTCGGCCACCCGAATTAATCACATACTTACTAACCCCTGAAAATCAGACCTGTCCGTTTTATAAATACCAAAAATACTAACTCTCCGAAAGTGAGAAACACAACTGGTCTCATTGAAGTCTTCAGGACGAGTGTCCAAATGCGTCCAGTTTGCGTCCAGTTGCGTCCAGTTTTTGGACCATTTGCATAAAGCCCTGATTGGTCAGAAGTTACATGTGACCTTGACCGTGACCAATCGGGGTCAAAGATATAATAATAAACCACGCCTCCCGACCTCTGATTATCCTTGCTGAATTGCATCAATAGAGGGCCTATTCTAGCTCCTCTCACTCCCAGATAGGTAAAGACACGAATTAATAAAGGTAATAGCCACCGCAAGTTACACTACCCCCAACGAACAAAAACATTTCGTCCCCGAAATGGGACTAGGGGTCCTGTAAACCGGGACTGTAAGACACTAAACTACTTCCAACACATTCTCCACACATAGGATCTATAAAAGAAAAATCCTTTTTCATGCGGATACTCTGTGCTTAAATTGAATGATAGCATGTATTTTCACTAAAGGAAGCCTTGCATTGCCATTCCCATGCCATAAACACGTTATGTTCCAATTTTAAGCTTACTAAACAAACCCAATTTGGTCAGCTCACAACCTTGCTTTTAACCACCAAAATTACCACTGGCACATCGCCTCAGACTTCCCTCTTGAACAATACATGCTACCTATTCATCTTAACTACACATAAAATTGTATTTCAACACATTTTACCTTAAATTTGATTCGCAAAATTGGAAAATTTCCACGAACATGTTTTGTTGTTTTGACATGTCGAAAAACTTTTTGTTTACATCCGAAAAGTTCAAGGTCACAGGGGAATCCCCAAATTTTGTTTTACGCAAAATTTTCCTTACAACTTTTGTCAAACTGCATCTATTGCAAACTGACGACCTTTCCTAGCCATCATAAACACATAGCAAAGATGAACTTGTTTGAATTAATAAAACAATCATCTATTTAATAATTAGAATTTAGAAAAGATGTAAACTTTTAAAACTTTCAATGACTCACGAGCCAAAATACAACCTAGAAACACTCCTGAATAAAATTGATAAAATTCTATAAAATGTAAACTTTCAAAGGGTGAGTGTTGAGAAAGCCTTCTTCTAACCCTCTAATTTAGCTGGTAAGATTTGATTAAAATGAATCGAAACTGGCTTGTGTATAAACTTCAGACACTGAATGACCTGGAAACGATCCCAGAAAATTTGATTCTGTCAGTGAAACTGACATTTTTACTCGACAAAAACGGTGCAGATAACTTTCCTCTCTGCACTCATATACTGTGTACGTGCACATGTACATCAACGCTGCTAAAACTTTAACTGTCAATCATTGGTACAGATTGAACATCGCAGGGATCGCCTTGACAAATGTAAACACTGGTAAGTTGACATCATGAACTTGAATTGAAAACATGCCAAACTTTCGCAAAATTAAAATAATTAACTTGATTTTGAGCATGCCATCACTCAGTGACAGAGTAAAATTTATTCAATTAAATGGTTTGAAACTTGATTTTTGGTAATTAAGGTTTGTAAATTATCACTCGATTAATTTTTACCAGTACTATTTAACATTTTGAAATGAGTTTCACAGTGAAATTTACATTGTACAAGAAGCCAACTAGCTCCTATTTTAAAATGATTTTCTTCCTTTTCTGTCTTCCAGAAAATGACGTCCAGCGGCCGACCACGGATGTGTTGATTTACCTCGTTGCTCTGAAGTCTCGCGATTTTTCCGTCTTCAGGTTGTACACTGCAATTTCTGCTTCAACTCCATCAAGATGTTCACCAATCACCAACGCTCATAATTTTGATCAGACTTGAAAGACTGACTTGTCTAGTCGCCTCGTCTGATGCAGATCATAACCGTGGCTTTTTATTGTGGAATTACTGTTCATGTGACTATCCGTCTAAAATTTCCCAAGATAAATCTGGAATAATTTAGATATATACTGTCACACCATGTAGCCGAGCAGTTGTTACTGCTAAAAGTTATCTTCACTGTTTACAGCATCTTGACTCTGCCAGCAACATTTGAGAAAGTTCTGGTTGTTCATCAGTAGTCTACTTAAAATTCACCACGAGAAAGTTCTTTGCGATTTCCAGTGTCACTCTAGGAATTTATCCGCATCCAGTCTATCCAGAGCGTAATTTCGGTACCGGACCTGAAGTCAAAAGTAGCACTCTATTTGGGTGCCAAGTAGACTCCTATTTTGTAATGAACTGTACATGTAAGTTGTAGGCCAACTAGTCCACATGTATAATAGTCTGTGTTAAGACTTAGAATTTTGAAATTATCTCTTCCCCATTCAACTTACAAATTACAATAATATTCCTAAAAACAAAGTGAACAATTTCCACTTTGTTGCCTACTACTGCACTGGACCATCAAATACCACTCTATTGTTAAGCTTACAAATCGGTGAGCAACACAGTTTTATCAGAGCACTAGCAAAATTGTACCGATCTCCTGATTTGGGATTGGAATAGATTTTATCCTATTAAAATTGAGAAGTATTCACCAACACAATACCTAGAGCGCTCTATACACATAACAGTATGAAACACGCTCTCAGACACAAAAATATGAAACACTGTCCACCACACCACATTAAAGTGTATTACACAGGCTCACATAGCCACGGTCAGATACAGGTAGTGGGACCATATCTACCAATTTACCACAGCATTTCATTTCTGAGCACCATTGGGAGACAGATAAACGGCAGGCTAAACACTGCATTATTTTAAAATGACCTTTTCATTTTTCTCCACTGCAGTACATGTACATGTATCTCCCGCTAGTAACCCACCCCAATAGCGTTCCTGAGCATGTGCAAAAATCAACTTCCTACCCTAGACGATTTTGCAACATGGAATTTTGTAACTTGCAAACTTACACAATTTCTTGGGAAGTACCATTGGGTTCCAGACACAACAGACCAGGGATCCCTCATTTCCCGGGCATTTTCCATCCGGTATAACACCCCACTGTTTATACCGGACCATCCCAAAACACTCTATTATTGCCGGTTAGAGTGTGGGACAACTGTGCACCTGCTATTTAGCCAGCCAGGTTGCACCAGACACAGACACAGACACATGTTGCGCGAATACTTCAACAATTTCAAAATCCTCTAAATTCAATTCCAATTCTTATTTTTACTATGGATAGCTCTATTACATACGCATTGCTCACCGGTTATTTCTACATGTATGCAGAATTTTACTCGCCCAGTGAAGTCCATTTGTGCATCCTATTCACTTAATTTACCAACTATGTCACTTGTCCATGTTTTACTAAATTGATTACTAAAACTTTTGCACTGGGGCTAATCTGAATTTATACAGCACATCGTTCGGGCCATCCTACATGTAGAAAGTCTGGAGTTTCAGGCACATGTCTTTTGATCTAGAAGGTTTGTACAACATGTAGTACCATGCACTATTACCCACACAAAGCTGGTTTTCTTAACTTCACTGTGTATTAGGTGCATTCGCTCCTGTTATTCGTGCATAACCTCATGTAGCCCTACTTCCTCCTCCTTTTCACGCTTGTCCGGCCCTAAGATGATACCTTATTATTGCAACCCAGTGTTAGTTCACACAGGAATATCCTATACTGTTTTAAAATATCTAGACTCAAAATTTTTGCCCTGGTCCTAATGACTTAATATTTCGGAACCTCGAAAACACTGAACACATGTTTTAAAATTACCGGGTAATTAACCCATTTGCTACCAATTTAGCCTCTTGATTTGGAATTAGAATTTATCGATCCCTTTTGAAAAATAGTCCCCAACACACACACATAACGATTTACAAGCAATAGACTTGGGAAGTGGGTCCAATATATCTATCCTCAACGTTCCATTCTGATACTAGAAGGAGAGTTTCATGGTAGACCTAGCATCACAGATTGCTTATTTTTGAATGCATTTAGGGCATCTCTGTATCCAATCCACTCTCTATCCCTACAGTACCCAACTCAGAAATAGAATTAACAAACACCAGCAAATGTCTTTCTTTGCCCCAAATGACTAATGCTCTTTGCGTGGTATTATGTAACATGCGCATTTTTACACAAATTGTTCGGTAATAATATCACGAGCAAAATCTCCCCACGGATCCGTATACCTCCAGTAATAATTCCCACTGCTTATTACCAGACTTCGAGAACATTCCCCATACCGGTAAGGAATGTGCGAACCAGTGCCCTTACGCCCACTAGCTGACTGTACGACACCCACCACATGCTAGTATGGGGATTTCACCTATTTTCCGGATCTTCCAACTCAACTTCCTTATAGCACAACTTTGCTATAACTCTCACTACATGCGTTTAGTCATTTTCATTTGAACCAGGGGTACTCAAATTTATTTATTTATTTTATTTAATGCTCAAATTTCATTTTACTTCTAAAGTTTCACACCAAATTTTAAAACCAACCAAAATTCTTGATTATCCACTGTCCATTTGCTTGGACCAAAACTTTTTTTTTTAGCTGGCTCCACAGCAGGATGCTAATATTTTGAATTTGTCACAAGACTCACAACACATGACTTTTTTTTTTTTTTTTTTTTTTGAGACACTTTCCAAACTTCATGCACTTTGGTCGAGCACTATTATTATTAGACCAAACTCTTAAAGCCATTTTAGGACCCTCTTTTCCAGATTGAGCTTTTGCTGCCCTCGGTCATTGAGTTCTAAAGTTCTCTCCATGCCCTAAGCTACTAAGATTTAAAATTACAAAGTTTATGAGGTCAGTTTTCCTACAGAAAAGAAAACAGATCCTGCCCGGACTACGCCATTGTGACGGAGCGAAGGGCTGGGGATCACTGAAAGATACAAAACGACACGAGGGGAAGCCTAAATGACCAGATACCAAGTTTGGAGTATAACCTTAATATCAATGAAATGGATAAGAAATCTCTACTACAGACATTACGTGCACGAGCAATTATTTGGACAGCAAATATGACTTGAAATTAACATGCTCATTATTTATAATGTAGTCGTGATCCACCGAGCATGAATAACTAATACCAATAGGCCTGTAATCCAAGAAATTTCCTTCCTTAACACTAGTTTATGATTTTAAGCTTATTGAATGCAATGTTAAGCTTTCTGTAATTGATTGTAAGAAAATCTGTGTTTATTAATAAAGAAATATGACAAGAGAGACATGATTTTTGTGTCCTTACATTTACCATGAGTATGAGGTTCTTTTCTCACTTTCAGCATACAATTTACTACCAGAGTCAGAGAATATACATGTAATTTGAAAAGGTTCTCTAGTTATGTAACCACTTTGATATTTCCTATCAATATTTGAAGATCATCCTGAAATTTAGTTACAAGACCAGACGGCTGTACACATATAAAAGGGTATCCAAAATATTCAATAGGCTTTTTATGCCTCGGCCAAAGCCAAAAACCTGACATTTTTTAATAAAATAAAGGGACCTGAATGTGACAAATCATAGACTGTAGCAGTCTATGCACAAATGTCCAAACGCACAATTACTGAATTAGCATTTAGGTAGCGTGTACGGTGCCGTACACCTACAGACTTTTAGGGACCATCTCAGCAATACTGCTTTAAAAAGCCTAGCATTACCTAGGCTAGCTTACATAGTCTTCGTCTTGTCTTTAATAACACCTTAATTACTGAGGTTCAGGACTAAGTGAAATTCCTATCATGTATATAAAAACAATGTTAATACTCATGGGGGAGTGACAACTGACAATATAGAGGGAAGGTGCGTGGGTTGACATGTCTACTAAGCTTGAGAATTTGAAGGACCTTACGCCAGGTAGCGTTTAGCCCAAACCCTTTTCTAAGTAGCGCTATAGTGTCACTTCTATGCCAACTAGCATTTCCGTGCAATAAACGCCCAAAGGTGTTTAATAAAAGAATCCTAAGAAAAGTATCACTAAACAGTTTAAACAAGACCTAAATAAGAGATGTAATTTTGGATCGTAGACATGTTCCCGACTCCACCTTTCCCCATCTGCCTGGTGCTAGCAGTCTGTTCTCGTGCGCACTCCCAATGCAATTCAGCAACGAAAATAGTAAAAGAAATCACCCTCCCTCCCGTCCGGGTCTTTTAGGCCGACCCATTCGCCACCAATTAATCACATACTTACTAACCCCTGAAAATCAGACCTGTCCGTTTTATAAATACCAAAAATACTAACTCTCCGAAAGTGAGAAACACAACTGGTCTCATTGAAGTCTTCAGGACGAGTGTCCAAATGCGCCCAGTTTATGTCCAGTTGCGTCCAGTTTTTGGACCATTTGCATAAAGCCCTGATTGGTCAGAAGTTACATGTGACCTTGACCGTGACCAATCGGGTCAAAGATATAATAATAAACCACGCCTCCCGACCTCTGATTATCCTTGCTGAATTGCATCAATAGAGGGCCTATTCTAGCTCCTCTCACTCCCAGATAGGTAAAGACACGAATTAATAAAAGGTAAATAGCCACCGCGTTACACTAAATATGTTTTCTATACTTCACTTGACCCAAATATATGATTTTTATGGTGATAAGTCACTCGCACATGGAATTTTAGAGGGATTTGTATAGCAGTTCCATTAAAAAAAGCTGCTATCATAATGAGACTAAGATCTACATGTAGAAACACCCCCGAAATGCCGTTTTGGGGAATGAAAGTCAATCTTTGACAAGATGTAACTTTGCTACGGAAAGTGCTATGAAAAAATGGTTTTCAGTTTTGGCTTTGTTTACTCAAGGGCTTTGATTTGATATATAAAATGATGCAGTTTGATGGCAAATTTGAATTCACGTTCACCTAGCATACCTAAATTTTAGCATGAATGATGAATGATAAGCTTAATTAAATTCACGCGATATAAGTATACAGCACGAACCTTCTTACGCTTCAGGCCCTTTTTGTAATTTACAACATCCATAATGACATAACGTTATTCTCAAATCATTACTATCGTGTAAATTGTGCATATTTTTTCTAGGTCGTCTGCAGCAAATTTTGGTCCATGGGCGCCGCCATTTTTTCATATGTCGGATTGTTGCATTGCATGCTGGGAAATTGATTTCATATTTTGTTGTTAAAATTTCAACAAAATGGAAATTAAAGTATTTATTATCTATATAGTTGCTAATATTCTATCTTTGAGTGATAATTTTGTCCAAAAGTTTGTTTTCATCCGCTTTATAATGTTATTATTTTGATAACCTTTGACCGAGCATGCGCAGTGAAGAGGTCATCTAATGTCATGCTGTAATTTTCGAGAGAAAACTACTGACAACAACACCCGGAAAACAGGTGAAATTGTATGCATTTCTTTTATTTGGTTACTCAAAACGTAATCATAGCTATTGATAAGTATCTTAAGATTATTTTAGATCAAAATGGACAGTTCCCTGAGTACTTCAGGGTCGCTTAGTGCTGGAGAAGCATCACAAATTTTGAAGGACTTGCTGAATGTAGGGAAATCCCCAGGATTAGGTAAGCGAGATTTTGAAAAAATCCCCATTGCATTTCTGATGCGTTTTTGCTAGCATGTTGTGTTGAGGCCGCTTTTTTTTTCCTATGGTTTAGTTACCTCTCTCTTTTCTTAACATTTGAAGTATTTATTATTCAAGCATTCTACTGATCTGGATCATCTGCCATGACCATGTCATGCCCCATCGCATCGCATTACAAAAAAATGTGAGACAAGTAATCACATGATCATTGTACAAAAATGTAGGTATGCCAGGTGAATTCAAATTTGCCATCAAACTGCATCATTTTATGTATCAAATTAAAGCCCTGGCCTTGAATAAAGAAAGCCAAAACTGAAAACCTTTTTGTCATAGCACTTTCTGTAGCAAAGTTACATCTTGTCAAAGATTGACTGTCATCAAAAAGATTCTGCTAGCAAAATTCCCCCAAACAGCATTTCGGTGGTGTTTCATCACCATAAAAAATCATATATTTGGGTCCCTTGCCCAACTACTGCATTTTCCTCAAAAATTATAGCGCATTGGTGACAAGTAAGATAGGGGCAAGGACTACAATTACTGCACTGGAAATTTTATTTCAGCACAGACAACAGTTGTGGAGTTACAGTCAAAAATGAGGGAAAACCAGTATTTGATTAATAAATCAATAACTACTTGCCTTGAGTTGCTGAATTTTCAATGCCGTAGTTGTAGTCCTTGCCCCTATAATATACTGTATGTCTTACTTGTCACCAATGCGCGATAATTTTTGAGAAAAATGCAGTAGTTGTAGTCCTTGCCCCTTATACATATCTTACTTGTTACCAATGCACGATAATTTTTGAGAAAAATGCAAAAATTGGCACAAAATTGGCCAGGGGTGTAGTACCCCCTTAAATTTCTATGTAAAATATGTATAGTGTTCTAGGCGAATTTGGTTGACTAGTAAATGTGTTAATTAAGGTTTGCCTGGCATACCTAATCATTGATCAGGGTTGCCAAAATAAATTACTTAAAGCCCATATCCCTGGCCTAGCCATGGGTAATTGCCCAAATAGCCAAAAAATTGCCCAATTTTTAGAAGTCAATTTATCCACTTTTAATTTTATTTTCAAATATATGCAGAAAATGAAATAAATTATAAAAACAAAAACTGAAAAATGTGAAATTATTTTGTTTTGTCTTACTCTAAGACTACCGAGTTTCCCATTGGGAAGGATCAGAACAAACAAACAATAACATAAAGTTTAAAAAACTGCAAGAAAATTTAAAAGTTGGCTCAAAGGGAATTCTAGCTATACTTCCCAATTAAAAACTCAAAAAAGGTTTGAAAATTAAAAACAAAATAACTGCAAGGACAATTAAAAGTTGACTCTGTGGGTTCTAGCACTCCATTTTATTTTTGGGAAATGCTAAAATAAAATTGAAAATTAAAAAAAAATAACTGCAAGGAAAAAAAAAATTGACTCAGTCGGTGAGTTCTTTTCTACACTCCCTTTTATTTTTGGGAAATGCTGAAATAAATTACTAACAATCTTAGAAAATAGTCATTGTTTTTTTATTTGCAAGGAAAACAAACACATTCTGACATTCATTATCCAGAGACCGAGAAAGGAGAAACAGGAAATATCACATTTTGCCACACATCTTTGTAGAGGCGGAAGGAAAATTATCTATTTGAAAAGATTCTTATAAAGTCATTAATATTTCTTAATAACTTTGGCTATAGATATTAAATTTTATTATTTTTAATGGCAAATTAAATTGATCCACAACTTGTGAGATATTCAAAAGCATTCTTGTAGGGGAAGTGCCTACGAATTATGCCCTTTCGAAAAAGATATTTTACAACTCAATTGAATGGCAAAACTTTGCTTTGAAAACAATTGATTTTTATGTCAAAGCAAAGATGTGCTTTTCATGCAGCAACTTTTATTTTTCTCCATAAACGCCAATAAATCACTTTAAAAGTTGCCATTGACTTTTCTTTTTTCGTCACTTATAACCAATTCATAAATTTCTCCACTTTCTGGGGGAGTGGAGGGTGGGAAAATAAAATTTTCCGATCCTAGTCGGATGAGAGCTGAATGCTTTGTAATATTTTGAATCGAAAACAAAGCCAACCTCTCCAAAAAAGGCTTGCCCTCATTGGCTAACGAGAAAAAACAGACCGAAACTTCCTAGCGGTTTGGCCGGAAACTTCCTTGCGATTTGGCCGCGATAGATTTCCCCAAAAATTTATATCAAACTAAGAAATTAGAGCCAAAAACTGTGATTTGTGCCAGAGACAGATAAAAACCGGGAAAAGTTACAAAATAACAACTATGAATTCAACAATCCCTATAAAAAGTGGAGGCCCTGAAGAAAATTAACAAGAAAACAGTTACCACTTACGTGGTAAGATTATCACCATGTTATTAGCTCCCACAATCATGTTATTAAAAAATAACTATCAATATTGAAAGTTACAACTTTATTTGTGAACAGAGCCATGTACTAATTTTACAACATTTTAAAGTACACTACGGCGATCGCAAATGCTGTCATGGCTTGTGGCACAGCCTGATACAGATCATATTAGGAAAGTTGAGAGAGTAAGCAAACACTTGCCAAAATGTCGCTTGGAAATTGTGGTTGACTGAAACTCCCTCCAGTCCCAGGAAATTTACACTTTTTCTTGCCCTAAACCCTATTAAAATGCTTTGAAAGTCCCAAGTGGATCTAAAAGAGAGCATTTTTCACCATGTCCTACTGTAAAAATATTGAGATTAAAAGTTAGTGATTGATTAATAGCAGTTTAGAATGTCATCTTACATCAGCACATATTCTTACCTCTCTGACATTTCCTGTGTATTTAGACATTGCATGTCTAGCAGGTTCTGACAAATTTCTGTGCATTAGGTACATTGTATATTTCCAATAAGTCTTCCGATCAGATCCATATGTGTATGTATGTTGGTTACTTAATTGTCCGTATACCTTCCTCAAGTCAGTAAAGTAAAATCAAATTTCTCAAAAACTGTTGATTTTAGCACTAGCAGGAATCTACAGGTTGAAATTCTAGTTGGATTTTCTTGCATCATCATTTCCTTTCTGAAAATTTAGACTTTCATATATAATATATACTTGTTAATGTTATCATTACATTTATCTATAAATGTAATAATAACAAACTTACATATAAAAGTATAAATTTTCAGAAAGGAATACATAAAAAAAACCAAGATCTAAATTACTGACTTGAAAAAGGTATACAGACTATAGTCATGATAGTCAGATCTCTTTCCTTAAATCTTCCCCATTCCCTTCCTTTTATACAGAATATATAGCATTAGAATAACTTACATGTACATGTTCTCTTTTCATGTTTTCTTTGCATGTTTGGCACTTTCCTGTGCTTTGGGTAGTGTAATTATGTTTCCAGCGTTTGGTATAAGGCATACATGTACATGTGTCAGAGAAGTCAATGACAGGTGATTTCGTATCCTGGTGATCTGATTTAACAGAAGGATTTTTTAGTCCAAGATGTGTTGACTGAAGTTCAGAAAGTTTTGAGACGGTTTCCGAGCTCTTTTTTTTCTTGTTAAGCCAACTCACAAGTCTTTGTTTATCTCGCTTCTGAGTAGCAGGAGATTTCTTCTTTTTTTTTTGTTCTGGACGGTGGTGTGTGGGTGTCAACCTTGACAGAAGCATCAACGGAAGGTGGTAACTTAGCATATTTAGTGTCCAAACCTGTCCGCTGCCCGTTGCTGTTCAATGGCGGCTCAGCTGGTATTGTCCTAGCGGTCGTGACCCTGCACCCGTGCTGGTGGCGGAAATTTGTTCCAACAAATATCGAGGTATATTTTTCCTGTATTTTCTTTCAAAGTCCACACAGGAGGCTCAAGATGATCAATGTCAAGCGCTTGAAGAACCCTTAGAAGCTTTGTGCCCAATCCAGAGAAACTTGGTAACTCCATTTTCTCGGAAAGCAAGTGCAAAAGTCATATAAAACTGGAGCAACAACAACGCACGTCCACACACCCCGAAATCAAAATAATAGCTCTGGTCTTTGTTTGCTTTTGCTAAATCCTTTTCAAGTGGTGGGTTATTTGTATAGGTACATGCATAACCAACAATTAACAATGAGAGAACACTTCTTAAACCTCGTTGACTTGGGGATGATTTGAAATGACCGCCAATTATGACTGTTTGATATTTATTGCCGGCAATGTTGAAAAAGAGACACACATAGAAACGAAAAAAGCTATAATTTTGTTGAAGTCGCAAAGTTTAACTAACCATAACTCCGCTTCTGGATTTTGTTTGAGGACAAATAATATACCATTTTTAAGTTTATGATGTTTATTTTTAAACACGAAATAAAACAAAATTGACCGGGGAGGAATTTACGGCTCATTCGCCGTGGACGGTCACATTTAGGGTTATTGCTCCTATTGCCTAAGCATTTAGTGAACTCAATGTATCACAGCAACAGATGGAGATGTTTTTGTGCCACTAAAGCCATTGATTTGAATGTTCTTGCGTGAATGTCAGTTTGTTGCTCGGGCCAAAGATGGGACAGGCATAGAAATTCGATCCCTATTTTAATTTCAAGGTTAAGATAATTGGTTGTATCAATTTCATTTGCCAATTGGGTAAAAGTTAAAGCTACCAAAATGACATCTGTACAGAAGGATTGTTTTTGACACCGATTTATTTTATCAAACATTTATTTTATCAAACCGATTTATTTTTTCTGTTATTACTTATTCCTTGTGTTCCTTGAACTTGTTTTGCATTTCACTTTTCAGTCCTGTTACTGTTATTTGCACAACTAATTCTCCTTTTTCATTTTGGGAACAGTCATGTCATGAGCATACTGTGAAGCACTGTGCAGGTTATGTCGGGCTTGTACTGATCATCAGTGATGTATTTTGTGTACAGTTTCCAGCTTTTTACGTTCTGAGAATCGGAAGTTCATTTGTGCAAGCAATAGTGACTAGGATATATTGTAGTTGATGTTTAGATTTTTTGCATTTTATATGCTTGCGTTTTGGTAGAATAATTCCATTTCTTAGAAGCACTTTCATCTCTGGGCTTTGTGTGTTTGTTTCTCCTTTTTACTAACTTGCAGTAGCATTTTCTTGTAGTTATTTAAAAACTTTTAAAATGTTTTCAGCTCAGTGTTGATAATATCGGTAAATTTTCCAGAGTTCTGGTTTGTGTTGTGATCACGAATGTGTTCCTTGCGCTATAGATAAAAAATGTTCATGCACAACATGACTGTATGACTCTTATCCTGTTGTACATTTTAAGGGTCAAACAGGCACATCCCCGTATGTGCATGTTATGCTCAATGTACAAGAAATACTCCGAAATTTATGATACAAGGCTTAGACGACTTTAAACTCCAGGGTCAGAAATACGCAACCAAGTGCGAGAATCCTTTTGGATTCTCCCAGTGGAATTTTGCAAGAGTCCATGGATTCTCGCCATATAACTTTGTATGATAAATTGAAATATTTACGAGAATCCATTTAGATTCTTGCAATTTTGTTGACGAGAATCTTTGTGAGAATGGATTCTCGGATTCTCACTGAATTTCTGACCCTGAACTCTCAACTTGTTGTTTGTTTTCTTCATAAGATATCTTCATTCTTTAAATGAGCAGTTTGTCCACTTTCTAAGTAAAGTACCAATCAAACATGCGTAATAAAACAAACTTGGTAGAAAAAAGACTATTCTTAGAAGTAAATAGAAAAAGACTTACTCTTCTTCATAAAAAGGTACAAGAAATTTCAGTTGAACCCCCCCCCCCTCCTTTGCCATTTCATTCTCTCATCAAATATTGTATTGAACTAATGTAATATGTTTGCATCACCCACCCACAGGGGCTGCTAACTCTACCCCAGATAAGATGGATGGTGACAGGATGGAAAATGGAAGGTATGTAAAATAGGAGAACCAAGATTATCAAACTTTTTGCCTTGCTCAATTCAATAAAGACATTTTGGTATTAACGGATCCAAAACACTGTATTGCCATCATTCAGCGTGTTTATACTGAGCGTACGGCTTTTTGACCCGCTATTTTCCGGGCACAAAATACCGATCATAATCCGCCACCGTTACCCAGCTTGTTTCTACTGAGACCAGAAAGCCGTGTCTCGCATACGATGCACGGCATTTTTTCCTGTAAACCGAAGTACGGAAAACAGATTTGACGGTTATATCCTAAATTTAAATGTCTACGCATGGCAGCTCATGGCATATGACCTACAATCACAATTTAGTGTTTTCATAAAATCCAAATTGCATTAATTTACCAGTTGATCTAGTAATTGGCTATTATGATAATTAATTTACAGCTCATATAAACCAACTCATTAACTATAAAGATATAACCAACTCATTAACTATAAAGAAGTAGGCCTAGACTAAATAAAGTCATATCCATTTTACTTCATCAAGTTCATGCGAGTCACACATGTGGCCAGTGTATATAATATCGGAAAGAAGGAACCTACTACATCATAGGCTTAAAGTCATAATGTACGATCTTTTTCAGAATTTACCTTTATTTTTTCAAAACCGATTTTTGGCATATTTGTAATACTTACACATGTTCTAACTTAAATCTATGAGCAAACTGTCAAATTCGGCCCTATTTGTAGTAAAACGGGACGATTTTCTGTTGGTCCGACATAAAGTCATAATTTTTTAGATTATGACTTTATGTCGGCCACGATCATAAACCGTAGTCTCCTACAAAACTAGCTTGTTACGCTCCTCCACATGTGGAGGGAGCGTAACCAAACTGGCCGCGTCGGAGACTACCTCTGCGGCCGCACTCGCTGTCCTAATCCAAATAGTGCGAGATGTTTCGAGTCGGATAGAGGTGAAGTTTATGATGTTGTTTCTTTGCAAATTCCCAATGTTTTTCAAGCGTCCAAATGTATTGGGAACTTTCATAATGATTGCATATTATCATTTTAGAAGAAAAAAAAAAAAAAAATTTAAAATTTAAAAAGATCGTACATTAAGGCTTTAAGCTAGACTATACAAGTAGAATATAAATCGCGTTATTTTTGCAACACGCATGACCTCGACCCGGCAACAGATGACACGGCTCGTTTCTACTGCGCGATTACACGCTTTGATTCGGCATGATCCACCTCAAGAGGTGGATCACGAAAAGGCGAGCACATGACCCGCATGACACGGCAACCGATTACCCAGATCGTTTCTACTGGGCTTGTTACCCGGTATGACCCGGCACGGCACGGCATGGCACGGAATTTGGCCCTCAGTAGAAACACGCAGATTTAGTCATTGCAGAGTGAACAAGGTTCCTGATAGGAACTGAAATTTTCAAATGAGTATGGTACTTTATTCTGTTGGCTCTATCACCATATCTTAAATTTAATTGACTTTTGAATGATTATTATAAATGAAAACATTTCTTTGGTGCTCTACAAATCACAGAGCGTCTTACAAGAAAACATATCAACCAAATATACAAATCAAAATATAAACAATCCTGATGAATCTCATCAATAATATTTTTGCCTTGCTATAGATTTGAATTATTTTATTCAGAAATGTTCATTTGTAGTGTACAAGCAAGATCAATGTGTGTGAGCATACCTGGAATGGATGTTTGGGCCATAAATGATTTTTATTTTTAAGGCATTCAGACAGCTGTAAGCCACATATACAAATAGTGTACCTTCTTCTTGTCCCATAACACAGTTGCAGGAAAGACTTTTGATTTTCCCATCAACTATTTAAACATGTGATTTAACCACTTCCAGGAAATTAATTGATAAGTAACATGAAGGTGAGCGCACACCTACATGTAGAAATTTATTTTTCAAGATCACATATTTTCGAGGCCAGTGAGCAAGGACCACTAGATACTGCAGAGTGCTCTGAAGTTGGGGGGGGGGACAAGGCCAAATTTAAGGGCATCTGAGCAGTCCATAGCCTTGATAGCCTCCATGAATTTTAAGGCCAGTACAGTATGCGTGATATGCATCAATTAGATGTCTAGAACTTCCGAAACTGTGGCGTAGCTTTTGCCTTAAAGGATAAATTAGTAGGTATTTGCATTACTTGCGAAGTTAAATGAACATTTAAAAGTATTTATCAAATTGATTATTTTAAACTTGTGTGTCCAATCAAGTAATTTTTAATACTGTAGAAATGTGTGTATTCTCTCTTTGTAGGTCTCGTCAAAGTCAAGAGACTCCTCCACGTCCACCACGGGTAAAGTATTATGTTTGCTGAAAAATGTATATTTTGTAAATAGTGCAAAATTTAAAAAAATACTTCACTGCTTGGTGGTGCATAGCTTAGCAGTTAAACATTCACTTACATGTAGTGCTAACTTAAAAGTATAGTATATGAAAAATGTATTATAAAATGCTTTACTGCGTGGTACTGCAGTGTGCTAACTTAATGGTATACTTGAACACTTTATTAAATGGTCCATCTGTTTTTATATGGGAATTGAATTTGACAGCTTTACAGTTCAATTTGTTAGATTCCCAATAGACCCTATTGAATACTTCATCAATCTTCCTCATTTAAATAAAATACTGTCCACCAGGAGGCCTCCATGGGGCAGTTCACATTATACTACAATAAAACAGGTGATGGATATGAATGGTGGAATCGAACTAGAGACCTGTCCGTCTGACACTTAGAACTGCCCACCAACATCTCTGCCATTTCAATGGATACATTGGCCCGGTTGGTTTATTCGATGGGGTCTATAGTGATTCATTTGATGGATAAGTCAAAATGACTCTGCAATCATTAGTAATCAAGTAAAGAAAATGAATTCAAATCTGAACAAAGCATGAAACTATTTGCTATAAAAAGAATATTTTTCTCTCCTTATTTCTACAGGGTGCTACAGCTGGAAATGGCAGTTTTGAAGACTTTGGAAAAGTCTACCAGAAGATGTAAGATTTGCTTTACCTTGTTTTAAAAATTGAATATAAGTTTTATAATTTTGTCTATCAAATGCACCTAGACTAAAAATCAACATGAACTGAGGCAAGTTACGCATGTCGACTGAACAAAGTGTATTTAGTTAGCTTTTCAATTTTCTTTCATGCAGAATTTTAGAAGGGGATGACAAGAAGGGATCTGTGCCCATATTTGGAAGAGAAGTAGACATCATTCCCAGTGCAGCATCCAGCATAGACAGTCAGACACCTGGCAGTAGCAAGGTACATTTTTTAAAAGGGTTTTGATTTCAATTAATTGTAGATTTAAATGATGTGTTTGGGGCTCAAGCAAGCTAACATATGAAAATTTTGAGAGAGAAAAAATCATGAGTCAGAGGGGATTGAACCCTGGACGCTGGATTACCGGTCCAGAGTCTAACCACTGTAGTTCACAGTCTGTACTCGGGTTATCTCAACTTAAGTCCCCATGATAACTCTCTCATTGTGTCTCAGCGGTCAATTATAATATTAATTAATGAAGAAGGAGGCGGCCTATATGCTTCATTGTGTATATCTTCATTGTGTATATCTTCGCATATATTAATTTGTGTTTCACATTGTCTTTCGCCCTGCTAGAGTGAAGCATAATAGGCTGCCTCCTCCTTCATTAATTAATTTTAGATTTAATTACACCCTGTATGAAAGTTGTATTTTCCACACATTTTTTTCCTGTTAGTTGTTGCTGAACAATATAGGAGTCATGTGGAAATAGGCTCCTACACGATGGTTGAAATTGGTTAAACCAAGATTTAACCTCAACATCAAAGTGAATATATTATTATTAAAGTGTTGTTGTTGTTGTTGTTGTTGTTGTTGTTGTTGTTGTTGTTGTTGTTGTTGTTGTTTTACTTGATAAGAAAAGGAATTTGCTCATTTTCACTCCTGAATGACCTAATTTAAGGCAAAATATTGTAATAGGCATGATAATAATATTTTCAAATTTGCAACTTATATATTTGACATAAAATGTACACTACAAGATTACTATTGGGTCAACCTGCACAGGTACACTGGTGCCAAGGTACCTGACTGGTACACACTGAGTACCTACACAGTACCAATGCTGCTACTGCCAGCATCACCAGGAGTGGTACTGCTCTTGTACCACACTAGTACTCCCCTGGTACTGCACAGTACCTGGCAATTGTACTTGGTGATTGTGTACCTGTGCAGGGGGCCACAATAGGAATCTGGCAGTGTAATTGTAATTAGCAGAAGACTGGCATTCTTTTTTGTGTATTTTTTTCATCAGGTCAAGATCACACCTGTAGTAAACTATGACTGGGAACACAGATATTACTATGGTAACCTAGTAGCTGTCAACACAACATATCTGGTATATGTCCTCAAAGGTAAGCTTTATCAATATATCACACATAGTACACTATTTTGCCCTCTTTGAGGGACACAAATATGGCGGTGCCTGTTCTCTTTGGGTGTAATATAATCTCTTTGATCTTAATGCCAGTGTCTTAGCTAGCCAACTCATGAAGTCATCTGTGATGATCTGCCTGTCCTGGTTTGCTCCCAACATGTTAAACATAACTGTGTCATTTGATGTATAATGAAGTCCCTGTGGGGTGAAGAAATCAAACTGAAAAGTAGAAAAAAAGTGGCTGTTTCATTCAAATGACAGGTGCTTGTCAATGTGTCTGATTTTACACCCACTGACATGCCTGGGGTCCATTTCACTAAACTTTATGTAACTTTGGAAGTCTCAAAATTGTTTGTAAATTTGACGAGTTGTAAGTTCCATTTCACTTAACTAAGTTCACTTACAAACGGTACCCTTCCTAAGTAATAGGGATTTACTACAGGGACCCATAGTAAAGTTACGTTTAGTATTGAGTATTCATAACTTTAAGAATGGTTACTTGAGTTATGAAGGGATAAAAGTTGAGAGAAATGAACCCCTGGGCAGGTAACTTTAAGGCTGGACAGATACAAAAAAATTATACACTCCAATCTGGCAGTAAGTAATTTTCTGTGGGATTAATCCAGATATTTGGGTCAGGAATTGTTTCGGTCATCATTAATTTAGAGTTACCAACTAGACTACCTTGGTCCAAAAGGAATGGAATAGCTGTGAAGCCAGATTAACAAGCATGCAGGTAATCATTTTCTAGCAAAATGTCACACTAATTTGATTATTTTCCGTGGTTGTTAAAAAGATGGGTATCTGTTTAGAGTTAGCAACCAAACTATTTGAATCTAAAAAAAGTTACGGAACATGTGCAGCCCCAAACATTAGAAGTACCGTAGTTCAACAATGTGTCTCATTAAATAATTTTTCCCTCAACAAATGTCATGGCAATGAAGTGCCCTGGTCTATACAGATGTCACTTTCAGTTAATATCTCTAAAATTGCTGTGGACATTTACACCTCGCTAATTGAAATATTTACTATTTCTTACAAAATACAGTTCATCCTGGTTATGGTCTGCGTATCCTGAACAGACGCACCGTAGAGAGGGCGCTGCTGAAAGGCTTTGTAGACGTGATCACAGATGTAGCTTTTGCTCATCATAACTCCAATGTACTGGGCTGCATTGACAGGAGAGGCAATTTGTCTGTGTGGCAAATACATGAAGGCGGTGGAAAGATACAGTATCCTTAAAATAAAGAGAATTACATGGTCCAGTGTATAAGAAGAGGCTAACCCTGTGCATAAGTGTCGGCTATTTGAAAAGAGAAGGGGGACTGATATCGTGCATAGGTAAACTGCACATAAAGCCTATGTGATAATACTAAAAAATCGAGGTACAGCACATATATAGGAATGATGGAAGGAAATATGAATAAACCAAGTACTGGAATATTAAAATATGAAAAAAATATTGGCTAATTCCATAATCTTCCACACCTTTTTATATTTTTATTGGTAAAAATGGTTGGATCTTGAACATTTTAAATGTTGCATATTGTTGGAGTTCCATATTCTTCACAAGAGGGAAATGGAAAAGCCCATTAAGAGGAGCTGTGCAATGATAATCAAAAACAAATGATGCTGATATAACCCGACCTTGGTTAAACTTACAATGAAATTATTTGAAACATTAAAAGCTTAATTTTGAGCATTAATGTGGTTGTATTTTCAGGCCTACTACACATAAATGTTGTTAAATATATTCGCTTGATTGATGTGGATTGTAGTTGTGTATGACTCATGTATTCCTTGACAGTAGAACAGATACACACCCAAACTGAATGTGACCAGGTCAGGTACCCAATCCAGTGATTTCCACAGACTGATGTGGTGTCCGTTCCTACCCGATGACCCTGGTACCAGCGATAGCAGTACAGCTTCTAATGAGGGAAGTCGTATGTTAGCTGTCACACATGATAATCAGGTATGTATAATAAGGCCACAAAAAAGTTGCATCTCGTAGCTTGGGAAGATTTTAAAATCCAATAATTAATGTGTTTTTGTCCCTGAAGTTTGAAATCAGTGCTTGAAACTTTCAAAACTAACATCCTTATACATGAAATGAAAAATAATTTTAAATTGTAAATGTAGCAACCAAACTTATTGAGTTTGAACAAGTGAGAGAAGGCCTTATCAAAGTCTATGTACATATAATCAGTGTGAGAAATGCTTTGTTTTGACAGGCTGAGTTATGGGATGTGGATGTAGCAACTGAGCTGTATAGCACCAAACCTATTGAGTTTGAGCAAGTGAGAGAAGGTCTTATCAAAGTCTATGATGGACACACAAAGGTAATTATTCGCTAAATGGGGAAATAGACCAAGTTTGAATATGGGCTATTCCATAGAAGACACAACCTTAATCTCCCACACAGGAAGTGTCAATTTTATACAGGGTTACCTGAATGAGTGACTCCATTTGAAATCCACACCTTAAGTGTAGGAGATTAAGGTCATGTCTTCCATAGGGGGTATATGGATTTAACTGGAATAGCCAAATGTAACTCTGGATATAAAATATGCATGATTGATTTATATTTACCAAGTATTTGAATTTCTTTACTGTATCTTTGTCAAAATGATATTTTTGTTTCTAATGGTAAAACCTGGGCAACCTAAAGAATATAGGTATATGGGCAATTCCAAGCATCATTCTGCAACACGGAAGTTTGCGTATGCAAATTAGGGTCGTTTGGAAAACTTCCCACATTTAGCTTTCACTTACCAAAGATAGTTTCCATTATACTATTAAAAAGAATTCATTCAAAATTCATGTTCAAAACTTCACGTATCAGAATGATGGTGCTTGGAATTAAACATATTTGTGTTAACCCGTTTCAATAAGTTTTATAACTATTAGAGTTCTCAATTCATTCATGTTTTTCTGATTACAGCCAATCACAGATGCCTCAGTGTCTCCTGACGGCACAGTTTTAGCCACATCCAGCCTGGATGGTACAGTGAAGTTCTGGCAGATGTACTGGGAAGCCACGGACCCACCTAGGAGACTCCACCAGTTCAGTCCCCATGATGGAAAACCCGTCTCAGCTCTGCTGTTTTGTGACAACCACAAATATCAAGATCCAAAGTAAGAGAGTTGTTTTGATAGTAACAAAGTGGTTTCTGGATTTTTTTTTTAAATCCTCAATCACACCCTTGAGTTTTGTTGTGAAGAGAAAGCGATACATTCACAGTGCAAGATGCATGTTAAGTTTGGTTTGGAATTCACCATTGCACATGGTGGGGTATGCAACGTTGACAGTAAAAGAAAATTTGTACAAATTTAAAAATACGGTTTTGGGATGTAAAATACAGATTTTTGATCCAAGTACTGAAATCTGAATTTCAAAGATGGCATGTCTGACTTCATATATTTAGACCAAGTGGCTTTTGTATTGTAGCTTTTGTAGTGTAAAAGAATGCTGTTGTGGCAAGGTATGTCAGAGATGTAGCTAATTTGTAGCTTTTGCACTGTTTGATAGGAATATATTTATGATGGGGACTCCATCTCATAGTCAAAGGCACTTCAACATTTTAAATCTGTATCTTAAACCATTCCCATAAAACTGTCTGATGTAACAATCAATTTCATGATCAGAGTTATGTGCTCTATAACATGACTTTCATAAAAACTAGCAAAATAATGCATTCTTGTTAACATCTGATATACATGATAATTGGACACAATTTCTATGCACTCCTTGATGAATGATAGTCTACAGAGTTTGGATTTTGTTACTCTATTTCAATCTTGACAGACTGCATGATTGTGTGTCAGAATTTAATATAAACAGTGTTATTTTTCAAAAATTAACATGCAAACCTTGTTGTTCGCAGCCTGCCATTCTGGAGGTTCCTCATCACTGGAGCCGATTACAATTCAGAGTTGAAGGTCTGGTGCACAGTCACCTGGACATGTCTACAGAAGCTGCAACTACACCAGCCTGGCCTGACGCCACAACCAGCCTTCAAAGTCAAACTGGATCTGTCAGCATCATTTCTCATCATGACTGATATCAAGAGAAAGGTAGGGATATTAGAGATGCATTGATTTAAGTTG
Organism: Amphiura filiformis; assembly: GCF_039555335.1. Classification (NCBI taxonomy): domain Eukaryota; kingdom Metazoa; phylum Echinodermata; class Ophiuroidea; order Amphilepidida; family Amphiuridae; genus Amphiura; species Amphiura filiformis. The sequence goes on from NC_092643.1 coordinate 55,663,783, forward strand.
GCAAAGCAGTGTCTTAGCCACTCATTCTCCTGTCATTTTGTACAGGCAAATTGCTTATGAGATGGGCAAGGTTAGTGTTAATGTAATATGATAGCTGCTGAACTGAAAATTAAGTCTGCCTTCATGAGGGCCATAATATCAGATATTTGGTCTCAATGAATCCACAGAATGTCAAACTTCGACATGAAATTTTGACCACATGACAAGCAAACCTCTATATATAACTAATACAATTTGGAGTGTGGAGAAGTTTCATATCAAATGTATCCGATTTTGAAGATAAAGACATAAATCAGCTTTGACATTTGCTATGCAATCACCTACGACTGGGTAATCACAGAATTCAGATGGATTTAATTAAATTTCCATACCTCTCGGCATTTACAAGGGAAATAAATTAATTCAAGGGAAGGTATTCAACGGTATTGAGTGCAGTGCTTGGAGCGTATCTTAAACATTTGCTATTATAGTTATGAACTTGGCCCAGGTTCTGATGATAATTATGCTACTCGTGTCTCCTTTCCACCAGGTACTCTATGTGATACAGTTATTCCAAGATCCCCATGAAGGGCGTGCCCATGTGACATCCATCAGTGAGTTCTTATTGATGCAACCCATGCTTAGCTTTGCTGTGGTAGATGCTGGCAAATGTAAGATTAAACCAACCAATGATGATGGGGAGGATGGTGAAGAGCTGAACTCTGGTAGGTATCATGTCTGTTTGTTAAATGGTATGTCCTTTATGCCTTTATAGGGTGTATGCAATAAACCAACCAGGACAGTATAACAGTTGAAATGGCAGCCATGTTTGAGGACAGTTCTAAGATAGCTTAGGATGACAGAGGGACAGGTCTCTAGATCGATTCCACAACCATTCATACTTATAACCTGTTTTATTCTATTATCATGCGAATTGTCCTGTGTTACCTTATGGAGGACAGAATTTTATTCAAATGAAGATGACTCTGTCATGAGTGACGTAGTTTCGAATACACTCTATTCTCTTCATTCCTTTCTTCTTGCCTTCATGTAATGTATTCATTTCCTTTCTTTCCTACATCTCTCTTACTTTCCCTTTCGTTTTCTTGTCTCTTCCATTCCCTTCCTGTCTGCTTTGTATTTTCCATTCAGTCCTTTCTGCCCTTCTGTTCAGTTTTCTTCAGTCCTTTCTCTTCAGTTCCATTCTTCCTTTTCCCTATGGAATTAATTTTTATATATCTCTTGTTTCCATTTAGGTGAATTGGATACATCATTAGAAGACAAACCCAAGGTAGAGGGTGTTGGTGTCAAAGTGAAAATGTTCTGTGTCAACTCAAGGTAACCGCAATCTATATTGCTAGCTGATTTATACTTTGTTCAACTCCTAATATGCAAAAATCGTTTCGTGTTTGTTACTATGTGTGTCAATAAAGTACCAACTTGCTTTCAAGTAAATCCACTAAAACACACATTAGTCACAGCCACTGTACTTAGGTACATGTCTCTTTTAAGGGCTGTTATTGCAATATCAATATGAAGGAAAGTGCCACAAATACCCACAAATACCCTAATTATAATCTGTTTGACTGTGTACACAGTTACAGGTGCAAGGAATGCCCACACTTTTTCCAGGCATGCAAAGTAGGAGAACTACTGCCTCAGTCATGTGGCTGGAATTTACTAAGAGTCATAAGCACAGTGAAATACATACAATAACATATACAATACAACACATATCCACCCTGCAGAGCACTCAATTCTGATCAAGTGCACAGCACATGTCATCTTTTCTGACTTCTAGAAAGTTAGTGATTTTGGGTTTTTTTTAATCACATCTAGGTCTGTACAAGACTTACAAGTGCGTTTCCAGCCCAGCTCATCAGTAGATCATGACATGGGAGGATCTATCAGCTCAGCATCACAGGATGATATAGGTAGGTGGATACTATTTTGCAAAAACATTTCGGCCTGAATCGTGGGTCAAATAATCAAAAAGTCACCCAATTATTCTCTTAACCATTGGTTTCTATATGGGACAGGAAACTATCGGTTGGTTTTTATGGGACAGAAATTTGTCAAAAGTCGCAGGGAAAGTCTTTAAAAGATGCCCAATTGGGCTACTAACTCATGGGTTCGGCAACCCTGGGTGGATGCTTTCTCAATATAGAGTTATTTTTTGTAAGATGTCAAAAATGTTGATGCTGTATATGATAATATCTTCATATTTAGAATGCAATTTGATGTGTCTGATGTGCTCTCATGTCCCACAAAAAATACTGTGCAAATGTTGCTATCTGATCCCTAACAAAATCCAAATTACTGTTTCTTCATGTCTTTTTATCAGCCCTACGTGATGGCTTATCGGACATGAGCTTCAACACAACTAGCCAATCAGGAGTCACCACCACAGACAGCAGCCAATCAGATATCATGGTTGGAGGCGGTGGAGGTGGAGCACAAGATGTCACTAGTTCATTTACGTCCGAATCCACACATTCCCCCAGCCAGCCGTACCTGATGACTCCAGATGCATTCACCTCAAAATCACTGCCTCCTAACTTGAACAATAAAAGTGTACGAGACAGTGCGTCCAGTTCTGGTAGCAGTATGACCCGTGTAAGTGCCATGGGGACGTCGATAGACGATCTTCTCGGTTCCTCGCACACATCATCCGATAGCACCCGCGTTATCACGCCTGATAGCTCAGTGACTTTGACCCCAAGTTCTTCTGCTACAAAGTTGACGCCACATTCACATCAGGGTACGCCTTCTGGCATCCCACTGCCACCAATGACGCCAGGGGAAGTGCCACTCCCACCGATGACCCCAGGAGAGGTTCCCCTTCCTCCTATGACACCTGGTGAAAGAAACACTCAAGAGGATGATGATGATGAGGAGGATGAGGGTCCGCCGTCACCTCCTCCTTCCCCGGTAGGATGTACCACACCAGAGCAGCTGACAAGACCAGAAAGTACAGACAAAATCAGTCAGCTTCTTGCAAAGGCCAGGCGGATGTCGGAGTCGAGTGCAGAGGTGGCACAGATAATGAAACGACAGATAGGGGAAGAAAATGAGGAGGAGAGGATCAGGAAGATGGTGGAAGAGATGGAGGATGAGGAAGGAGCGGAAGGCGAGAAAGATACGCCAAGAAAACCAGAATCGAGTGAAGATGATGAGGTGAGTTTGAATGAAAGCAAACTAAAATAAAAAGGAGAAATTGCTTATAATCTGAAACTGAATTAATAAGACTAGTTTGTTTTTGATGTGACTGTCAAACTCCCTACAAACCTTGATTGGTTTGTAACACATAAAAGGAAGGTTGATGCATCTGGCGCCTTCATCGGAGAAAAGGAATCGCAGAAATTTTTGAAAAATTGTCGTTCTTTTACAAGGCAAAAAGCAACTTTTCTAGGCATTGTTGACGTGGTGCCTTCAGAAAGAAAGTTTCCTATTACAAGACCTAACTTTTGAGATAGTTTGTATGTTCGAAAGTGCAAAATTAACCATAAGGCACACTGTTTTACCGTCACGTTCAAAAATGTCAATCATCACGACAACTCGTAAACAAATCGTTTCTGAGTTTGATTGACATGGGACATCAGACGTAAACTAGTATTTTTTTCTCTGGCTCAGATAATAGCTGTAGATGCAGAAACCATATCAGTGTGTGAGTGCAAGAACATCTTATGTGAAAATAGCTGCTCTGTGTCAAATGCATGTTGATATCCATATTTGCGTTCTTGGTGAACGATAACCTATCCTCCAAGTTGTTAGTGTAACCTTGGGACGTTTTGTGTTTTCATTGAAATGGGTTGGTTGTAATAATGCATGTGGCAGCTAATTGCTTGTCTGTTCATATGTGATGTTCTTACACCCAGATAAAGAATTGAATTATTAAGTTGATATTTACTGGACAAATTACAGTCCTGCTTCTGACCAAGTAGTAATTATACAATGTAAATCTTGCATACATTTTTGCGATGTGACCATTGCAATTGTCATGACAATCACATGATTATTTCAAGGTCATGTTATAAATGTTTGTTGGTGTGTTAGTACATGTATGTGTCATTTGTATTGTACACCTGTTTTGAAAATAATGTCATTATAATAATGCCATATAATTTGCACTTATTTTGTGTAACAAAACATTTTGAGTTAAGAGAAGTTGCAATACCAATATAACACGGCCCAAAACAAACCTAATGTAGTACAAAATTGCACTCTCGCTATATTTAGATCACACAGGTCAATTTATGGCATGTAAAACTAACATTATAAACAGAACAGGTGTGGTGTACATTGTATGGCTGCATCTCCATTCCAGTATACATGCAATCACAAACACTGTCATCATTTTAATGTATAAATGAACCACTATTTCCCCATAGAAAAAAGGTTTCTTGCCAGTGCAACATTTCATCACAAATTAAGCTTTTCCTGAAATCTGGTGACTGCACTCCATGCATGGCAACTACATGTAGATAGTGCAAGCATACATACTGTAAATACTGTATATGACATACTGTATGTCACAGTATTTTTGTGGCACAAACTTTTCTCGATTTAAACAGCCGTCAGTTATCCGGCATGTAATTTTTATGAAATTGATACATATCCTTTGAGGAAAAAGGACATATTTACGAGCAATAAAATATCGATGTGCCACTCGGTATGAAATGAATAAAATTTTCATGCATGCTTATATTTCATGCTTTACAGTGTGTTCCCTCATTGCCATACTTTGCACATGATTTTGGATTTTTCATTCATACAAAACTGGCTTATTTTTAGATTTCCCATATGCTGCCACAAGGTGCATTGAGCTTTTCAAGACATTTGTTCTCATAACTGTTGTTTTTCATTTCGATTAAATAACCGATATGCAAAATTTATTCTAAAATCATGCTCAAAAGTTTTAATAAAGAGGTGATTGTAATTCATTGAAAACATGGAATGGAGATGTTTTGTGTTTGTGTTTTGTCCACAAAAAAAAAGCCACCAGCTGAAGAGGAGAGCAATCAAGATGATCCCTCCTTATCTGGTGGAGAGTTCCAAGGATTCACAGATGATGACATCCAATTACAGGAACAGAGATTGGCAGAGATGGCTTCCAAGATGCCGGTGGACACGCCAAGTGATGACCCATCAAAGAGTAACAACAACCAGCAGCATCCTAGTGATGAGGATTCCTATTACGGGTCTCCTGAGTCGGGCAAGCTCCTGGTAGGGAGGTGGTCACTGTAGGAGATGATAGGTAAGCAGAGATGGGTTAGGGTTAAGTCATGCCAAGGGTCAAGTAGAGTGTTGTTTTCAAAAAAAAAGGATATGATTGTGCCAAGACCAAGAGGGATAGGCTTTTACGACTTGAGTTCATTACAATTAGTAAGTTTTTGACAGGATCGCTGTTGGACAAGTTTAGAACTGTCAAGTTTTCGTCAGGAGTAGTTCCGACTTCTTCAGGACAAAGTAACTTACCTAAGTATGAGACATATAGGTCGCCCCTTGCCAACTGTAGAGACCTACATATGCCATATTAAAATGTGTCTGTTCCCTACAATTCTTTGCAGCACTGTCGTAAATTTCTGGTGAGATCATAATAATCCAAATTAGTCCAGTCACTGGCCATGTTTACCTTGCTTTAGCACCACAATTTTTTTGATGGATATTGTTTCTATTTGAAAGATAATGTTACTAGTCCTCTTGCACATTTTGAAGTATGGACTTTCAAAGTTCATAGCCATACATACAGAAGTCAAAATGTTAAAACTGTTCCTCTTGTCATGAGGATCCAGAAAAGTATTGTTTTTATCTATCTATTATGTACTGTTTTGGAGTAACAAGCAGAGAGGTCGAATGTCACATTGGGACTCCATAATTGTAAAAACCTGAAAAATACTGTGTTTTACACCAAAATGGTTTTAAATTTTTGTCATGTATAACATAAAGACTAGGTTGCTATAGCCAGGATATACATTTGTATGATTACCTTGGTACATGTAATGTGGTGAAGAAGGTCAATGGAACCGTTTAGAACTTGATCTTTATGATTATACCCATGTAACGAAATATCCTACACAGTGCAAACTATTCTTTTTTCCGCTCTACTCATTAATGACATCTCTTGTCGTTTTCATTGGATTGATGCGATAAATTTACAAAGGTGAGTAAAACACTGTGTTAGCAGGTGTATTTAAATTCAATGTCTGTTTTGCCCTATCACAGTAAAACCAAAGATGCATCTGAGCCATCTGACACAGAACCTGATGAAGCCAATGTAAATCCACCGGAACCAAGGTAAATCATGCAATAACTTGAAGACTTCCTTCACTCACGGCGCATAAACGCACCAACAGGAACATCACAATCCTTCTCAATGAATTCCCTATCTTGCCGATGGCGCAATCCTATGGTGGCCATCTTGGATATGCGAGTGAGAAAAAACATAATACAATTACTTCATAAGCATTTTAAATGATTATGTCTCATTTCTCACAACACATTTTTTTAATTCACCTTTACTTCACGTCAAAGATGGCCGCTCTTGCCATGGCAACTATCTTGGAATATTCCCAAGGTATATATGACTTGCCACAACTGTGGTCTTTATTATGATTTGAGAGTTCAGTTGGTCAAGCAAATGAAAAAGTCCACATACAAAGATATTTATTTTTCTTTTGTATTCCTTTAGTTTGAAATTGACATTTTATAAAGTTGACATAATGACTTGTTGATTTGACGATCAGATACCGGCAACCACTTTTCCGATACGGCACCAGAGTCAAATTGGTTTGATCTTCAGATCGACATTCGATGCTTGTAATTAATGGACTATCAATTAAGTAATCTGAATTACTGGTAAATTTCGCATGTAATCATTATTAACAATTGTCAATTAATTAATTTGATCAATAATAAGGATTGACCAAGCATCGATGGTGGATCAAAAGATCAAACGATCAAACTAATTTGATTCGATTGCCTAAGTGACAGAAGGTATGTCACACAAAAACCTCTACGTTACTTGCGATTGCCTAGTTTAATATGTCTTTAGAGGGTCAAGCCAAACTTGAAGTACATCATTGGCAGAGTGCAACACTATCGTAAGTGCAGTAGAATACAATAGCTGCCTTTTGTAAAACACCTATTGTTTGCAGCACAATCCCATCTTCATTCCCATTATAATAAAGTGTTGCTGTTCTGTATACTTTCCTGATGGCCACTAAGCTAACCCAAGAAATCGCCTTTACATGTAGTTGGGTGTTTTTTCTAGTGTTATTGGTTAAGAGTAAGTACAGTTATTGAAATGTTGCAAATGGCAGCTATTGCATTCTACTGCACTTACGATGGTGTTGCACTCTGCCGACGAATGAGTGACAATACAGAAGTGTGACCAAAAATAATACTATTTTTAATTTGTACACTACATTGATTCAATCTACAGCCAAGAGGGTCCTTTCAGAGACAGAGGAGACCAAGCCATACAGAAAACAGATGAGGAGTCACTGTCAGCTGATGAGGTAAGTTGAGCACAGTAAATACATGGCTATAGTATTTTGCTGTAAACCTTTGATGGGAACCTACTTCTGTGATGTTAACAAGGTGCCTCCAAATATGTGTGCTCTATGTGTCGTACATGTTGTTAATTTTGCCGCCATACACATTGTTTGTTTCTCCTTGTCAGCACTGCAGAAGTACGCTTTGGTCAACGTTTTACAGCAATTTACTATGTAAGCTATTTGAGTCTGTATACTAATCGGACTCATGAATATCCTACACCAAGGATACACGTCACTTTAGTATTCATGTAGTATTTGCCACCTCACCCATAACCCTAGTCATAGCCTAAAGTCGTTGAAAGTCTAACCAAACATTTACACATGTTTTATCCATTTTCAGTTACGGAAGATGTTCCAGCAGCTTTGGGGTGTTGTGTCAGCAACCAAAGATGAGATGTTGGTTCTCAGGAGAGATTTCACAAAGATGCAGTCCTCCAATAGCATCATCCAGTCAATGAAGGCACGCATTGATAAATTGGATAAGAGTATGGGGATCAAGCTAGAGAAGTCATCAGAACAAGAACGTATCCTTGAAATTGTGTTCATGGGGAAAAATTACAAATAAGTTCATCTTGATGGAAGTTTACACATGTTTGTTAAGAAGCCTGCTCCACACCAAATGCAACATGAGATCATCATAGTAAAATTACCACAATTTACAGTTTTACAACCCTTCACAACATTTTAACATTAACCCTTCATAATATTTTTAATCTAGTCCACAATCACTGGTAATTGGTGGAGAACAATCCTTTTGATACACCCTGTATGCAAGCCTTGACATAAGCAGGTGCCAGGAGCAGATTTGCTCTTGTAAAGCCACCAATTGCTCCTAGTCCTTGTAAGATTCACATGAAAAAATGTCTTCCATAGGGGTATATATGGATTTCAAATGGAATAACACATTGAAGTATTGCATTAAAGGTCTATTGTCATGGAGAAAATGCAAGTACTAATTATTATATCCTTCATTAATATATTCTCGTTCATTAATTGGTTAAACGAGTATCATGTGACCAAAAATAGTTTTGCTATTTTGCAAAGCAGTCAAAAAGCCGACTCTCCCCAAAGTACTATTTCCCCGGGATATATTTTTTGCTATACTCCCTCTGAGCGCGTATGACCTCATAGCCGCGTCGCAGTTCCTAGTGGTCGGTGCAACTCGCCACATACGCGGGATATCGCTACCGCTTCTGGGGTATTATGTGTAGCCTTGCCTTGCTTGTAATGTGTTGTCTTACGAAGCACACAAGCAGCAGCACATAATATTGACGGCGAAATAACAGAGAACATGGTTACTCGTTTTACGGCGGTATTGTAGAGGTTACAACATTACAACGGTAAGCTTTATAGCCACTCAAGTGTGTGCGTGCTTTGTGCATGGAGGCCTACATGTATTCAATCAAAACAAAGCACGGCAAGCCTAGCCTAGCCTTGACTATGCTAGGGCTTAGCCTACATTTATGCCTAGGCCTATGTCTATGAAAAAGGCCTTTCTAATAGTTTAACCAATTAATGAACAAAGAATATATTAATGAAGGATATAAAACAAATATTTACTGCTCTAAATTCGGGATCTGGTGGAATCTATTGGTCCCCGAGGTGAACTGGAGACCGTGAGCCTACTATTTCCCTCGACCTGGCGGTCTCTGGAAATAGTAGGCTCACGGTCTCCAGTTCACCTCGGGGAACAATAGATTCCACCAGACCTGGCGGTCTCGGGAAATAGTAGGCTCACGGTCTCCAGTTCACCTCGGGGACCAATAGATTCCACCAGATCCCTCATGAGCAGTAAATATTTGTATACTATTCCATTTCTACATCTTGATTTCTTGATATAAGGCTTACCCAGGTATAGTATGAGCCGGTGTGTCAAGTTTGTTCCTTAACAACTATAAACCAGGTCAAAGGTTAACTGTCGCGTTACAAGAAAAGCAAGCATTAGACAAGCAGAAACAAGAGCGTCTGTTAGAAACCGTGTCACAGACTCTGAAACAGTCGGTGACAAGTCGATTGGACAACACAGTCAAAGCAGAAATCACCAACAAAGTAGTTCCTGGTAAGAGACTCAAATATGTAGTATTATAAAAGTGGAAATTTATACGGAGCACTAATTTTTGCGCTTTTTGCAAGAAAACCTAAAATCACGATTGTTAAATACTAGCAAAGTAAACTGAGCTTAAAAAGAAACTTACAATTGTTCACAACCTGTGAATCACAAGGTCATATCTTAAAATCCTGTCAATCAAAATGAACCAAAATTACACCCAGGATTACTTCAATACTCTACTCAAAACACATGTCAGTAACCAAGCAGTTGTCCAACTGACACAACAGCAAAAAGCACTGATACGGAACAGCTTCCTGGACCATTTTTACAGCCCAACATTTGGCACCCAGCACAAAAAATCTGTAAGTATGCATACAAGATCCTGGCATAGATGATGAAACGGTGCTGCTTTTTTCTTTTCACACACTTTCTTCAAGAAACAGGTCTTGTTCCACACTATTCCACTTACTCTTTGGGAATTATCACATGTGCAAGGATCTTGTACTCATTCACACAGATTTCTTTTGCTGGGTGCCAATTATTAGACTGTGATTGTGGTCCAGGAAGCTGTTCCATGTCAGTGCATTTTGCTGTTGTGTCAGTTAGATAACTGATTGGTTACTGACATGTGTTTAGAGTAGAGTATTGAAGAAAACATGTGTGTAATTTTGGTTCATTTTGATGGACAGGATTTTAAGATATGACCTTGTGAAAAATTATTCGTTTCTTTTTGAGCTCAGTTTAGTTGAAAATTGGCAACGCGTGAAAATTTGCACACATGGAGATTGCCAGTCTTACTTTCTCCTGGTCAATAACATACCCCCGTTGCCTCCTCTTAGATGCAGCAATGTACTCGCAATTTATACAAAAAAAAACCCAAATTCTTAGCTTTGCAATCACTAATTTTCATTATAATTGTTCATCAACTTTTATAGGAATAGTAAAAGCACATACAGGATTGTTCCAAAGTTGCACTGCTGTGAGCTGTGGGGATTTTATTTTATAAGTAGAACATGTTGATCATGTTGCTTGTATTCTTATTGTTATTAAGGATGGAATTAAAAATATGGTATAACAAGCTCTTTCTATTAAAGTCCACCATTCTAGATTTATATCTCTCTATCTACATCATACATGTGTGTCCCAAAGTTTGGAGGCTGTTTGGGCAACATATTGATGGCTCTTGAAACACGAGGTCTCCAAAGCTTGCTCTCTCTCTCTCACTCCAGTTGTTCTGATGAGCTGATGAAAGTCTGGGCCAGTCCAGGTTCATGAAATTTTGTGGGGACGACCACTGAAACAAGGCAATGTCAAGGTCATTTTGGGGTCATTCAAGGTCATCTGCGGTAAAATCGCCATAGACTGCTGCAGTGCAGGTTCATGAAATTTGGTGGGAACGGCCACCTTAGTGAGGCAAATAATGTTAAGGTCATTTTGGGGTCAAGTGAAATTGCACCGGTTAAAATGATGGGCGTCAAGGTGGAGGCATTGCAGCCGGTGCTTTGCATTGAGAACCGCGCAGGTCGAGAACCGCAAAATTCTAGTTTAGCTACATCTTTCAAGCCCGCCATTATCATTCATTCATTTTGTTTGCTTTTCTTTATCTGTAGAACTCCAAAGGGTGGTAGCACCGGTAGAAGAACAAATCAACACAACAATTGCACAGAAATTAACAGCAACAGACCAACTTATGAGAGAAAACATTTCCAAATTGGTGAAAAGTAGGGTGAGTAGTTTATAGGAAGTGAAGGGTAGTGCATATCATGATCGAGAATTTAATATTTTGGCTATAGGGTTGGGCGATCTTGACATTTTTCTGAAAAGTGATATGAAACAAGTGGTTTCTATGGCCAAATTTAACGCAAAATCCAAATCTGCTAAAAAAATTACCTCAGACGATGTCTGACGTCACTAAATTTCAAAAATTCAAAATGTCCGCCAAAATGATGTATTTTGCCTACTCATCACGCACTTTTTAGGTAGATACCACTTTCAGTATGTCTATATATGGGTTTTGGGGGTCAAGAAACCCAAATCTGACCTTTTCAACATGATTAACCCTACCTAGAATGAGTTTTGGTAATTTTCTTGTTTTTTCAAAGCAATTTTTACTTTATTTTGCTCAAATTTTGCTCATACTGCTTTATATTGGGGTAAATTATGGTAAATAAGATGGTAGCAGGTGAACGCAAATAAGATCCTTCTAGGACAAGATTCAAAGTATTATGTGACAGGGAGCAAATTGGGCTATTCCATTTAAAATCCACACTACCCCTATGGAAGATTTAGCTCAAGTCCTCCACAGAGGGAGTATGAGTACACATTATAGACTTGACAGGTCAACTATCACTCTAAATGTGGGGTTTTTTTTCGGCGTAGTGGTAAAAGCCTAACATTCCTGCCTATTACGAACTGATCAAAGTATACTTAGATATGTGAAGAGTTATTTATAATACTTACATTGTTTCTATACATTACTTTCAGGGTGTGACGGAGGCCATGGGTCAAGCAGCTGCCAGCGCCTTAAATAACACTATTCAATCCACATATAAAGATGCCTTCCAGAACACAGTGATGCCAGCATTTGAGAGGTCATGTCAGTCCATGTTTGCCCAGATCAATGCAGCCTTTGATATGGGAACCAGGGAATGTAAGTAACACAGTGATGTCAGCATTTGAGAGGTCATGTCAGTCCATGTTTGCCCAAATCAATGCAGCCTTTGATATGGGAACCAGGGAATGTAAGTAACACAGTGATGCCAGCATTTGAGAGGTCATGTCAGTCCATGTTTGCCCAGATCAATGCAGCTTTTGATATGGGAACTAGGGAATATAAGTAACGCAGTGATGCCAGCATTTGAGAGGTCATGTCAGTCCATGTTTGCCCAGATCAATGCAGCTTTTGATATGGGAACTAGGGAATATAAGTAACACAGTGATGCCAGCATTTGAGAGGTCATGTCAGTCCATGTTTGCCTAGATCAATGCAGCCTTTGATATGGGAACCAGGGAATGTAAGTAACACAGTGATGCCAGCATTTGAGAGGTCATGTCAGTCCATGTTTGCCTAGATCAATGCAGCCTTTGATATGGGAACCAGGGAATGTAAGTACTAGCTTTGGTGAATATCCCAATTCCCAGCTGTGGCGATTTGCTGGGATATTGACTTGGAAAAAAAAGTCTGAAATTAATCGGCAACTTCTGTAGATTAAATTCAGGCTTCCGTGCTCCCTTATTCATTTAGAATTGGGTAAATGAATCATGAAAATACTCCGTCCTTCGGAGTGGACGTTAAGCCGTCGGTCCCGTGTGCAGAGAGCCATACCTGCAGATGTATTTCGCAGCCAGTTTCGAAAAGTAGGGTGTTAACCCCTGACTGTTCCCAACCCGTCCCAGTGTTCAAATGGACCCCAATGGAAATAAGCTTCAATAGAGGCTTTCTTGGGTTATCCAGGGTTGTCAAAACCCGAACAAATCAAATCAAAATCAAACCACCGTTGTGGCCCGGGTTTGATTCCCTACAGTGCCTCAAGTGAGCATGGTGCTGGTCCATGTCCGTCCTCACAGATTTTTCCACATGTACTTTGGGTTTTCCCCGGCATTCTAAAATCAGATATCTTCCCATATAACCTGTCCCATCTTATCTTATAGTTCACCTCGTTGTGTTATAACCACAATTGCCCTTCATAATAATGCCTTCAAATCCATTTGGTGTAATGTTGGCCGATACCGATCTGTGAATCGGAGATCGGTGCCGATATGGACTGCATCGGCCTTGAATCTGAATCGGCAGATGAGCTATCAGCTGCCGATCTAGCTTACCGATCTCTGAACTTGACAGTAATAAAAGTACACAACAATTCTTTAAGCTTACCATTACTTTCTTATGTAACATTACTACTATTTAATGCCAATATATTTCCAAAAAACGTTGTTACCACCGCAAGAATCATGTCGTTTCATACTGTATTTTATGTATATGTATCCACCCTTTGATAGACCGAATTAAAATGTAAACAAACAATCACGTGTCTCACTGTCTTGTAACACGTGCTTTAACGAGGCATGCAAGCGCAGAGTAACATACAGGGAATTCCATTAGCTCTTAAGTCATAACTGAGCATGCGCGATCATTTATTTATAGACGGTCGCCACATTGTCAATATTAAAACTAGTGGCATAGAACTACGAAACCGTACGATGGTACATCATTTAATGGATTAATGATTAAACTTCCTACAATCGGAGGCACTGAGTGAGTAACGCTGGGACTTGGGGTGTAAAATGGTATTTTATTTGGGTTGATATTGACATGAAAAACCTCTAAAAACGGTCATCATATTACATAGTTACAGGTTTGGGGAATTAAGCTTTGACTGTTAATATTACTGGGGCCCGACTTAAATGAACTTGTACTGGTTGTAAAATAACATTTAAGGAATCTGAATCGGGATCGGATCGGCCCGATCTGCTAATTTTCAGATCGGAGATCGGCAGATCCGATCTTGGGTTGGATCGGCCAACACTAATTTGGTGGATAATGTTGTGCGCTATAGATCCTTTTATTTTTTAAAGGCTTCATGGGACTGTGTACAATCTATTTTAATGCCCCAAATGCAAATAATAATTTTGCTCACAGCTGCAGTTGCTAATGTATTTCTTCACATTCTTTTTTGTGTGATGGTCATGGAACTGGTGTTTACCTTGATAATTTGTGAATGAAATTTTAAATTAACATTGTCATCTTTCTCTCTCACTCATATCTGTACAGATGCACAACAGCTCGAAATGCACCTGAGCAAAATACGAAAGAACCAACAGGGTCTTGTTGCAGACTTCAAGACTAACTCTGAGTCGATGCAGACTAGTATAGCTAATAGTGTACAGACCCACCTGGCAGCTGAGCTATCTGAGACGTTGCAGACTACTGTACAAACTCACCTGGCAGCTGAGCTACATAAATCACAACAGACGTAAGTAGGATGTTAGAGCACTGAGAGTAGAAGGAAGGGATTCAGATCACACACAGCACGGTATACAGGCGCCGCTAGTCAGTCGCACTATGGCGCATTAACCAAAGTAGTAAGCATGGGTCCGCCACAATTTGAACTGTAAGATAATCAGTCATCACTACAATGCATAATCCAGTACATGCGCAGTGTAGACGGCTGGTGGAATAAGTCTAACCTCAGCCCTTAAAGGTCCACCCTCGTTGGTCTGGTCAACTGGCAGGTTTATGCAGGAACTAAATACCAACAATTACTAAATGTTTATCCTAGGATTTGGGCAGGTAACCTTGTCCTTACATATATCCCAATGTTCTTTTAGATGGTCAGGACCTTGGCGAGTTGGACAATTTAATTATCATGGATTATGTTATGCCATAAAATACTGAGCTTGTTTAACACTTTATGAATAAATCCAGATGTGCTGCTAACCCTTTAATGCTATTCTGGTTTCCCCTCTATTCAGAGGATGAAGTAGTCTCCAGTGATGTCATGAATTAAATAAGTAAAGCCTTGGTGTTATAACTCCAGTCACACCTTCAAAAATGTGTGATTGTTCACCACCTGTTTGCAAACATACTTCTCCAAAGCCCATTATAGATTGTCAAAAGTATCGATAGTTGGAAAATTCATAAACTTCCGATATATGTTGGTACACTCAGTGGTAGTATCGATACACAAACGATATGGCACACATGCTTAGATTATCCCAATTTCCTGTTTCCCAATTCCAAGCTGAGCCATCATGTCGTCTCAAGCCCCTCCAGAAGAACACTTTGCACGGTTGTTTTGTTATGTAGGGGCCTATTCTGTTGTATTATTAATAAACATTGAAGAAAAGTAACTTGCATCTTTAAAATGTGTCAATATATCGATACTGTATCAATATGTCGCACAATTTGCTTCTGATATATCGACTTCAAAAAACTGTATCGATAACAAGCCTACTTCCTCCTTCGTGCAAGTATGATGTTGAGACTAGGAGTAACATCACAATGGGTTGATGTATTTATTGTATGTATCTCTTTTAAAGTTTGCTCCGGTGGGATACTAATACTTTACATTTTGACTGTGCTGTTTCATTTTATGCTCATTTTGTTGGCTGCATAGGCGTAGATCCGGGGTGGGGGATAAATCCAGGGGATGGTCCATACAATCATCCCCCCGCAATGTTGATGCCTGATAATGGGTTTCTGACCAAATTAACCTCATATTTGCCAATTTTAGCCCCAAATGTGCAATTTGTTCTACTTTTAAACCATATTTCATCAGTTTAGCTTCAAAATAGTAACATTTTTCACACGCTTCTCCCACATTTGTACCGCAAGCTCATTTTGATGAATGTTTTCAGTCATCCAGTTGTAGTATATGAAGTTTGGAATTAAATCAAAATACTGGACTTACTAATTTTAGCAAAGCTACGTTGTGTGTGATACCATCACACTTCATCAGGCAACTGACCCACTGGACTGGTCATGTCAGCTCATTTTGTCACCAAAAGGTGCTGGATTGACTATACTCCATCCCCCCAATGTCAAAAAGAAATCTACGCCACTGGTTGACTGAATGTGCATAATGTTGTAGTATCTGCGGCAGCGTTCGTAATTGTGGTTGTCTGGGTGCCCGGAACAACTAAAAAAGTCACCGGACAACCAAAATACTGATTCGGTTGTCCGCCGGACAACCATAAATCTAGCCAAAAGTCACATTTGTAGGCCTACGGACAACCAAAAACTTAGACGGACAACCAGAAATTGTAATCTGGTTGTCCGTGGGACAACCATTTATTTTTCCTAAATTCGATCACTGATCTGCGGCATTCTTGGCAATAGTCTAATGAATGCCTGTGTTTTATGCTTCTTAATCTCAAAGCCTTCAACTGTTTTCAATCACAGATTCGAAGATCAGTTACTGGATCAGGTTCGCAAGATGATCAAAGAAGAACTGAACACAGCAATGAAGGAACATCATGTGCAGGATCAGTTACTGGATCAGGTTCGCATGATCACCAAAGAAGAACTGAATTCAGCACTGAAGGAACATCAAGTACAGGTGCAAGACAGCATAGCAGCAGTAGTGAGGTCTCAAGCACCTACACCTGTACCCCAGGCACCAGACATACAACAGATACAATCACAGATACAGCAGTTGTTACAGAGAAGACAGATTAATGCAGCGTTCCAAATGGTGAGAAACACTCAAAAGTGTTTTTATAGTTAAGCTTTGAATATTTTGGATTTTAGCGAGATATCGAATACCCAAATCAAAACATAACAGGATGCTTATTAAACAGGTTATTAACCCTAACACTAATAGACCATACAAAACCATACATACAGCTGAGAGCGTATGCAAGACTGCATCCTATGTGATCTGATTGCGCAATCATGCCATATTACATATAGGCACGGAAACGTTGGCCTGGCAACACTTACACACGTGGCTTGCTATAACTGTTCTGCCTGTTGGCACCAGAGGGGTCGGTGGGTCAAATCCTGGGTGGGGAAAACCAACTTTTCTCTTCATCATCTTTATTTCTTCTTTATTTCCCTTCCTCTTGGGGGAAAAAAGCAGTTTGAGAGTTGGGGTTATAAGCCAATAAAGACAAATTAAAGTTAATTTTTTATTACTTCCGTGGTCCGAGCTGTGCGGCAAGCGTAGACAAGCATACACACAGAAAAAATAAACAATCACGCTGATTGGCTGATCAACGCACTTGACAACAAGCCGGTGACACATTGGTCTTCAGCGCGGCGCGTAGTAGGCGAACTTGTCACTTCTACGCGATCGCAATTCACCACCGCGTACCCAGACCACGGAAGTAATAAAAAAATTAACTTTAAGTTGGAAGTTTTTCCAATTTCTTTCCCAGATTCCAAAAGTTGACTTCATTTACCATGGATGTATGGGAAACAAAAGTGCTATTCAATGTCTGTACAATGGGATGTTCCAGCAGAAATCCATACGCCCCCTATGGAAGACATTACCTTACTCTCCACACAGGGAGTGTAGATTTCAAATGGAGTTACCCATTCAGGTAGCCCCATTTGAAATTCACACTCCCCTAGTGGAAGATGAAGGTCATGTCTTCCATCAGGGTGTATGGATTTCAAATGGAATATGCCAAATGTATGTATTCCCAAAATCCATGCAGTTTGCACCAACACATTTTTGCAAATAGCCACAGAAAAGAATTACTGCTGATGATGTGCTTCTTGAATAAAATTAAGCCTTTTTGATATATGTGATGTGATCTAGCAAAATCAGTTGAAAATCGGAAATATTGATTTTGAGATGTAGCCAAACAAAGGAAATATTTTCTTTTGTTTCCTGTTGTTTTGGAAACGCTGTAATTGCTCATATCTTTGGAACTAGTTGTTCAATTTCAATGGGGTTTTCTGCAAAATCCAGCTTTGTAAAAGCTTTCTATCCTATAAAAAACTAAAAATTTAATATTTCTGAGTTTGCTTGATAGCATCACATATGATGATGCAGAATTCCGTTCATAGTGTGTTGGAATTTTCAGTTATTTGATCAAATCATGTCTACCATGTTTCTCTTTTGCAGGCTTTGAGTGCTTCCGACCTGCGAGCTGTGTTATTTGTGTGCAATGCTCTCAATGCAGAGGAGTTGTTTAGCATTGACCCATGTCCAATGGAACAACCAGTATTACTCTCACTGATTCAACAGTTATCTCATGATCTCAACAATAACACTACCCTTAAATGCAGGTAAGATGATAGTAATAACCTTTGCACCCTGTTTGTATCCAAGCTTTAGAGAATTCCTGGTTTGAATGAAAAAGGCAGGTCCAGGTGCTGAAAAAAATCTGTAGTTTGCCTGCTCCTTAATTAAACACTCATATGCCATGTACTTTCAGGAAGCTGAAACAGCTTATGCACATCATTTTCAAAGCAACTGAGTCCCCAAAATGGAGAATGATGGCCTAATTTCCTTCAATCATTAATATATTACACAATGATACTGATTTGTGAAGGGGAATTTGAACTAAAAAATATTGTTAAAGATGTGAAATTGTCACAGTGTGTCGGCCATTGATTGGATTCATTGAAGACTGATAGAGGGCAGTATTTACTATTATTATTATTATTTTGATCAGTGGGAGGGAGGTAGATAAATATCAGGTAATTTGAAAGGAGTATTTTTGGTTTTGAGTTGTCACCCCCACCACAAACTTGCCAGATGATCCAGGGAATTATATAATGTTAGCTGAATCAACCTATCTAAATCTTAATTTGTACATATTCTCTTCTCACTCTGACAGTTACCTTGAGGAATCACTGCTTGCTATTGACCCGAGGAATGACGTGACCAGCGAACATCTACCACGCGTTATTGGCGACATGGTACAGAGATTGACGGAGTTCATTTCAGCTAATCAGACCCACTCACAACGCAAAACACTCAGAAAGGTTCTCCTACAGGCCAAGGCACTTATCAAGTAGAGGATATTATATTTTATTTTGGTAGCTGTTCAGAAAAACTTACAAAGTTATGTCAAACCCACAGAATGAGAGAAGGAGAACCGGGACTCCTTATACCGCCACATACAATCGCGCCATCAGCTATGGGTTGAAAATTGGGGGTATTTGGGTCCTTGCCGACGGTGCGCAGAGATGAATGAAAATAATTCTGCGTCTCATCTGAAGCGTCTTGGTACTCGCATGCAGGTCACATTAAGTGCGTTTCTCAAATGCGCCCATCATCCATGTCGCGTGTGCATGACAATGAATGCCTCAAGGGCATTCCGAGGGAAACTGAATACCCCCAATTTTTGCTCCATGCCTGTATCAAGATGGCAATCGAGTCTCGGTTCTCCTTCGCTAATTCTGTGGTCAAACTTCAGAAGTACAGTTGTTACACCCTTATCAAGTTCAACCTGCAGATCTTTTGTTAATTGAGATGAACTAATTGTAGGGAGAGAAGTCTGAAAGGTGTTTTTAGAGCTCTGGGCTCTCAACCTTCGCAGTGTTTATATTATTTATGTTAATCATCCTGAAGAAAAAAACATGTGAAAATGTCTTTACAGTTCGGAACACTTAACAGAATTCTTTCAGTCACTGAATGTCTTGTAGTTTCACAGGCCTGAACCCTTCTCATGTCACCTGATTGGACTATTCCAGTTGAAATCCATACACCCTTATGGAAGACATGACCTTATCAGGGTTGTGACTAGCCTAAAACTTAGTGCCGGGTAATTTATTTACAAGAAACGCCCGTCTGGGATACGTGTTAGTGCGTTAGTAACTGTGATACAACAATGGCTACTGTGACCGATTAAGTGAATGTTACAGTGGCGGTGTATGTCACTGCAAATTGCAGTTTTATATGCATGTGGACGTGATATTTTGGTCCAGATTTTTGATATTTACTACATGTATAGTCTGTACATATTCATATAATATTTGCTCAATTTTGTGGAAGCTTATTTTGATGGAGTGCAGGTCTGCAACTGCTAGTGGCGGATACTGCCAACTGGCATAGTCACAACCCTGGCCCTTAATCTTCTGTACTGGGAGTGTAGATCACAATTGTAGCCTATTTTAACTGGAATAGCCCATTCTAGCCCTCTTGAGAGCAGAAGAAACTAACAGGCATGAGTTATTTTGAAACTGGAATTCAGTTTGGAATATCGACTTAAAGGTGGGGAGGGAAAAGGATGACTCCACCCAGGTCCAAAAATCCCTGTAAATGCCCCAAAATCACTGGAATTGGCCCAAGATCACCCTAAATTCCCCCAAATCCACAAAACCTTAGAATGCATCCAATTTTGCACCTGCCCCCTCCAAAAAAAGGTAGAAAGAGTGTTACAATCAGGCCACCCACCTTTAAGGACCTGCCTAGCATGTGTTATGTTAATGTTTTGTTTGTTTTTATGTTTTGTACAATAAAATTATGAAAAGTACTTTATGATTCATCAACAAATTGACTTGATCAAAACATTGTTTAGTGCTAAAATTAGTTAAATTTATGTCCATTATTCCTGCTAAATATAGGTCCCACCATAGTCCTTTCACACATGTACTGGGTCGTTTGCAACTAGAGAAGTGGGTTGTGTTTGGTTATTGACTGCTCAGTACCAGAAGTGGATAAGTGCAATAGCTGTCATGTGTAGGTGAGTACAATATACTGTGTGTAAGTTGCCCAATGTTCACAGGGCAGCTATTGCACTTCCCCACTTCTGGCACTGAGCAGTCGCTATGTGAATCATGTTGTCAGATATTGTCATCTCTTTGGCTAATCACATAAATACATGCATGATCTTGATTTGAAGTTGCACTACCTTCTCCGATCATCAGTGCAACTTGCTAATGTTGATGACAAATTTGAAACTTTCATTGATACAGCAGGGGTCGCATCTTGTGCATCCAGGGACTCCTTATTTTTTTTATTTTGGACTCCTTAAATCACAAGTTGAAAGTGACGAAAGGGTCCGATAAAAACTGTATGGACTCCTTAATTTTACGATGCACGAAGGTGTAAATCGGTATAAAGTTTAGAATTTCGGACAGATGGAGTCCTTAAATTCTCATTGGACCCCTTAAATGTTGGTTTTTGCCGGTATCAAAGGGTCCAGAAAAATTTAATTGGACCCTTTTTTTGTGCTCCCACTACCCCTGTGGTACAGACATTATTTTGGTGAACATTGATTGCTTATCACGGTACAAAAGAACCAGCAGTTTCATTAAAATAGTAATGAAGATTTGTATGAAAGAACATCAAGTTGTAATTTGACAAGTGAACTTTTCTGCATTTTGTTATAATTTGATTGATAACAGTAGTAATATCCTTTACCCAGTTTCAACCATGTCTATAAGTTCATATGCTGATATTCACTAAAGGTAACCAACGTTTGCTCTAAGATAGATGTTTGATTAAGTGGCTCACTGACATTAAGGCCAAAAAATTGTTTGGTTGCCCTCGGTGACCAACCAAAAAAATTGGGAATTTTTTGGTGTTTTTTTTTTTCAATCACTTTTTTAATAGAAACCTTAAATTTTGACAGTATCAAGGACATTTTGTATTTGTTATTCACTCATTTTATTCATTAAATGCATATTTTATTAAAGAGAAGAAGTACGAGGGGGTATCAAAAAGTTTTAGAAATCGCCCAGAAGTGTAAGAGCTATATCAATGAGATTTTGTCAGTGCAATCACTGGTCCTTATGTACACTATGTTGCAAAAATGGTCTCATAAG
Source organism: Amphiura filiformis (assembly GCF_039555335.1). Taxonomy (NCBI): domain Eukaryota; kingdom Metazoa; phylum Echinodermata; class Ophiuroidea; order Amphilepidida; family Amphiuridae; genus Amphiura; species Amphiura filiformis. The sequence goes on from NC_092643.1 coordinate 55,685,597, forward strand.
TATGTTTCCTTTTTTTACAGGAGCTAGATGTCAATACCTGCCTATGTAACCAATTGAAAATTGAGGCATGCAGCATGATTAAGTTCCATTTCAAGGGTTACAGTGCCCCGAAAATCTGTGATGAAATAAAAATTCCTTTTCCAAAAAGTGACAGTGACATCACAATCACCACCGAAGATAACTTTCAGTTCATCATCTAGGCACTGCAACCCTTCAAAAGCAGGATCTTAATAATGCTGCTTGCCTCAATTTTCTCAATCTTGCAGTTTATGTGCGGTATTAACTGGGCCAGCAGGTTATTGGCATCTAGTGCCACGTATTTCCATTTAAATGCAGTCGTAAAATGTTCAAGCATTTATCAATCCTAGCTTTTTCAAATTTGGAAGAAAAATAGAGGAAGAGCCCATGGAAAAAAAAGGATTGTTTTGGAAAGACAACCAAACAATTGTTTTGGCCTAATACAGGGTGAGTCAAAAAAAGTGCAATAGAGCAAAGAATCGATATTTATGTAAGAACCAAGTTGAATTTTCCCATTATTGAAAGTTTCTATAAATGCCACACTCAATTGTCACCTTCTGTGAAAAAATGAAGTGAATCACAACTACCGTTTAATTTTTATGAGTCCTTTTGCTGCGATATCCAATTTCATTATTTGTCCACGAGATACCATGTATTTTGAATGAGAGCACACAATGCACGATAAAGGCATCAGCTCTGAAACTGACTTAACTCAAGTAAGGTTGATTTTTGCATTATTTTAATTTTTTCTGTTCAAACAAAATTTCTAACATTATTTTAAGTCCTTCATAACTCACTCGACTCCAACTTTAATTCCAATATGTCCAACTTACTTGATATTTTGTAATTCTCTAAACTTCAATTTTGCGTGCATTTCATTTCGACATTTGAAAAACCCACCTATAATTTTGTATGGTTTTGATAGAGAATAAACATCTTTAAAGTAAAGGTAAAATGAAAATAATAACAAATAAGGTTTCTTTTACTTAAACAAGTCTAAGGGCAATAACACTTTCGGTGCTCCATTTTATTTTAATGCCTTAAAGGTTAAGGAAATGAAATGTTTTAAAACCTAAAAGTTTCAACTCGGTTCTTAAATAAAAATGGATTCTTTTCTCTATTGCACTTTTTTTGACTTACTCTGTATTAGAACTGTTAAACAGTATTTTATATAAGTATTTCAATACTTTCTTTTCTAAAATAAATAAAATAAAAGCAAAAGTTAGAGCACTTAATGATACAGTAGCAACTAAACATATTTGGTCTTAATTGTTTTTGTGTGTGTTTATTAATTTGATTTTTTCAAATGTTTAGAACTTTAGTTTTGTTATGTAAAATCCAAAGTGGGAGTCAAACATGGATATATGCATGTATTATGAATAAACAAACAATATGACAATCTGTGGTCAATTTGAACCAACTCTTGAACAAACTGGATTTTGAGAATTTCACTATGATGTGTACTGTTATTTTATTTGATTCGCTTGAATTAATTTGTTTTTCGTTTACTTCAATGAATATATTTATTTCAACCCAAGATCAATATGAACCTAAATGGGCTATTCCATTTGAAATCCACACACCCCTACAAAAGAAATTACCTTAATATCTGATACAGGGGATGTAGATTTCAAATGGAGTTGCCCATTCAGATAGCCCCATTTGAAATTCACACTCCCTTGTGTGGAAGATTAAGGTCATGTCTTCCATAGGGGTTATGGATTTCAACTGGAATAGCCCAAGTGGTCTGATTTCCAATATAACTGAAGACCGAATTAAAAAGACTAGTTTGCATCTGACGTCAGGGCAAAAGCACCGCATGATTGGTTGCTGACCTGTGCAGTATGGCATTCTTGGTCTGGTTGACAGGACAGTACACAAAGTCAGGCGGCGGATGACATGATCGAGCCGGCAACTTGTGAAACCGCCCGGCCGTATGGCATTTTCCAATATAGTCGGTTAGTTTTGTGGGGTTCATTATCGAACCCCAACGGTTTTAGCTTGTATTTATATTATTTATCAACATAGGCCTATTTGTTTGTGATATTTCAAGCGCTTTTAAAATTTCAAAATAATCCCATTCAATTACACGGTTGACGATGAAAATTTACTGAATTTAGAGAATGCAATGCAGCCACCACCTGCACAAAGTAGTCTTTTTAATTCAGACTTCAATTATAGCATATAGTTCAATAATCTTCATAGATTAAATGTAGTCCTCAAGTTGTGGAGTATGAGTTTTTGTACCCAACATAATTCAAAGGTCATTCTGTGAGTACACATCGACTGCTTGGTGCCAGAAGTGGGTAAGTGCATTAGCTGCCATCTGTAGATGAGTACAGTATGTGTGTGTGTTAATTACCAAATGTTCATAGGGCAGCTATTGCATGTACCCACTAATTGCACTGAGCAGTCATCATGTATAGTGAGTCCCTTACAAATTGGTGTGTTGGTTCTTCTCAAGTTCAGAAGTAACACCAATGCTGTTTTGCTGGTTGTGTCACAAGCGCAGTGGCTTAAGAAGATTTCATTTTCAACATGGGGCTTACACCCCTCAATAATGTTGGTGCGGTGGCTTGAATACCTTTCAGCCCCCAATAATTTCGGGTGAAGTAAAAAAATGTGATCAAATACCAGAAAAATGGGTATTATTGCAACATTTTCTGACTCCGAGGTGGGCTCGGGCATCCCGCAGAATGGGTCTCAACAAGCTCCCAGTACCTAAGCCTATGTAGTGTGCAGACAAAGCACTCGTTTACGTGTGTGTGTATGTTTAGTGCAATGAATTTTACATGCGTGATTTGCTACTGCATGCAGCAAAATACACACTTACATCACTACCAAACTTGAAGTGAACCAGAGTATAGTGTATTTATGATAAGATCAATTGCAATAAATTGTTTGTCAGCAAAATCCAAGTTTAGATATGACTAAACAAATTGTGGCCATTTCCACAATGTCTTTCACCAACAGGAGAACTATAATCACACCGCTTCCTGTTGAAATGTACACTTTATTGAGTAGAATAATAAAGAAAAATATTGTTTACTCAATCACATTGAAATGAATCATTTGAACGCTTGCATATGTGTCCTGAACGAGGACTTAACACATTAGTGTTACAGTGGAACAAAACACAAATTGTTAGTGTTAGGGCCTTATGTTTTAGTTTGTGAACTTTGTGTTAACAGGATTTTGTGTTATCAGGCCATTATAATGTAATGGTATGGATTTTGTGTTATCAGGAATTTTGTGTTGATGAGTTTTCACCTTGTGGACACCACTATCCACTAAGGCCATCTTAATTAAATCCCAAGTCTCAAAGCTGCCGCATATGTTAGTAAAATTGTGCGTGTAGTCCTATTTAAAAATCAAGAAATTCATTTTTTTATGTCTTCTTTTTTAACAAAAAGGTGAAAATTAAATTCAAAATTCCTATTTGATTCCCATGTTTTCAACAAGTTTTGAAGTTTTCAACAACAAGATTTCATGTTTTCAACAAGTTTTGAAGTTTTCAACAAGAAGAATTATTTTGTAGCAGTGAATTTATTTGTCTACAATTTGAACATTTGCAATAGACATTGGATACTTTCTGCACAAAATGCTGACACATAAAAAAATAATAACACAAATTTTAAAAAACACATTCCGCATTAGGTTTTCAATTTCTCACAAGCTTTAAGAGTTGAGACTCAAGATTTAATTAAGGTGGCGCTAACGGGTGTAAGGAAGGTTTATGTCATTGTGTGTTTCATATAAAGCTAAAGCAAAAACATGAGAAATGGCAGAAGTTTTTTTCTCAGTTTTGGGATGCATATATTGTTCAAATTACCTTTGAAATGTTATCTGCTAGGAAGTTGGAAGTTTTAAATGTTTTTTATTATAAGAATGTAACCTTGAGATGTGATATGCCGTCCTCTAGTGTAAGGCTAAAAAAATAGTTATGTCTCAAAGCCACAATGCGATTTCGTTTTCCTTAGCGCGTCAATGTCAGCTGAAACGGCAAATTCATTTTTTTTTTGCCGTAAAATCATCAAATTCTAAAAAAAATCTGGAAGAAAAAAGCTAAATGATTCGATACTCTAATTGTTTTGGTATAAAGCAATTGATATTAAATTTTTGTACTTCAATTGTGCAAATCAAGCACAAAAAATCTTTAAAAAAAATACAAATCTTTAAAAAAAATCATTCTGCATTCGTTTTTGAAACTGCCAAATTGGCTTTGAGACATAAGTATTTTTTTGTTTAGCCTAATGGTAATTAAGTTTGATATTTAAAAGTGCAGGGTGTCCATAAAAGAAGGCACTAGATATTGTTGGATTTCAAAGGTGTATGGGGCTATTCAAGTTGAAATCCATACAGCCCCTATGGAAGACATGACCTTAATCATCCACACAGGGGGTGTAGATTTCAAATGGAGTCGCCCATTCAAGTAATCCCTGAGTGAAAGATTATGCCAGGTCATGCCCTCCATAGAGGGGGTATAGATTTATGGATGTAAACCAAAGAATAAAATGATGTTCTATGTATTATCTATCGCCAGGGCAGTAGTCAATGCTATTTGAGTGAGTACAAGGGTGGGCAGCTGCCAACCCCCCCCCCTCCAACCATGAAACATCTCCTGAGCAAATGACACCAATGTAGCATCTATGATTTGTGCAGAATGATCAACAAGAATTAAAAATGTCTGCTTGAGCAAGATTTTGGGACACCCTGTGAAGTGTTTTCATGATCTATGAGGGTCCATGATATTAAATAAACAATTAAAAAGAGGACATCATGTTTTGATTTTTGTTTTCCCAATCACAGCCTGTTTTTGTTCAATTTCATTATCTATGTATTGTTGTACTTAATATGTCCCTGATTCATTCTTAAAACAGTTTTGTATATCAAGTTTAAACATGCTCAAAGATGATTACTGTATTATATGGCATATTTTATGCTGTACTGAAATGTATCATGTTATATAACAACAATAAATAAAAACTGTTTCTTTTCAAGTTATTTTGTGATGAATAATTGTCATTTGTGCGATTCATTAGTTTGTACCTGCTTGGCAGCATGCATATAGATTTATAATTGCCGAAAATTGTTCGGTTTTTGTTACTGCGCTTGTAAAGTCACATTGGCGCATGCAATGTGCAACTACAGTTTGTCCACTCTGAAGTACAAAGTGACAACTCGCACGTAAACAGTGCACAGTGCTGCGTCTCTGCTGCAGGTGTGCAACTATGCGTGCCTTCAAAGTCGGCACAATCTGTGCGTCCGCGTCGGTACTTTGTACTTCAACTATCATAAGTACTGCACCCGGGGATTTGCCATTTGGTCTAATATCATTTCGTCTAATACCCATTTCGTCTATATCCATTTAATCTAAACCCATTAGGTCTATATCCAGTACGTCCAATAATCATTTGGTCCTATAACCATTTGGTCCGATTACCATTAGGTCCGATAACCATTTGGTCTAATAACCAATAAGTCTAAACCATTTAGTCTAACAACCATTTAGTCTAATACTCATTTGGTCTATAGCCAATAAGTCTAATATCCATTTGGTCTAATAGCCATTTGGTCTACAAACCATTTGGTCTAACAAGCCGTTTAGTCTACTAGCCAATTGGTCTACTAACCGATTGGTCTAATAGCACGTGTGAGGCTACATAGGCGCAATAACGCTATTACACATACTGTGAGTGTGAGGTCATAGTCCAGGGTCACCGTGGTCTTAAAGGAGCATGTTTCATAAACAGTGTAAACAGGTCTATAGGCCTACATGTATTATCTACACATAACTCCATATGCAAATGACAAAAACATGAAACCTAATTTGTTTTAATTTTGGAATGGCAATACCGGCAAATTAATGCCCTGTACCGTGGCACACCCAGTGATGCGTGATGAGCCTATTATCATATTAACCTTAAAAGACTGAGGAAAGAAGGACAAATAGTCCGGCAAAATGTCACTTTCACTCGAGTAGGCAACCAGTCTACATGTATCCGTCTTCATTTTTTGGATATATCAATAAACAATAACAATTATTCTACTTAGAATGCATAAGATTTCATACATATAGTTTACATGTGCTCATCTCTTAACACATGCTTACCTCATAACATGTATTTTCAGCCCGTAACCGGTAGTAGACGAAATGGCAATTTTTTTTGACGAATTGGCAAATAGACGAAATGGTATTAGACTAACTGGTTATTAGACCATATGAGTATTGGACCTAACGGTTATTAGACCAAATGGTTATTAGACCAAATGGTTATTGAAAAATTATTAGACCAAATAGTTATTAGACTATATGGTTAGTAGACATACTGGATATTAGACCAAACAATATTAGACTAAATGGACATTAGACTATATGATTATTAGACTAAATGGCAATTAGCCTTTCTGGTAATAGACCAATTGAATATAGACGAAACAGGGAATTAGACCAAATGGTATTAGACCAAATGGCAATAGACCCTGCACCCCTGGGGCTGCACCCATCTGCATGCATGTCATTCTATATCAATACACAATGGTACAAGTCCAAGTCCCAATTTGTTTTGCCAATTAAAAGCCAAACAAGCTATAATAGTAGATTCAAAACTCTTCATTCTTCAGGTTTTGAGAAAAGTTGAGACTTACTTGATCATTGCCCAAAATAAGGAACTTAAAGGGCACTGTAGGTTCTGCTATTCCAATTGCGATACATACACCCAAAGACTTAACCTTAATCTTCCACACAGGGAGTGTGACTGGGGTTACCTGAATGGCTGATTCCATTTGAAATCTACACCCCTTTGTGGAAGATTAAGGTCATGTCTTCCATAGGGTGTAAAGATTTAAACTGGAACATCCAATTTCCCTTAATGATAATTTATTAGCATCTCTTTAATAAAAAACATCTTGACCCACCCCACACATACACATAAAATTAATTAATAAGGGGTTAATTAAATACACACAAAATTAATTAATAAGGGTTTAATTAATAACTCGCCACTAACTATAACACATCAAAAGTCCCCAAAAATCCAAGTAGTGGAACAGTGCCAAATTTGCATAAATCAAAAGTGGCCGCTTATGCATGGGTGAAATTTCAAAGTTGGTCAAATCTTGTTAACAACGATATGTATTGCTCTCTCTTCATAAGGATTCAGAAAAAGTAGAGTTTGACCAGTCTCCGAAATAATATTTCTTGACTTAGGTCAAAGGTCAAACTTTTGGGCCCACGGGCATTTACAGTTGAAATGTACTCCAAATTTAATCCAAATGATGAAAGTTGCATTGTTTTGGATGTTTGTTGCATAAATAACATCACAAAATAGGTCAAGATCAACACGGCTCAATGGAATTTGATCTTCTTTGCCATGTTACCACTTGAGATATGGCAAACTATTCTTTGTATTTTAATAAAAAAGAATAGTTTGCCATATCTCAAGTGGCACAATATGCTTTTGCAAGTGGAACAATATGAGACCATTTTTAAAAATCAAAATCAGAATATTTAATTTTTTGTTCCCATGTGAAGTTCAAATTTTGATATTTGACTTTTCCCCCTATAATTCGAGAAATGTACATCAGAGATCCTTACGACAAGAGCAATAAATTGGTATGGTTTTTAACAAAATTTTACCAAATTTGAAATATCACCCCTCTATCTATAAGCAGCCATTTTTGGATTTATGTAAATTAGGCACTGTTCTACTACTTGGGATTTTGGGGGGGCTTTTGATATAATTTTGTGTGAAATGGATTCTGTTGCAATAAAAATTCCTTTAAAAAGGAATGTGGCGCCCAATGTGAGCTGGACGGGATATGGTGAATTCCATGGTGATTAGATTTGGTATTATAATGATTTTTTTGAGGGAAGAGTAGAAGATGATCAAATACGAGAGAGTGGTGGGCGATTTTTTAATTTGACTAGCCTAATAACAGCATAGCTTCAGCTACAGCTAAGTTCAATGTCCGCTAAACGAATTTCTCTTGAAAATACCGGTTACCAAACTAACTACCGTTCTCTCATATTAAATTACAATGATTACTTTAATGCCGTTATGCTCGACAAATTGTTTCAGCTTTAGCTAATAACCATATTTGAAAATAATTTCATAACTCTAATCTCCGTCACTTTTGTCAATTTGAGGTCATTCAAAGGCTCTGACGTAAGACCGTCAAATACGACCACATTTCAATATTGTGATGATAAAAACTGTCTTTAGGTGTTTGCATTTAGGGGATCTAATAAAATTATGTTTGAAGATCTTTCTTCACAGAAGCTAAAAGACAAGTTTATCATTTTGATCATAAGTGGAAAAACACAAGACATCTTGTATGCAATATTGTTGCAATTTGTGAATTTCTTGAAAATATCCCTGTAAAATTCATAAACTTATAATTTTTAATCATGCATTAGGCCTACTGGAAAACCACAAGAACTCGTGCAATTTTAAATTTCCGATCAAAATTCATGTAACTTTTGTTTGACAAAGATATAACTGGAGAAAATAGTCAAAAAATGGAACCACGGACGCGGATGAGAATAAAAACATGGATATCACGGTGTTTTTGGTTTTTGGTTTTGTTGTTGTTGTTGTTGTTGTTGTTGTTGTTGTTGCTTTTGTTTTTTCAATTAGAAGGAGCAGGGAAAATAAGATCTAAAAGGATAGAGTTGTAAATATCAACATTTAATGCAAACTTGTATAATACAGGTTTGCATTAAATGTATATAATGGCCATATTTATTGGGTAAAGACAAACTAACCATCAGCAGCGCTGTTCATTATTATAGAAGTTCATTTTACATACTTGCTATCTACCGTAGACGAAACATTATGCCTGTTAGTCCACATACTTGGTCATGCATACGTGCTTACGTAGTCTTACAGCTCAATTTCGCAGCTCGCAGTGTGATCAGAAAAGTATGTCATACCAATTAAAAGGCTAAAATTCATCATCGAATTAACTAAGTCTTACCTATACCTATGACGTACATCACTGTATTATATTTAACATATCATGTTGTCGTGTATGGGTTGAAAATGGTGTTAAGATATCAGAATAGAGCATACTGCAGTTACTGTCCGTTTTCCTATACACAATACACAGTGCTCTTTCCCATTGACGCGTGACCTCTACAAATAGCCCTACGTTAAAAGTATGGGGATATGACTAGTTAACGTCGCTGTGTGAAAAATAACCGGCCAATATTAAAAGTACTCTTCTAAAGTTCTAGAAAATATTCGTACTAATTTAGATGTTTATTCGTACTTTGGTGTTTTAGTTAATGTTATAGGTAATAGTACATTGCCTAGTTAACGTCGCTGTGTGAAAAATAACCGGCCAATATTAAAAGTACTCTTCTAAAATTCAAGACAATATAGTTTTGTAACATGTCCTCAATTTTTAGCTAATTTAGGTGTTTGGAGAGGGTCGTACTTTTGTGTTTTAGGAAGGACATGTAAACGACAGATAACACCAAAAATATGAAGAAATTATTTCCAAACCGTGTTAAGTCAACAATCATTATGTTGCTCATTTTCAAGAATGCTGGTTTACAAAAAGCACGCCCTTGTCTGATTTCGTGAACAAAGCCACACATACCATTGTTTCCTTTCGTTTCCTTTATAATCGGTTACCCAACTGAAGCTATGAATACCAGCTTTATTGCGATATCGCACATGAAAGCAGACACTTGTGCACAACCAGAGAAGATCCGATTTTATCAGTTGAGCTGTTTCAATGAGTGTTATCTTGGTTTAATAGCTTTTAATGGGGTTAAGTCCTGCAAAGGTCGAGATGAATTCTACTGTAGACATGACTGCATCATGGTTGTTATAAGCCGATATAAATTTATTATTAGATGAACGTTTGTGCAAACTATAAAGCAAAATACTAAATATCAGACTATAAGTAGGCCTAGATGTGTAAATAAACAACAGCTTGGTTAAGATCATGCAACCCAGATCACTTTTTGCGAAATGTTTCGATGAACGCGATAAAAATGAGAAAACTTGCAGAAGAAAAGGGCACTATATAAATATAAATACAGACCTAAATAATACCAAATACGTCACTCAGCCATCTTATAAGTAAGATAATAATAATAATAATATTAATTAGATAATTAAATAGATGTTAACCCGTTTTTGAGTGGAAATTTTTCACTCTGAAAGGATTGAAAAAAGTAGTCTGTATACTCTCAAAAGAGTAAATATTGCCTAAAGAAAGTGTACTTTCTTTCATTTAAGAGTGTTTTCCACTCAAAAACGGGTTGTCCTTCGTTCAACTCCTTGAAAGAGTGGAAATTCGCTCTTTTACATTTTAGAGAGTAGGCTTATCATAGTTATGATAAATATAAGTGAACGTTTTGAAAATTTGAAAATATATGTTAGTCGAGGTATATGAAATCACTCAACATTCCCACTCATGCCGATAAACTCACATGTATTTTTAAACATAAAATAATTTTCATTTTTACCTAGATATAATGTCATTCACCTCATCGAGTCGTTCACCAATTCAATCGAAGCATTTCTCCGTCTGGCGCATCATGAAACGACCAACAACATTATACGTAATATGGCAAAGATAATTGAAACCACGTTTTGATATAAGAATTGAGCCTTTGGCCTTGATACACCACATTTAATAATGCCGACTTAATGATTTCATATATCTTTTTGTTTTTCTTTACCCTTTGTAAAATGCATAATTCCGGTATTTAGGTCTATTCCTATGAGCTAGCTATAATGTTGATCGTAATTCGCTGGCAAGCATTCGACTGATATTACTTTTTGCAGTTTTTTTCACTGCTATTTATTTCAGAAAAAAGTGCACTCCAGACTATACTTCAGTTACTCCTTCATTTTTACGGAGGTTTACGGTATCAAACGTATTATAGGATGTATTAAGTTTAGAGATTTGGGTATATCCGGATAGACATATTTTAGGATAGGCCCATAATGGCTTTTTGCATCTTTAAGTTAACGCTAGGACATGTATAGTAGGATATAGGGTTACGACATTGAAGAAAATGATGCTGATATGATATCTTAAGTCGCTTATTAAAATATTTATGTTAATAATTTTAATAACTAATATTAGTTTGTAACTATCACATTTATGTTTTTCTAGATCAAAAAGATTTTTTTAAATAATTAAAAATAAAAATAAAAAATAAATAAATAAATAAATAAATAAATAAATAAATAAATAAATAAATAAATAAATAAATAAATAAATAAATAAATAAATAAATAAATAAATAAATAAATAAATAAATTGAAGAAAATAATGCATATCTCAAGTCGCTTATTAAAAATATTTATGATAATAATTTTAATAACTAATATTATTTTGTAACGATCACATTCACATTTATATTTTTCTAGTCCAAGAAGATAAATAATAAATAAATAAATAATAAATAAATAAATAAATAAATAAATAAATAAATAAATAAATAAATAAATAAATAAATAAATAAATAAATAAATAAATAAATAAATAAATAAATAAAATTGTACCACTGAAACGTCACATTTGTATATCTCTGAAGAATGCAGTCGCTTAAAAATAACCAAGCCGCGAAAAAAAAACTGTTTACTAAATGGAGGAATTTAGATCCATTTCAGTACATTGCAACAGCCGACCCTGCAAGCCATTGTTTGTAATAATTATCCTGGTTGTTTTATGTCGGCAAATTTCAAAGAACGACAATAGAAATATCCTTAATCCGTTCCCTCTTGGCAACATGGAAAACGAAAGCTATTGCATATTTGTTTCTTTTTCAATTTTTCATCTCAGTGCTTTTTTAAGATGTGGTTTTCTGTCCAAAGTCTGGATCCAAATGGCATCATGCAATCTTTTATGTATGCAGAATTTACACTTTCATCGTTTTTTAGGTCAGATGCAATTGTTGATGTAAGTAACCCTAATCCAAATTCCAATCATGTTTAAATCCCAAATGTAGCACTAAAATTAGGACATTAATATAACCATAGTCGATATCATAAAACATACATAACACTATTACACTAGTACCTCATTTAATAAATAAAAATTGATGATAAACTAGGTCTATTCTATTTTTAATATATATTCCAACATTAATTTTCATAACAATCAATTAATCGTCAAATTATCTCAATTATTATCATCTTTTTAAATAGGGACACAGCTGGAGTAGCTACCGGGTACAGCTCTAGCATAATATAGCCCCACTTCCGTTTGTTTTGACAACAACCTATAGCTGCTGTGCCCGTAATTTCTGCTATCTACAGTAGATAGCATTCTATATTCTTTATATTCCATCTAAGTTTAAGGAGACAGTGATCATGTTCGTTGGTTTTGAAACAGCTTTCTGATTCTCCTTACATCCATCAGACTGGTTGTAATATGAGGTCCTGACTCCCCGGGCCTGACTCTCAGTTCAGTGGTCTTGAGGTTCTTAGATGATAACAAATTATTTAAGAATTGATTTGTTTAAACGGTCAATTGGACTATGCTCAACAAAATTATTTCCAAGCATACAAGGCCTATAGACATATAAGGTTATTAACAAACTGATCATCTTTTCATTAAGCATGTTGGTCTAATTAGAAAAGAGAAGAGAGAAACAAATTTAAGGGTATATGATGTATTGTTGGTCGAAGCAGCAGAAAAAAAGTAGTTCACAGCATCTTGCGAATGGTAATGAGCTTTAGCAAAAATTGCATTGCTCAATTCATAGCGAGCATGTAGACGAATTCAAATATCAAAGATATACTTTTGTAGGCCCTGTGGTTCTTGAGTTATGTTATGTTGTAAAGAGGGCTGAAACAACAACACTTTTGTAAAACGTACGTAACTCTTTTTAACAGCAATAAATTAAGCAAGTGTTCAAAGTATATGATTTGTAGAATGAACTTTTGCAAAACACCAAAGTGTTGATAATGAAAATTAGTATACCCTTAAGGATATTAAGAATTGCAGTGGTGTCATCAGTCCCTCCGGCATTTGATCTGAAACTTCAAAAAGTGACAAATAAAGGCAACAAAAAATCTGTCATTTTAGCAAAAATTGTGGGTGGGGGTTAACGCCTATGAAAGGTTTAATAAAATAAGACCACTTCCAACAATCAAATGGACAACTTTTATTGTCAGTTTTTGGGTCAAGAGAAATGAAATTCATAATTTGGAACAGCCAACGTCACCTTAATGTCTATCAACAACTTTTACTCCCAAAAGCAATATATAACAATCAGAACTCCAAAAATACTAATCAAATGCTCAGAGACAAAACAGTCGCCTCTCGGGTAATCATATCAAAATAGGAAATCAAACGGCACGAGATTGGTTTTGATAAAGATGGCAAGAAAATAGGGCAGTGCACCAAAAGTCAATCATTTTGCCTCTTCAGTAGAGACGTACAGAAAAAGTAGTCTCTTGAGCTCTGAATGATTATTATGTCATTTCCGTTGCAGTTAAAAAGTGTTCGGTTTATTTCAGATAAATTATTTTAAGATTAAGTTATTCCGATCATGATAAGTAACGCGAAAACCCTTTCAGTTGTCTACTTGAGGTACTTCATGCACCTATACAGCCACTCCCTCCCATCTCTGTGAATAATTCATGACTAATCGTAGATGCTGTATGAATGATGAAATTTAGAAGATTGGAGATGTGAAATGCTCAAATGATCTCATTTGCGATCAATTGTCGTAATTTGAGCACTGTACTTTGTTTTCGTAAAAAGTGGGCCTCATATGTCATTTTATTATTGAAAGGTGAGTTTTTTCTCTAATATTTAACTATGACTAACGTTAATAACAGGTGCATTAATTATATCTAAGTATCGAATGAACATAACCTTTTTTTTCACTTCATATCGCTCAGTATTTTATTTTACAAATATTACAGAATATATCGGATGCATGTGTGTAGCCTGGATTTAGGTTGGGGGCTGATTTTGAAAAAGTGGTCCTTTTTTGGACCTTTCCCCAACGTTTTGGACTGTTTTTGACCAAGAAAGCATGAAGAACAAAAATTGTTTGCTCGCTACGCTCGCAAATAGCCAAATTAAAGAACTGGTGGTGTTTTTTTTCGCTCACCATGCTCACTATACGCTCGCAAAGTGGACCTTTTTGGCCTTTCCCCCTGCTTACGCTCATGCTCGGATCCCTAATAACCATGGTGATCTCCAAGTTGAAATTTAGTTATCAATAATTATGACATTCAATTTTAGCTGATCAGGCGGTGATTCCGTTCTCCAGATCATGCTCCGGATATCCAATGGCGCCCCCTTTGGGCTCTCTGCTGCGCCAGATAGTTGGATCAATATTTTTTGTTTGCTGCTATCTTCAGTAGATAGCACATTGAACAGGATGATCGTGTGTCCTGTGTTTTGCTTTTTTAAAACAAACAGCAAGTGGTATAGGGGGGAATATTTAATGACAAACAAAAAAAAACTCAATCTTTGACCATCTTTAACTTCCTATCAAACAATATGCAAGATTTGTCAAACAATATATCAATTTTGAAACGGACACGGGACACTTGAAATTATATTACAAAATAATGAAACACATGTCAGCGATGATCCTGAGAAAACAAATTATGCAGCATTTTAAAATATGAAAAAAAATGTACTTAAATTGTCAAAATATTATTATTACTTTCTTCTGACACGCACTCTACATTTCTATCATTGCAGACGTCAACTCCGGTCAAACACCTTGGACAATCCAACTCGAAAACTCACCCTAGGGCACGATCTCATAGGACTTAGAAGCTTTATAGTAGTAACATGTTGGCTAGATTCAGACCTCAGTGATGATGGTCAATATAATTTTGAGCTTGTAACCATAGCAAGTTAGCAACGATATAAATAAGGGATGTGAATGATTGCTTGTATTTTTTTTTCATTTGAAGTCATTACATGCATGGTCAGTATGAATAACCTTTTCAGTTTAGAACTTGGGATTTTATTTTCTAGATAGCATTGCATTCGATAGCTATTTATTTAATTGTATCCGTGACCCGATATGTGGGGGGAGAGTCCAATTCAAGGACATAATATATTAATCTTGTTCAAAATCTGAGTGATGGACAGTATAACATGCAGGATAGAAATAACCAAAATTTTTCAGGTGCTTGTTTGTTTTATTAGGCATAGGGGGCCTACCTTTTCATAACAGACACGAACATAAGGCGAAAAAAAACCCATAGACAACAATATTATAATGTGGTATAAATTATTCTTAATTTGAATTATTTTGAATGTGACAAAGAGCTTTTTAAACATATTGGCTCACATCAAGTTGCTATCAGAAACATCTTTTTCAATGAATGGCATTTGTACATCCATAAAAAATATAATGTATAAAATTATGATAAATTTGCAGGGCAGCAGAGTAGGTTGCAGTGCGCATCAGGAGAAATAGCGCCATCTCTGATAGTGATCTGGACATCTTTCGGAAACACTGAAAACAGCTGAAAACTTAATTTCCCAGTCTGTTCCCAACCACATCCCCCCGGGACATCCCCCAATACCAAAAAGAAATTTACGCCACTGGAAAATGGGCAAATGCGGGGAAGGAGAACATTTGATGATGATGATGATGATGATGATGATGATGATGATGATGCTTTTTATTTTATTTTATTTTATTTTATTTTATTTTATTTTATTTTATTTTATTTTATTTTATTTTATTTTATTTTATTTTATTTTATTTTATTTTATTTTATTTTATTTTATTTTATTTTATTTTATTTTATTTTATTTTATTTTATTCTTATTGCACTTTTCTCCCGAGGTGCCCAGGTTTTATGGGCCAAAATTACTCTACTGGATTGGGATATGTCTCAGTCGGGCAATGGTCAGGAAAAAAACAACAACAATTTTTACTTACTTTTTTTTTTAACCTTTTCTTTTAGTTTAAAAAAATTGTGGTCAGTAAAAAACTTTTTTTACCTTTTTATCATACTAAACAGTAAAAATATTTTGTTGTCAGAAAAAATATTTTTGTTACCTTTTAACTAAATATTAGTAGTATTTTTGTGGTCAGTAGAAATTGTGTTTTTTTTTTACCTTATTATTGTTAAAAACATTTTTTTTTTTGGTCTGTAAAAATATTGTTTAACTTTTTTAACTTTTTTTTTTTTGGATGAGCCACCGATTTGGAATTTTTTAAATTAGGTGAAGAAAGTTCAAGAAAATGCCTAAAACGGTTTTTTCATAGTTTGTCTAAATCGATATTTTGAAATGAAACCAATTGATGAATAATGATGTAAATAAACATCTTATCCCCTGCTGACAGAATGAGTAATGAGTTATATATTTCGAGGCGATTTAATACGCGTTTTGATTGGATGATTATAATTAGCTGTCCCATATATGGATAAATTTCACACCAATAGACACGCCCTAAATTTGACAAATTCGTCTATTTTATCAATTTTGTTTTTAATTTACAATCATTTACATGGTCGACTTGATTGTTGTTGATGTAAGGTTAAAGCGGTAAACAAAATTTCATGATAAAATGGCTTTAAAATGTATAACATCACGAGGAAAGCAATATTTTAATATTTTTGACGTCATAATTGATTGGCAGTTGCTTACACACGCCGCATTGCCGACGAGGCGAGTGGAGCATTGATGTGTCCTCCCTGCGCAACTGCATTGTCTACGCGTGTATTACAGGGAGGATAAACAGTGAACGGAAGAGCAAATATTAAACTACCGTGTGATGAACGGTTACTCTGCTTTACGTTTTCACGTATAGTCACCGGCCCGGTACGCAAGGGAACACCTGACTTCCGGGCACTTTATTAGCCAAATTGTCACATTTTGGAATAGTTATTGATGACAGTAGTGAAAGAAAATATACATCGCTGGTAAGAGAAAAGAGACACCAAATTCATACAGTATTTAAGAAAATATAAGGTAAGTTTTGTCGGATGCTGCATGTCTGTTTCTCAGTGTTTTTTACACACCGAGTACGATGCCGGTGTTGTTTTGTACATAGACATAGCGATCGTGCATCGTAATGTGGCCTTGGTATAGCATTGAATAAGCTCAATTGTCAGACGTTTTCCCACGATTTAACGCTTACTACGGCATTGTCAAGATTCACAACCGTGTTATTATGCTATCAAATGTTCCTGTCAGAGCGTATAATTTATATTTCATGATCTGATCTCTTTACACAGGAGCTAGTGCTGGTCGCTAGCGAATCGCCAATTGTACAGTACACGATTCGACTTGACTTGGGCATCATCCCGTTGCTGCTAGTGACTGCTATAGCATTTTTTGCAAGGAGGAAAACCGGAGTGAGGGCTTCACTCAATATAATAAACACCATCAACAGATATGGCGGACGATACCCATTGGAAAATGTTACTATTTGTGCTATCAGTACTTGCCATTGGCCTGCAATACACATATGGGCTAGCCCTGCCTAAAATACAAATTCCATCCAATCTCTTGCCCGGTTCTGAGGTTACAAGACTCAAAAATATTGGGCAGTCTTTCAAACTCGAAGATGAGGATGGTGCAGATACTCTTGATGACATTATTTCAGACCTTTTTGAAATAACACAAGAAGGTATTTTGAAAACAAAAACATACTTGGATCATCTAGCAGGGACTGGATTTGTTGTTCAAGTTAACCATAGAACTGACTCTGATTCGTGGCAAGAATCAATCAATGTCAGAATAGGGGACGACGTCCAAAGATTTGAAGGATATATATCAGAAAATAACAAAGTTGGAGATAACGTTCTTGGACTAGAGGATCTTTCAATATCATTTCTACCAGGAGATAACTCAATTCTTTCACTCTCTGGAGAGGGTAGTTCAAAATTTCATGTGCAAAATGATCATTCTAAAGTGCAAATTATTGCGGATTCTGTACTAGATCGGGAAGCTACATCTGAGTATGATTTAACTCTTACATCTTCTTCCAAGGGTTTACACTCCTCAGATTCAACATCAGTCTTAGTTCATATCCGAGTATTGGATGAAAATGATAATGCACCATTCTTTCCACAAGATCCGTACATATTTAGTATTGCTGAAGCATCACCCGTCGGAACTGTTGTAGGAACAGTGAGGGCAGTTGATGCAGATGAAGGATTGAACGCCAAAATCGTTTACGCAACATCCAAAGATGATGAATTTTTCACAGTCAACCAAAATTCAGGAGAAATCTTAGTAGAAAACCCCCCAAGTCCAGGCCATTATGAGTTGTTTATCACTGCAAGTGATGATGGTGATTCTCCTTTATCGTCAGCAGATCCAGCTAAAGTTATCATTGAAGTTCCATCGTCAGAAATAAGCTTTCATCCATATGGAAATGATATGCTATATCCGCCGTTGTTTAATCAGTTTGCAACCAAAAGTCGATCTCGAAGAGCAGCACTGGAAGATGTGTTTCTGACTTTTCAGGAGACCTTAGAAATTGGCGCAGTCATTCACACTGTTCCAGCTTCAGATGAAGCGGATCGTTTTGCTTTGGATCCTCCTAATGACAAATTTACTGTCGGGGAGACCAGTGGAGTAGTTACACTAACCCAGTCTTTGGATTTTGAAACATCAGTTGAAGAAATTGTGGATATAAGGATTACTAACCTGAATGATTCTCGTAAGTATAACTTGAGTGAAACTAAAAAGTTAGATTTTTCTTTGCAGGTTGATATGGGATGATTGTTGAACACTGCAGACACAGCATCAGTTCTACTTTTTAATACCTGTCCTGTAGTACTGCATGACCAAAGCAATGAGACACTTACTTTCATGTTCTTTTTTAATCTAAGAATGATGCTACCATCGTGCAATTCAACAATCATGCCAGTAACGAAAGGACTCCCCCAGCTGGACTCGGAAGCGGACTAGAACTAGGAGCAATTTGTTATAATGTTATTGAACATTGCTCCTGGTTCACTGGGACATTGCTCCTGGTTCACTGGGATTTTACAAGAACCAGGAGCAATTTCCAAATAGTAAATTCATTTTCTGTACAAAAATATTATACCAGCACTACTGCATCAAGTGCAAAACTGGAACCAGGAACAATTTGTTTTGGAATATTGCTCCTGGTTCATGTGAATTTTACAAAGACCAGGAGCAATTGTTGGCTTTACGAGGGCAAATTTGCTCCCAGTGCCTGCATATGTCAAGGCTTGCATCCCAGTAAAAATGCAGAATCTAATAATTTTATAACACATCAGATTCATGTACTGCATTTCTATCTTGGAGGCAGGCAGGCATTGTGGTCTAAAACTAGGCCAAAGGCAGGGAAATACAAATTTAATGTTTAAAAATAACTTTGGGCAGTATTGGGGGGGAATTACGCTTCACCTCCCCTCCTGGTCGGTATGCTTGTGTCTGACACACACTTGGAAAAAAACATTTTGTTCATAGAGAAAGCAAAAAAAAAGGGATATGGGAAGGGGATGGTATTTACATTTTTATTGAAAGAAAGAAGAGTAGAAGAAAAACACATTGAAAGAAAATTTTAGCAATGGACAACATAATGACAACATTCTCACTTTACCTTTTACCTCAAAGTGAAAGTAAATTAACTCTAATTGACCTATGTGGAGGCTATGCTTCATGCACTGGGCCTTCCTCGGATTCACACCTTTCATGAATAGTGTGGAATACATTTAATTCTCCTGGTACTAGTCAAAAGGCCTTTCTTGCATGTATTTGCAAGTTGATGCATTTATGTGGAAAACAAAGTGACACATTAGAGAGGATCTGGACGGGGAAGTAGAACGACTCAATGTTAAAAATGTATTATCTTGCCTCAACTTGTTTATTACTGAATTTTACATCAGACAATATTTCAGCAGCCCTGGAAAATATAATGTGTATTTCCCAGCAAGAGAGATCAATTTCACATCCAACTTGGCAGGATTTTCCACCATTTCTTAATTTAATGTATTTCTTTATCCAGAAAAGCAAAATTTCCCTCCAAGTGACCAAATTTCCCAGCAAGGAGATTGCCGAATTGTCTGTTTCTCATAAGAAATTGCGTCCTGGAATTATGGAAATCAAAGATTCCCAGGCAGTAAGGAATGTAACCTCCAAGTACAATGTAGGCTTGCATGTTATTATTATAAAAACGGGTGATTTTGAACATCCAGAATGTTGCAAATTAGTGGACTACTTTTCCACAAGGGGCCTTGCATGCCAAGTACAGTTTCCCCTAAGTCCAGTCTGACTACATGTACTTCAGCTTCAACAACCTTACTCAGGTGCTCCGGATTTAGAAAGGTCATCAGAGTTCATCCAATTTAAAATCCTCCATCACCTGGAGGATGATTGGTAAAGTGACCTTTTGACCTCGCACATCACCTTCCAAATCCCAGAGCAACCCCATTTAGGCACCTAAAATATACAGGATAGTATCAACATTGGCACATGGTGTTGTGTCAGTGATGGAATGGCATGGTTACTGACAACCTTGTTTCAAGCTACCTGTGTTACTGTGGACCACAGTGGCATCATTCCAGTGGCATAGTTCAACAACCTCAATTGAACAATCATAGTGCAAAATTTGACCTTAAGTTGCAGAGTATGAGTTTTTGTACTCAAAATTTCGAAGGTCATTCAATGAATGTACAAATGTATTGGGGTTTTTAAAAAGAACCGTGCCAGATAGATGAGCATGTTGTGGATTCTAGTGTGTTTTTAAAAAGTTAGAGGATAGTTTTGTTGATATTCAGCAGTCACAGTACTTCCAAAAGGTTCTAGAATGTGTGGGAAATTTTAGGAGAATGTGATGTCTGCTTGGGGGTAGCAAGTGATGTTAATTTGTCTTGGTTTCATGCCAGTGACAGGTAGCATTTAATCACAATTTGTAGTCTTTGTACAAATATATTGAAAAAAAAATGGGAAACAAATTGGGTGATGATTTCAGAGGTGAATGTCAAGTGTAGCATTGCCATACTACTAAACAGTAGCTGAATTATCCCAGAATATGGTACTTGAAAGCTATAGAAGAGTTGTCTCCTCTCCAAAAAGTGAGCAGTCTATGTGATACACAAGGCTAGACATTTGTTACTCGCTGCGAGAATATATAGTTTCTCGATATTAATTGAAGTATCATTTGATTCCTATCCATAATTTGAGTACACATATTGTACCAGTGGTTACAAAATGTATAACAGTAAACACACACACAATTTTTATGAGAATCTTTAAAAAGTACTTGTATCCATGCAAAGATACAATGTACTCAAGACTACAAATGTAGAGGATCTTTGTGAGAATCGACTGGATTCTAACCAAATTTTTAGCCCTGTATAGGCTGTAATATTGACATAGAAAACCATAGATCTTGGAGAGAAACACAGTTTAACGCATCAAATAGACCAAAATTGTATAAAATTACATGTTTTCTATTCTTTGTTAGAGATTAATTTAAAAGGTTCTCTACAAGTCCTTCACATAGTAATAATAATGTATGGGCAACTTTAGTGGACCGAGTTCTGAACTGGGGTAAATATCTTGATGTACCGTACTGCATGAATTGACCGAATTGTGCTATATAAACTGACCAGTTTGACCAGCCGCGCCGCCTTGATGTCGGCTAGTACCACTAGGTGTAATAATCAGCACATAATTTGAAAGTTAATATCAAGTTTGGCCAGTATTGTGTTCAGGTACTCAACCCTGGTTGTCTCAAATATTCAAAAAAGTGTGTCAACTAGTAGGTGTTTCTAGAGTGATGAGGGACATGCGAGCAGTTTGAGGTAGCTTCATATATTGTAGGGGCCTAACCATTACTTCCATGGCCTAACACAAAAAGTACTGATCTTGTACTTAGTTGTAGTAATAGATGAAGATCATGAATTTGGAGTCCTAATCCACAGTTCTTCGTTTATGCATGTCCATAACATTGTTTTTTTTTAAGCATTGTATAAAACTGTGGGACCAGCATTGGGTCTTTGGGCACTTTGGGAATCTCGCCAGCCTCATGCTCTCCCAGTCACAGTGGTGTTGCTAGGAATTTTTTTGTGGGGAGGGGGTGCAAAAAGTAGAAAGGTTTTGTAATTTTGGTTCTGACAGGGGGACCCCCTCCATGGTGCCGCCACTGTATATCAGTGGGGGAATCGAAAGCCCTTGGATCCTGCTTGCATACATTTGATCATCAGTAGTACTTATACATGTAGTAGAACTGAGGTTCAAATGTGTACATTGCAGGCCTCAGCAGTGGCAGCTCATTGTTTTAGGTGGTCATTCAAGGAAAGTACAATTGAACACCGCCTGTTTCACTCAGTGATAAAATATATTACGGTAATGTGCAGTGTGCACAGATTGAAATTGACGATGTACTATTTCCACGATGCAAGTGAGTGCTGCTATATTATACACTTTGAAGAAAAAGTAAAATTAACCCTTGGCCTCCTGTTTGTAACAAATGACTGAAACTGTCTGATGTTTTTGTCAGCAAGTGGCAGGTCTCCGTCAGCAATATGCAATAATATTGTCAACACGCTTCTCACACCAATGGCAGGTTCCATCAATATTTGAGAGCAAGGTTGCAGAAAATAGCAAATTTTAAGCCTCAATTCATTCATTTCCCATCTCTTTTTCTCTCCTTGGTGAAGGTCATGTTCACAAAAGCTGAAATGATTTGATGTTTTCAAAGCCTGTTAAAATCTGTGTTATTTAAATGCAAATATGGTTGCTGTCGTGAAGGAAAAAAATCTTTTTTAAAATGATCACAGTGGTCGTGATGACTCAAAATTTATACAGTGCAGTCTGGCATGCAGACCTATTGTGGTTTTGCCAATATGATTTGTGTTTGGCTAGCTGTTCAGATGGGTGAACTGAAGAACGTACCTAGGCATTTTTATGCTAAAAATTAGATATAATTTCCGTTTGTTGGTATATCACTTTCTACTAGTGTAACCTGCACTATTGACATTGCAATTTTCAGTGTGAAATATGTTTGGGTTGCACTTGAAGAAAATGTATTTGTTGGCCACTGACTTTCTACTGTGAAATATTTGAATTTCACTTCAAACAGATTTACTCTTGAAATGCTGCCCCTGACAAAATTTCTTTATGCTCTTTGCTACTGACAATGTATTCAGTAATGGTGTGTACTGTACAATGTATACAGTGCTCTTTAAATACCGGTACTGTAGATGATACAAGTACATTTAAATGGGTCTTTAACTCATGTATCTACATTTGTATAAGACACATACATGTACATACTTACATTGTACTTGATTTTGTGGTGGACCTGCTTATATTTTTGAAAACAAATCAATTGGTAATCATTGATATTAAATATTTTATGTTTTTCATGGACAAGAATTTAAGTGACATTAAAAAAATTCATTGATTTTTTACTTCAACAGCACTTCGCATAATAGTTTGTACATTTACATCTAGGGCCCTATACATTGTACATGTACATGTGTACTAACAAACATGCAGAGAGTCATGTTGGGGTTACTTTATTGAATTTTTGGCAGACCATATGTATCGAATCAATATGGTAGTGTTAATGTAAAATTTATTATGCACAATACTCCAGTAAGGGAAAATGACATTGGGGTTTCATGATGCCTGGTGAATGGTGATGATCAATATAATTTATACAGACGAGAGAATCGTGTTGTTTACCATTTTTTCAACTGACCATCTTTTCTCCATCTGTGTAATATAATCGTATATGTACCTGCACACAATACATGTACTGCTGTAATACAGTACTGCCTGAGTGATTTTAAATTAATTTTTTTCTTTGATATGCCGGGTTATGCCGTGTTGACCAGCTCTGATTAAGTTAAATTTATATCATGCTTGTCAGTATAGTCAAACAAACCATCCATCGCGACCATGCATGTATCTTAAATTGAATTCTTACGATACTTGCCCGAAACATTTTCACTGTCATCTAAAAATTGTTTGAACTCGTCACATAATGGGAATACTTTTATGTGGTACCTTATCACTCTGATACATGTAGGTCTGAACTTTTTAGTCTTATTAGTCCAGGTAATATAGATTTTAGATAAAATTTAATTTTACTAGCATAAATGCAAAATGTACCATTGCTCCTCCTGGTGGCCTGGTGATGTCAATATACATTTGTACCAATTTGTGCAATGATTTCAATATTTTATTTGCAATTTATGAAAAATCTGCAACATAAATGTTGAATAGCGCTATATTCGGTTTATTAGGTCCCTTTTGCCCCCTGGGGTCCTAATCTCTTTATTGCGTCCTTAATTATATTTAACACGTCTTATCGGATTTGTTTCGCCCGAGATATTGCACCGTACACCTCAGATTTAATTCCATAAATGATAATGACCATAATGAGAGCCCCCATGTATAATGTAGCAATACGGTTTAGGAAGCCACACGGTTTGCTGCATGCTTTGGTAGTTTTCTCGTGAGAATTTGTGTGTGAAGGATCAGGATTGACTCATGGAATTTGACAATATTGGCTAAAAATTTAATCGTAAATGATTAATTTTGATTAGGAGGGTATTCATTTGGAAAATGTGTGAAGAAATTAATTGATCATCTTTTTGTGCTTGTGAAATTAATTATTGAACTGTATATGACATGGTGATTTAAAATAGTAACTGAAGCACAGTAATTTTGAATCTAGTACTGGTACATAAATTGTGTGTCACATACGGTACATGTCAATGTATTTACCTTATAATACACTCTTGCTTGTACATACGCGCATGTCATTACATTGCAAGCTTGCATGTACACACACACGCACAGCTAATAATATTTAATGAAATTCTAACACAAGCTTAGCTTATGTTTTTTAAAATCTGAATTTGGTTCCAATAGCGGTGATGATTCCAGTGTCTTGGGCGCATCAAAGAATTATTAAAATAAAAGTTATAAAATATTGAATTTTAATTTAATTTCCAATTTTTGGAGAATGACTCACACAGATTAAAATTCTTGTATTGAAAAGTCATGAAATATGCAAATTTTAGTTTAGGGATTTGCGACACGTGTTCACATAAGTCATGATCCCCAAATGAAAGAAAATTATGCTCTTCATCTGCCTTATGCCATAGAAAATGAATATGCCCATGCTCTTTATTAGCTGCAATCTGGTAAAAATGCTTCCCTTTAGTGTAATTGAAGCTAATACCGGTAGTGTTAGTGTACTATTTGGTCATTCAGACAAGCTGGGGTATTAAACATTAATTATGCAGTGCGTTCTTTGGTGTTTTTTCAAGATGACTCATTTGGGTGTAAAATAAACCACCCGAATCATCAGCCAGTCAGTCAGTACATTTTTGTACATTCAATATTGTGGTTTTCAAATTTGAATAGGATTTATAGATCAATATCATTGTTTATGAGGATGTATAAAGTTGTTATGTACCTTTTTTTTACTCTTTGTAATCTAATGAGACTGGACATTCATAAGCATCTTTGCTGATGAAAGTTTAAAACCTGCATTGACTTATTTAGTAATTCCGTAATCCTGAAACAAAAGTTGGTAGATCTGCAATAATGTTGTTGGAAGATAAATTCTCTCATACCCATGGCACAAACTCTCCTGTAAATTGTACATAAATAGACATGCTTTGGTGAACTGTGGCTCTAAGGATAGTAATAACAAAGTTCACAACCTATTGTTCTCAGGATGTGGTCAGCATCAGTTTGGGCAGAAAAATATGAACATCCAACTGTGACAAAAGCTGTATGGTGTTGGTTGGAGTATGTTTGATCAATTAGTTTGGTTACCATTATCCTGCACAAATACTTGCTTTGTTCTTTTCAAGGAATTTGAAGAAACAGACCAAAAGCCAAATCAAATTGATCAAATACAAACATGTTTGTCTCTAAATTTGATATTTAACAAAGCTTAGAAATTTGCAAGGAAAATTATATGAAAACATAAAGGCACCTGCACTGCACATGGTGCAGAAGCTGTACTAGCTAATACAGATAGTGATTGATTAATCTTTCATTTTAATTCACTGAATAATAAATCCAATTCAATAAGATTACCTCTGCTCATTAGTCACTAGCTAATCTGTGAAGCTTTCTTGAGGCATACCACTGTAGGGGGTAGTCTACAAGTCTGAGATATGGAGCATGACCTCAATGACCTTAAAGATTTAAATCCAGATTGCCTGAAACTGGAACAACAGCTTCATGCCTCCTTGGCCCTTGCCTACAGAAAGTCAGTTGATTTAAAAAAAATTTAATTTAAAAATAAAGAAAAGAAATATTAAAAAAAAAAAAGATTCTTTAAAATATTTTTAACAATATGATGTGAGTTTTGTACTCTCACAAATGAAATACATCATGCCTTGGACATGTTTTATTAAAGTGTACAGGTACCGTAAAAACTCAATAGTTAGCATATGTGCTTAGTACTATCAAGTGCTTTTGAAAACATGAAGAAATTGTAGCCTATACTCATAGTCTGGCGCTTTACCAACTGAGCTACATGTAATGGGGTTGAGACACAAATTTGCAGGTTTACTTATTCGTATATAACTGTGTATCAGTAATTTGCTCAAAACCATACACTTTTATGAATGGGACTCACCATGTTTGCATGTTTTAAAACTGCTCGATAGTAAGCACATATGCTTCCAGTTTTTACGGTATAGGAATTTCCAATTTTAAAAACATGAGGCACTTGGTTCAGCACCCTTCCCCTCACCCTTCAAATGGCCCATAAACATTCACATAGTTTACTTCAGCATATCGCTCACATTTCATAGGAACTGTACTACATGAATGAATGTACAACAAGACTACAGTCTGTCCCCCAAAAAACTCAACATATTTCCAAATTCCTTATTTAATTCAAACATTAAATGTATTAGTGCTAGTGTTTAAAAATTCTACAAGATCTGGTGATATCGATCATTGCAAGCACTGTGGTGCAAATATTTGAATAGTAAATTGTAAAGAAATTAAATTATTGAAATTTATTATCAATAATAATTTTTTTTTAAAGAACAATGTAGCAAAGGCATACCGTAATCAACAGAGACTACATTTTTATTTGCTCAGATGCTGAGGTGCATACGACTCTGACATATGTCTGGCTGTTTGCTGCACAACATATTCCCCATTTGACAGTATTAATCATATTAAGTCTGTTATAAAGGTATAAGGCTGATAACACAGCACGTTTCCAAGATGAATGTTATCTACCACTCACCTGGCGCAGAATAAAAATGTCAGGCTCATGTGTGCCATCTTTTTTTCAACCTCATCATCCTCATTCATATTTCATGAACGTGTATGCAAGGTTAAAGATCTTTGAAATAGATGCTAACCAAGCTTCAGCTGGGAGGAAAAAAAAAAGGAAGAAGGTTGAGCACGCACGAAAAACGCACAAGTTGCACCGGTGAGATCTGACCACATGTTTTATTGATTGGAATTCGAGGTCCTTCAAGTCCGTTCTCGGTGTTGGCAAAAAGAAGAGGCAATTTGCATCGGAGTGCTTTGTCGGAGACCGACTGGTTAATAAATGATGGAAATGGGATGGGTACTGTGGGACGTGATTGAAATTTAGGAATTTTGTGCTTGTTTATTTTGTGTTAATAATAGGGCAAACACAATCCATATTAGACTTAACACTTGCCAGCGTTACGACGGGCAAAATATTCATCAAGTAGAGCAGAAGAGCTGCAGGTACTAAGCAATGAGATGCAGGGTTTTACCTGAATGCTAAATATCAAATATTCTTTTTACAAATATCAAGCAATTGTTTTTCATTGCAGATTATTTTGTTTTCTACATAGGCTTATTTATACATAAATTTCTACATGTAGTGCAAGTTGTCGTTGCAATGAGCCTGGTCACAGCGTAGGCCTAATCATGTTTTGCACTTCAGGTGCGAAAACAAAAATGATCTTTGATCTTTTGAGCTGATCTTAATATCATACCTACCTACAATGTAATAATTGATTTCAGAATTGCCTATCTAACTCCATCTTGTTGTATTACAGTGTGTACATGGCAACGTTGGCTCATGTGCATCATTGGCTCATGTGCAAATATATAGGCTACATGATTATTTTAACAGACTAAAAAAATCAACTTCAGATGTGAATTTTGCTCAATTATTGGCACATAGATATTGTTCATTTACTGAACACACAAGTCTAGACTAAAATCTGATACAGTCAAAACAGTATTTTTGATGCTAATTTAAAGAGAACGATAATGAATAGTTTTATTCAAAAATCACAAGTGTATGTTGCAGCTTGAGACAATAAGTAACAACCAACAAAAGAGTAATAGCCAATTGAAACAGTTTGAATTGAAAACCGCTTCCGTTCCTTTTATCAGATAACATTGAAGGAATACATTGTGTGTATAGCCTGGATATAGGCCTATAGCACGATAGGTAGTGTTGTTCGAACTTGTTCAAGTTTTTAAAGTCACACTTTTTAGCCAAGATTTCGTCCTGATATCGCACTTGCAATCATTTACATCTCATTACATATTTTCATTGATCATGTACAAGATGTCAATTTAATGACTAGTTAGTGTTAATGATCAGTAACACTTTCTGCTAATATTTCCTCAATTGGGTGTTTTAGGAAATTGCAGATATCCTGAATTGCTACTTGCAATTTATACTGTTTATATATTTTACGTGTAATTCCGCGTAAAAATTTACTGGTTGGCAACAGGTTAAACTTTTGCTTTGCCTTCAATCAGTTGCGAGTAAACAGAAAAACACGGTGAAACAGACTTGGAGCGAAATCAATTGGTGAGACTTTTTGCAGGCTCTTGACACCTGCACAATGGAGGCCTCTAGCGCATTGCAAACACACCAAGGTAACGAAAAAAGAATTTGGTTTTAGGCTGAATGAGTATGAACTCTGCTGAACTCGCAGGTGTGATTGGGGGAAATTGATGGGGGAGAAACCAAAGAACGGAGACAAGTAGGCTAATTTAAGTCCAAATTACAGGTATTATGGTGAAAATACTACAATGATTGAGGCATTGGTTCATGTTGATTGCCCTGTAATTTTGAGGATTGGATTTTTTTGGGGGAGCAATTTGAACGTAACTCTACACTTGATTACAACTTTTTTCTGTTGAGAACTTCATAGGTTGAATTATAGGCCTACATGTATGTGTCTTAAAAGCAATACATTTTAAGGGCATGAATACTAGCAATACTACATGTACGTGTGCATTGCATGTATATGAATACGGTAAAATGGACATGTTTTTTAGGCCTAAGTACTTGCATGCATGTAGATTTTTACGTTATTTTTTTTTAGTCCATTTGTCAAAGCTTGCACAATTTGAAGATGTGTAATTTATAAACTTGTTTAATTTAATCTAGTTTGGACATGACTGTGTAGAAAACTTGCAGCACACAAAATTAAAAAAACAACTTTTGAGACTTTTTCAGCACAAAAACGTGACTGCGTTCATGATAATACCTTTAATTGAAGTAAGTTACATTTGTAGGCCTACACATTTAATCCGATTAACCATATCCAATGATTCATAAAAATGATCAAACATAGTCTCTGTTTTGTCAGAACAAAAATTAGATGCTATTTTGATCTGGAATTACCAGATTACAACTATTGTGTTGTTTAGTGGATTTTGTGCTTTACATATTTGTTGGGTTTATGAAAGAAGAATTTGAAATAAAATGAAGGACATCTTCTTAATTTGTTTGCTGGGATATAATTTGAAGGAGATGGGTGCTTGACATGACATGATAAGTATCACTTTTCAAAGATTGTCATAAACCACATCACAAGATGAGACCCATCATTCAAATTATGAAGAGATGATATCACTATCAGCATGATATTGTTGGGGGTCGGTTGTTGTCATTGTGCAAACCTGGAATGATTGAAATCAATCAATTTGTGGCTTCAGTGCATATAATCCAGTTTTTTTCTTCTCAACCATATCTAAAATCTATACATTGAAATTTAAAAATGGATACAAATCATGATTGATTCTAGCACAGGCTCTGATACAAAATGTGCCTATCATGATCCAAGTCTATTCCACACTTATGCTCGCTATTTGAGAGGTGTCGCGATTTGTGAACATGGCTAGTTCTAGATCGATTCTAGCACAGGGTCTGTGCTATACTCTGATACCTATTATGATCCAAGATATCTCGCTTCGCTTGCTATTCAAGAGAACTTTTGTAGTCTTTGCAAACTATTACCGTATTCTGAAAATAACAAAAAGATGGGAATGGGATTCACTAGTATCACAATGACCATCAAACTTGCAGCATAGATCATCTATGCTTGCAGACATCTATACTGTAAGAGATCTCCTTGCACTTTGTTGATAGCACAATCACTGACCATGTCTAATTATAATATTATATCTTGTACATCTAATACACCTAGCACCTGTATGGTGATCTATTCAAAACAACAAGATGATTAAAAATCAAATCCCCCTCACTTCATTTTTTGCGGAAATGTCAAAGTCAAGTCTACCATTGCATCACTACACGTACAGTATTATTTTCACATCATGGGATGCCTGAAATAACTGGCTTTAAAACCAGCATTGGTACTTAGGGTTTTTAAAGAGACGATAGGCATCTTTCCTCTCAACAATCGTGTTTATTTAGCTAGGCCAGTTAATGCTATGCCCGCTAGTTGCGACACAATCTCACGCATTTGTTGTGATGTATATTTTGGATTCCTATCGGTCCATGTAGCTTGTGGCAAGAAAGCCAAGCACACAGCAAATTTTCTTATAGTCCATTTGATTGTTTCCTTGTAGATTGTCTGGTTTGCCAAGTCAAGACTGTTAACACTACGTCTCTTTACCAGTCAAAGATTAATGCTGATTGATGTTGTCTTTCAACGATAATATTTACACAAGAAAATTGCAGGAAACATTTTCTTAAAAGATTGCGCTTTTTCTTCGTCTCGTTTATAATGTTGCACTGACATAGAATCACATGAGAAAACATGGTTATTGGTTGTCTTGGCTGCCTGTTATTGAGTATGAAATTGCTAGTCATCAAGAAATTATTGATGGCAATTCCGGCAAGATTAGTTTGAAATGGAAAAAATTATAAACAGATTTTCAGAAGTAAAGAACAAACTTGAAACATATCCATTTCAGATAAACAGAACTGTGCATGTACGCATGATGTTTTAAAAGAATAGCAAATGTTGATACTATTTTTTTGTCTTGGCAAGTCGGTGACGTCATCGCATCGAAGCAGCTGTTTTGTGCACGCATCTATGCGGCATCTTTAAATGCGTGCAAGGGGTTTGAGATATGAAGCTATACGCCCAATGATATGCGCACTGATGTCACAGACTTGCCAGGTGAAAATTAGTATAGATGGGCCCCAACAGTGTTCAAAGTAGCACACAATTTGTAGAAATCAATAAACGATAAAACCCATGAAGTGAAAAATCACTGCAATATTAAAGGTACATTTGTCAGTATTATACCAATGAAAACCTATTTGTTGTTATTGGCATTATAGGGCACACTTCATGAACCTGCTTCTGGCTGGCTCATGGGCAGATGAATTAGGTCCAGGCTAATTTGTGTAAGAATACTTAGCCCATTGCTGTCAAAGGTAGTCTACAATGTAGGCCACACACGCTATTAGTATGTATGTCATTTCCTTAAAAACATGCTCAAGCTTTGCAATTTT
Organism: Amphiura filiformis; assembly: GCF_039555335.1. Lineage (NCBI taxonomy): Eukaryota > Metazoa > Echinodermata > Ophiuroidea > Amphilepidida > Amphiuridae > Amphiura > Amphiura filiformis. Next base: position 55,717,272 of record NC_092643.1, read on the forward strand.
TCACACCGCTTTACTCATCTTCTATGTATTCTGTCATAGGTTCCACAAAAAAAGTTATTGAAAATGCGGAACTTTTGTAACCCTTCAGAACATTTTGGGCTTGGTGTATGCAAACATAACATGCAGTTGATCTCTCATGCAGAAGGTTATGGTACAATAATGTTACAACAAGAAAAGTGCAGCTGATTCTACTGATGGCTAAAGAGGAAAAAGCGATGCTGATCTGTGAGCCAGAAATGCATCAATTCCAATGGCACAATTCAAAGTCCTCATTGGGAACAAACATAGTTCAAATTTTGACCTCAAGTTTCGACTATGAGTTTTTGTACCCAACATATTCAAAGGTCATTCTATGAATGTACAAGTATATTGGGGTTAAAGAAGTGTGTCCTCACAGATGAGCATGTTTGAGATAGCAGTGAAAGAAAAAGAATGAAACTGCTGCTGGAGGAAATTGGACATTGATTTTTTTCGGGGGGTTGATGGCAGAAGCAAGGTCATATTGTATGGCTATTCCGGTTGAAACCCATACACCCCTTATGGGAGACACAACCTTAATCTCCCACACAGGCTGTGTAGATTTCAAATGGAGTCGCCCATTTAGGTAACCCCATATGAATTTCACACTCCCTGTGTGGAACATTAAGGTTATGTCTTCCATAGGGGTGTATGGATTTCAACCGGAATAGCCCAATGCATACTGAATGCATACTTGATATTGAACTGGTAATGTGACGTTGCGAGAGAAAATCTGATTACCGCTTGAGATGGTTGTTGGACTAATTAATTATCATTTAGAATTCATTACCATAGATTTGGTGTGTGTGCTAATTTCCTCTCACGGAAATGGTGTCATGAAAGGATTGAATATGTATAATGTTTGGATGCTGAAATTACAGCAGCTGAGTGTTTGAAAGACTAGATTTTTATAAGGGCCTGGCAGAAACGCAATTTGTGGGGCTGAAAAATGCACCTTGGTTCTTCAAAATCTGAGAAAATTTCCCACCAAAAAATACAAAATGTAAAAAAAAATGCATTTGAAATCCAAATGCGCAATTTACACCGTGAAAAGATCAATTGCATTTTTTGCCAAGCCCTATTTATAAGCTTTCCTGTAAGTTTAGTGTAACTTGAAGTAGTTCATTAAAATACCAGCTAATTTTAACCAGGTGTTTGGTGTCACAAAATATGCAAATAACATTTGGCAAAGGTGTGTTGTAATGAGTAAATTTGTATGCGTAAAATAATTGAACATTACATTTTTTATGATAATTTTAATATATAATTTTAAAAACAAGTATATTGTACAGTACATATATAATATGTACATAATAAACCCTTTACATGTACACAATTAGTCTAGAAACCATCTGGGCACTATTTTTATCTTTTGATATTTCCAACCATGGACTACAAAGTAGCTGCGGCAGGCAGGTCCATTTTAAGGAAACAGATCCGTTGTAATTATACCGTGGGTAGAATACCATCACACATCAAAGACACAGCATCGTTTGCAGTCTGCCGCTGTGAGAGAGAATATATGCTAAATATAAAACGTCCGGCTGGCTGACCCAGCAAGCCTGACGCCTTCCTCTTATCCTCCATGTGAATGTCTTGATTCAGAGGAGAGTTTCAAGAAACACTTCTGTACATTGCACTGTCACAGATACTATCTGTACATGCTTCTATCTCCCTGTATATTGATGGGACTTGTTTGAGAACTGAGATGTATGGTGTCAGATTTTTAAGAGGAATTTTATTTTTGCATATTTAAACTGTAGCGTATCATCATGTCGGTGGGATTTAGTTTTGGGAACAATGATATCTGTAGGTTTATGTGGGAACGGAGGAATTTAATCAAACCCTATTTTGAAATCAGAGTCCAGAGAGTATGGCATGTATTTTATAAATTCCATAATAAAATTGTAAAGAAAGTGCAGGTTATACCCTGGTGTACATTTACATTGGCAATGCAAATATAGCATAATTTTTGGATTCATAAAATTTAAGTAGCTTCATCTGGCATTATTGCTGGTTCTCTTGTGGGAAGGTAGTAATATGTTTAACTGCTCAAATATTCAAATTTCTATATCAGAATGACAGCAATTAATTTGGATGATTTGGGCTGGATAAAAATTTTAATTTTATAATTATCAGTGGCAATTTGCTGTCATGATAATGATATTTGAGTAACATGATTTTGAACAGAGCTCTATGGTATTTAAATTCTGGTTGCAACCAAATTTACTAAAGTGTATCTCCTTGACCTTGAAACAAAGGAAACCAACAAACAACACAATTGTTTTAAATGTTCAGTTGAAATCAATTGTTATAATTATTGTTTCAGAAAAATTATTTAACTAGCCTTGTTCATAATTTAGAAACAGTTGAACACAAAAAACTTGTGTCGCAAAAATAATGTGCACCTCCGTACCCATATCGGCATTCAGTACATTGAAAACCACCAAGTAACCATAGAAATGTAGTAAGAAAAGCGGGATAAAGTTTCAGCCGAAATATCTACAAGTTAATTGAAGTTATACACACCTCTGACCCGGGGTTGTATTACTGTCTTGATAGTAATGGTACATTTAGTCTGAGGGAAAAAAAAATTGGGAAGACAAGAACATTGATTGCAATTTGAGGGTGTTGTTAACTTCAAGCGTTCACAGAAATTCAAGCCTGAAAAAATAGTTGATTTTGCAATTTGATGGTGTTGTGGTTTTAACAGACCGGAGAGAAAGTGGTTTACTTTGTTGGTTACAGAGTGTATCTATCACTTTAGAGAGTGTGTCGTTTTACGTTAACCACATTTGCAAGAACAAAATCGGGAGAGCTTATTATCGGGGGAAAATCTTGCAGACTGTAAGGAGAGACTGATTGCATGAATGTGTGCGTAGGTGTTTGCCAGCAAATGAGGACACACAATCGCACTTCGCATTTAAACTGTGGACCTCTCTGCAATGGGGGGACAGTCCTCAGTTCAAGGAGGTCTGCAAATGACCGCAATTGCATGTGTAATATATGAAAAAATATAACCTCTCGTACGTGAGATGGAGCATCACATTTATACACACAAATACATTTAAAAAATGGCAGAAAATGTCCTCGGTATGTCGATTGAGTATGGATTCAGACAGCCTCGTTTGCATAGTCCTAAACGGTATCCACGTTTGGAGGCGATTACATATGGGGGGGTGTGGAGCCTCCACAGTGGAGGTGCATCTGTGCTTGTGCATATGTTATCGCTCTTTAATTTTTATGAACTTAAAATTCCAACAGGGGATATTCTTTGAACCAGGGACCCACAGTCCTCTCCAAATAAAATAAACATTCGACTCAGTACACCGGTCGATCTTACCGTTTCCGATGTTGATTAAGATACTTCTTGCATCGATCCCGAGATGCGGAAAAAACCAATAGTCATTTTGTCCCACATAAATGAATAAATAACAAAAACCCCGATCCCCGAGTGGACTCACCCATTCGGTGACGCACACACGATAATCACCCTTATCCTCCTTGGTTTCTAGATGAGATAGACGTGTGGATTTTTCTTTACCAACGCTAAGTATCATTACTAACCAAAGGATTTAGATATACAGTTTGTTTGTTACACTGAGGTAAAAACCAACCAGTATAGTCGCTAGGAGATAGTTTTGACGACATTTTTCGCAAGAAAAGTGACAAAAACGATCCAAAAACTTAGCTTGTATGTGTGTTTCCGCTCATATACGGGACACACGTTTTCAAAATGGCCCCTTAGGGCGCCATTTTATTTTTGTTCTCACGTAAAACAACTATAACAGACTAGTAAGTTACCATAGAGGTTCGTACAGTACTGTGTATACATGTATGGTGAGTGATTATCGCTATGTTTATGGTGTGCTCTATCGTTATATCTTTCAGTACGCTGCCTGATGACGCCGAGTTACTGCTAAGAGTTCGGTGGGTTTCGAAGGACCAGCCTGACAAATCTTCCCCAAAAGGTTTTCAGTTTTTCATCCCTTTGTATATATATTTTTATATCATACCACTACATCAGCGCCAGCCACTGTGCGTGTGGGTCTGTTTATTGGGCTTGAGCTTGTGTTCGGGGGGGTAGTGCTGTACGCCCCCGATTACTACAATGTCTAGGCCTTGTCAATCATGCCCTTCCCTTGTACCAGAGTGGGACCCGCATCCACTCTGCTACTCCCACAGGGATTGCTCTAAATCAAATAAGTGTGCTTCCTTTTGCATAGGCTTATCGGACATCCACTTCGAGGATTTAGAAAGTAGCGCTTCGCTTAGGGTCTTCGACACAGACAGAAGACGAAGACTAAGAAACAGAAGCCTACAGGTAAGATTGATATGGTAGGTACTAGCGAGGCAGGCAAGGGCCACGCTAAGGTAACCTCTGGGGCTCCGGTCCCGGGCAAGCAGGCGGACCCTCCGGGACTGCTAGCGAGCCCGAAGGCCTAGCAGCCAGCGAAAGCACTGACTTAACGTCCAAGCTAGTAGCAGGCAGCAGGGCGGTACTTGCCCTAACAGGCGAGTACCAGTCTACCAGTGAGATCTCTAGCGAGCTTCTTGCAGGTGGACACCCGTCTATTGCTGGCGAACGAGCGGGTCTAGCACCATGAAGTAGCCGGCGACGGACAGTATGCCAAGGGTACCCGGGCTTGCCTGGGTTGAATCCTAGCATACAGCGTGCAGCGGACTTGCCTCGGCCGGTCTGTAGCACGCAGCGTGCCAGTGGAACCCGGGCTTGCCTGGGTTGATCCATCGGCACGCAGCACGCCTTTTCGCCCCGCAAGGGTCGAATGAAAACGCATGGGTTTAGCAGAGACGATACCGGGGCTAACGCTTCAGGTGTAGTCTTAGCAGAACCAACTGGGGTTGTCACACGGCAGCGTTCCATGGTGGGACCGCCGAAAGTGATTCCCTGGGCCTTGGAATGGCTGCCGGCTGTCCTCCGGGACTGGCTAGCGGCTATACGGGGGTTGGGCTCGCAGTCTCTCACGGGACAGCGACCCAAGTGCAAACAGTGGCAGCTACCGAGACGCGAGCTACGGCTTGACTTCAGTGGTAGCCACTATGCACGCCGCCATAGCTGCCGTGAGTGGTCCGCCACACACAGCGACCTTGGGCGAGGCTCAAGAGGTTAGGTAGGTAGTTTGAACAGCCTGGCTGATCAACAACCCACTTATGTCCTCGAGAGCCAGCAGAGCGTGGGTGATCCATTACAGTCAATGGGTCAATTACCCTCTTATGATCGATCACTATCTATTCAGCGGAGCATGGCTCCATTGATTGATACTGCCTATTCAGGTAGCGAGGTGACTGATCGAGGGTATACACGCTCAGCTACCCGTGATACTAGGCAAGCTCCTTTTAGCCAAGGGACAGCCACTATAGCGGAGTACCCATACACACGGCTTGATCCTCTAGCGGGGCGCTGTGAGGCATGGGTACAGTGGTACGCAGCCGGGAGCCCTACCGGGCACCTACGCTACAACCACGCAGGTACCGCAGTACTCGTCCTGGTTACCACAGTCTCTGTGGCAACAGGGGGGGGGGAGGCGGTACTGGTACTGCCGCTCCATGGGGTTTCCCTGGTGGCGGATCCTTTCAGGGTCAGCTACCAACAGGGTATGCCCGTGGTATCCGCCGCAGGGTGGTTTCTTCCACGGTCTTCCACCGTGGCAAGTGCCGCCTAGCGTTGGGCAAGCAGTACCACCAGTTGTTACCCAACCCGGCGGCGAGTGGCTAACCCTGATACAGCTCAGGGTAGGCCGCACACTGCTATGGCTAGGGCGACAGCAGCGAGAGCGCGCGGATCCCGGGTGCTATAGCTAGCATCTCGGGGTCTAGCGGGAGTACTCCCTCTTCTGCTGGTGTTCAGTTGGCTAGCCACACGGTGGCGACACCTCCCTGTCCACCTTCAGATGCCCGTCATCAGATCTCTTCCTCATCAGAGAGTGAGTCAGAGTCTGAAGGCGAGGGAAAGGAGTCGGAAGATGAAACCAGTAGCGACTCACAGTCTGTTGAGACTGTGCAGCTAGCTTCAGGTATCCTTCCCCGCTTCCCGTGAGGAACTTCGCTAGCAATGGTCTGCCTGCGGACACCGCTGAGGTGATGAGCCGTGTGGCCCAAGGTTTGGGCCTGGCTTTCTCTCAGGAGGAGTCCGTTCAGGAGGACCAGGGCATCTTTTCAGTAGGATGCCCAGCTAGCGCGTCCACACAAGGGTCGCCTGCACTTGCATTCCCCGGCGGACCTCAAGGGTAGGTTTCGTGGGCTGTCAGGCTCGCTGGAGCTTCGACGCGCCGCGTGCTTGCACGCTTCCACTGCGTGTTTCGCAGGAGGACTCTGAAACCTACCTCAGGGTCCCTGACATGGATCCAGACGTTGCCAAGCGCCTGCCGCTGGCGGCCAAGGCGCCGGGTCGCTCTCCCCCAGTGGGAGGAGGAGCTAAAGCTCATCGATAAGCGAGCACGCGCGCTTATCAGAGTCTCTAGTGTCGCTACCCCGCTTGCCGAGCACCTCGGTAGGAAGGTAGCGAACGACCACGGGCAACGTCGAACTCTTCCATGAGGTTAATCTGTTAGCGGTGCTAACAGCTAACCTCAACGAGAGTTCTATGGGCCTAGCCCATAGGATGTCATCTCGCCGCCGGAGAATGCCTGTCTGTCCCTCCAGTCAACTTACGGCTCCGACTTTGCTGATGCAATGAAGAAGTCAGACTCGGTGGGACAGGGGCTACTCTTTGGACAGGCCTTTTGCGCTCCGGTTGAGGACCGGGCAAAGAAGGCCACCAATGAGAGCACTCTGAAGAAGTCGGAGGCTGCCCTGACCAAGGGGAGGGCAGTAAGGCGAAGAAGAAGCACAAGAAGAAGAAGTCTTCTAAGCGTTCTTCAGCGCCAGCTCCGGCTTCAGCAGGTCGCGCACCGCAGACTACACCCGAGCCCGAGGCTACTCCAGCACCTCCCAAAAAGACTGGGAAGCGCAAGAGTAGCGCTGGATCGTATGGCAAGCCCCCCAAGAAGAGCCGTTCTTCTAAGGGTGGCAAACCAGATCGGTCCTGAGGGCACGGCGGTCGACAGTCCATGCCGGCAGGCCTTGGACTTCCACAGGGATTCCCCTGTGGGCGGCCGCTGTGCATTACGCCCAGAGATGGCATGCCATCTCACCGGGCGCCTGGGTATTGTCAGTGGTCAGTGGGGGTTACAGGCTGGAATTTACCAGCCACCCCTCGTGCGCCTGCACGATTCAGAGGTCCACGGTAGTGCCGCCAGACGGCCCCCAGCGTCGGGCACTACTGTCAGAGATCACTCAGCTTCTCACGAAGCAAGCGATTGTCCCGGTCTACCCCCTTTCACCAAGGGTTTTTGGAGCACGTTTTTTCTGGCTCCAAAGAAGACCGGCGACTGGAGGCCCATTCTGAACCTCAAGCCGTTGAACGAGTTCATCAGGCCCAAGAGGTTCAGAATGGAGACTCTCGCTTCGGTGCTAGCCTGCCCCATCAAGGGTATGTGGGCGGCATCGCTAGATCTCTCGGACGCATATCTGCATGTTCCGAGCGCAGGGGAGTCAACATGTGTTGCTACCTGGACGATTGGTTCATTTACGGACGCACCCCACTAGAGACACAGTGTCTCGTGGAGTTAGTAGTCCGTACGGTGCGGGACCTGGGATTTCTGATCAACGTCAAGAAATCCAATTTGGTCCCGACGCAGACACCACTATTCTTAGGGGCCCAGATCAACCTCAAGGAGGGGATCGCGGCGCCCTCACCCGAGAGGGTGACGAACATGGCGAGGTGTGCCCGACTCTTGGCCGAGTCAGAGGGAGCACCTGCTGTGGCATGGATGAAGGTTTTGGGCCTTATGGCCAGTATGGTAGACCTCGTACCGTACTGCCGCTTTCACATGAGGCCTATACAACTACACCTTCTAGCCTTTTACAGGCCCAGTCGTCACCCAATATCCCTCGCGGTTCCGATGTCGGAGATCGCGCGAGAGGAACTCTGGTGGTGGACCCATCAGCCCAATTTGACTCAAGGTGTCAGGTTCCCTGCACCAGCGGTGCGCCACGTGGTGACGACCGGCACGCGTCAAAACTGGGCTGGGGGCCACATCCACGGGACTCAGTCTCGGGCCTATGGTCGGCCACGGAGACGGAGTTCCATATCAACCTTCTCGAACTTTGGGCAGTGGAGAGAACTCTCCAGCATTTCGAGAAGGTGATCGTGGGATCTCATATCGTTGTCCAAGCGGACAACACAACCGTGGTGGCCTACCTCAACAGACAAGGGGCACAAGGTCACCACGGTTGTGCCTGCACGCACTACGCCTGATAGGGTGGTGCAAGGCCAGGCAGATTACGTTGAGCGCGATGCCCATTGCGCGAGTCACCAACATCCTCGCGGACGATCTGTCACGAGGAAAGGTGTCGGGACCTACAGAATGGTCCCTTGCTCCGCAGGGTCGCCCAGACGATCTTCGAGGTGATGTACCACCCCTCGATAGATTTGTTCGCATCTCATCGCAATCATCAGCTGCCGGTGTACTGCTCGAGGGTCGCAGACCCACAGGCATTCGCCGTGGACGCTCTGTCCGTGAGACTGGGGAGGAATGACTGCTTACGCTTTCCCCGATCTCGCTACTCGCAAGGGTGGTGACCAAGATCGGGAGGGAGGATTGCAACGTCAGTCTGATAGCACCGTGCTGGCCGAAACACCTGTGGTGTCGACCGATGGTGGATCGACTAGCGGCACAGCCGCCAGTACTCCCCGAGTTACCAAATCTACTCCGGATGCCCGGAGGAGAGGTACCAAGTCTACCACTAGAGCACCTGCAGTTAGCTGCATGGCCCTTATCAGGGAACGTGCGGCGGAGGGAGGCTTTTCATCAGAAGCTGCTTCTCTCATCGCCGGGGTAGACGAGAGTCTACCCTCCGTGACGTATAGTCAGCGTTTGGCTCCCTACTACGCATGGTGCGATGAGAGAATACATCTCCCACTAGAGCCTCTGTGCCTCTAGTGGCAGATTTTCTGACAGAAAAGTTCAGGTCAGGACTTCAGCAGGCAACGATAGCCAACTATAAGTCAGCCATTCTCTCGATTCATCGAGGATTCAAGACGGTCGACTATCAATTCAGATGGGTCCCTAAGTCTTCTTCTCGACGGTATGTTCAACGGCGCCGCCCGAAAGGAAGGTGGTCCTCCATGGGACCTCAACACAGTCTTGGAGTATATTAAGGGTCCCCTTTTGAGCCCCTGTCAAAAGCGACCCTTAAATACGCCACTCTTAAGCGGCCTTTCTTCTGGCGTTGGCTTCGGACGGCGCTGCTCAGAGTTGCACGCAGTCTCGAAGTCAGCCTCCGTATTTACTAACAACGGGGCGACGCTGTTTCTTCGCCCGGATTTCCTTGCAAAAAATGAGCGAAGTACATTCCGACACTCGCCCCTCTTCCTCCCCAGTATTGGGCAGGGTTCGTCAATAGCCGAAGACAGGTTGTGGTGCCCGGTGAGGGCGCTACAGCACTACCTTGGCCGAACACAAACCTTAAGAGGGGCTCATGACCGCTTATTTATCACTCACGCCAGAACCGCACGGTCCAGCCGCTAAACAGACTCTGGCACGGTGGCTGGTCCAGGTGTTGGTGGACTCGAGGCGGCAAAGGCGCTCGCCCCAAGGCCCACTCAACCAGATCTATCTCATCTTCGTGGGCCTACCATAGGGGGTCCCCATAGAAGAGATTTGTCAGGCTGTGTCTTGGAAGAACCGTCGTCCTTTTCCACGGTTTACTACAAAAGCGTAAACCAACGACCAGGCGATAAGTTCTCCAGGGCTATTCTGCGGAGATAATATGGTGGTTGGGTATCAGGTGTTTTTGCGGACAATCAGAATTCCAACATGGTAAGAACCAGTGTTTCTATTCTTAACCACTGAACTTTCAGTTCAGGGTTTTTAATCTGTTCACGTAGTCTTTCTGTTTCCGGCCGTGAGGGGAAATAGTTTGACCTCGCGATTACCATGCTACCCACTCTCCCGATCCTTATCAGATGCTGGCCAATCTTGTACCTCCATCCGTCGGTTACTTGCTAGATCGATCTTTCAGATGTTGATGCAAGAAGTATCTTAATCAACATCGGAAGCGGTAAGATCGACCGGTGTACTGAGTCTAGTCCCAAACAAAAATGTTTGGTAGACTCATAACCGTCGCGATCTTACCTTTCGATGTTGATTATCCCGACCCGCCGCCCCTACAAGTTTGGCGAGTAGGGGCTGCCCAAGTCGGATAAGGGGTGATTATCGTGTGTGGCGTCACCGAATGGGTGAGTCCACTCGGGGATCGGGGTTTTTGTTATTTATTCATTTATGTGGGACAAAATGACTATTGGTTTTTTCCGCATCTCGGGATCGATGCAAGAAGTATCTTAATCAACATCGGAAAGGTAAGATCGCACCGGTTATGAGTCTACCAAACATTTTTGTTTGGGACTAATTTGAGAGTGCATCCTCTCTTGGTAATTGAAAATCAGTCCCCAGTTGATGTCATAAAAAACTGTGTTTAATTTGCATAAAAAAGTATGTACATGTAAAGCTAAAACATCCTGATTAGGAAATTGAGTAGGTGGGGTGTGTTTGAAACATTATCGTTTTTAGTGAGTGAGTGAATGAATGAATGAATGAGCTGTACATGCATATGAATGAGCGCTGAGTAAACATTGAATGTTGAGAAGAAAGTGGCATATTGATTTAAGGTTTGAATGTCCATTGGCTCCACTGAAGTGTGGATGCACCTTACAATTCAGACTTTGATTCATGGTCAGTTGCACGGTCAATTTGTCGCAAAATACAAACACAGACATAGCCACTTGGTGACCACCACCCCTGCAGCAATGCCTAATTACACAGATTGATATCTGAGTCATCTAACAATTGAAATGTAAGAAATAATAGTCTTTAACCATGGACCTCCGGGGTGTAGAAAGCATATTACACAGGTCCAGTTTGTCTTCTGATGAAGAGGGTTGATGTGGTCTCTGTTATATAGGCTTCAGACATTATTGTAGTGGGGAGACCAAACAGTGCCATATTGTTTGGGACCCCTGAAGGGAAGGGACGCTGCCTTTTCATTAGTACGTTTTGTTTAAGTTCAATATTACACAGGTTCATTAACCTTGTTATAGTTAGGATTTCACTGAAACATTATATATTCAAAATGATGTTCAAAAGCAAAGTAAAGAATATTTCTGAAAATCTACCAACACTACATAATTTTGGTTTTCTGTTTACAAATTGAAGTACGATGGCATCTATTTTGAGCTGAAATTGAGCATAGCACGCAAACTAGTACGTAAATGTAGTAGGGTATCTTGCACGGCTTTTGTTTGCTTTTCATCACACATGTAATTCAGAAAGCAATTTAATCTGATTGCATATCAGGAACTTCACTCATATATTCGAACAAAATAACAACATTTTTTTCTTCTTAGACAGTGGTTGATCGGCACCCAAATTAATGTGTGGAACCAATGCTTTCATATCTGCAGGGTACAGTAGATGTAAAAATTGTTACGGGATGACATTACAGTACCAATATCGAGTTTATGAAACGACTTTAAATCTCATCATAAATGAGAATTGCTCAGACAAAGATTATCATTGTTGGACAATGATTAAACCAGGCCACCGTATGCATGTCTGAGAGTGAACCATGTTTGGGGTTATCGTAATTGCTTGGTGAACAGTGATGAGAAGTCTGAAAATCTCATCATCATTGATGACATGCAGAGACAAGGATTGAAAAAGAATATGGGGCCATTGATGAACACAGAAGCGATGTTACTGACGTTAAATGACCGTCTTTTGGTGAAATGTCAAAGGGGAAAGCTGCTTATAAATGAAACTAGAACTAGGTCTATGTAATATCCCTGGTAGTGTACATAGAGCAGTGATGAATGTTGTCAGAAAATGTCCTTATTTTATGAAATGCATTATTTGATCAAGGGGGAGGCTGGGGTGAATGCCCTTAGGGTTGTTTAAACCTTTTTGGTCAAAAATCCAAATTTTGACAAAAAAGTACACTTTTCAAAATCTCCCTTCCCCCCTGCCCAAAAAGTCCCATTTAGGCTTAGGGTTGTTTAAACCTTTTTGGTCAAAAATCCAAATCCCCCCCCCCAACCAATAACTCCTGGTTACGGGTCTGTTTTGAAGTGTTTTTTCTGCCTTCACTTCTTGCATTTTGTACCATTTTATGAAGTGGATCTACTCACTAGATGCTGTCTTTCATCATGTTACTAATATTAAATATAGCTCCCTGGGGCCAATTTACAAGACAACCATGAACAGGTCAAAGTTGTACATGTAACAGTGTCAAGTTCACTGTCTTTTGCCTGTCAGTGAGGATTGCCTGTAAAAGAATTTCATTGATGGGTTTGTATTTCACTGCATTATGGAAAAGAAGTTGATATTGGATTTTTTGGTATGTAAAACAAGACTGTTGAATTGATCACTTCATTCCTGCAGGGTAGAAATCTTACCCTTCCCAGAATCCTATGCAACATGATATCCCCTGGGTACATTTGTATTACCTCACTGCATCAAATGACACTACTATTACTTTGTACAGGGTTCCTTTGTTTTTTTGTTGAAATTAGACTGCCTAAAGATGGGTCATTAATCAAGAAATAAACATATTTTGCAAGATCTGGATGTGCTCTGTTCTTTGAGATACTTTTTCTCACTAATGATCCATGTTGCACTAGATAGCAAATCAGTACAGGAAATTGAAATGGAAGAAATGCATTGTGGGAAGTGTAAAGGCGCTGTCTCTATTCCTGGAGGGTAGAAAACAAACTTTCAGCACTTAAACAGAAATGTCCAAGTTATTTTCAACATTTTGACAGAAATTTCAAGCATGTCTTCAAATTTTTGACGAACAGCTTACTCTTGACAGAAACTGATCAGATAATACCTAAGATACACCTTGTTTTTATTTAAAAATGCTTCGGTAGCTTACCCACAACGAAAACCATCTTGTTGATTAAAAAATCATGTCAAATATTTTGATGAATACGTTTGACAGAAGCAAATATTAGACAATGTTGATAGTCTGTACCATGCAATCTGCCTACCATGCATGTTACTTATACTTACATGTACTTCTTACAGAAAACATATTTATGAAATTTAATTGTACTACTAGCTAAAACATCATCTTTAAAATTGACACCGAATCGATATTTCGCAACCGCTTCCGATTACATTATCTAAAAAGGAGTTAAGTAGGTCTTGTAAGCTTACGATGCGAGTGTATGGCGACTGTGGGACTGATCTCGTTGACCAATGCATCTCAAGTAAGGTTTTTTCGTCCACTGAGTGATTCAAATGTCATTCAGTAACGTCAAGTAGCGATACTTCGCACCGATATCAATCTCATCTCGGGGTCACCTCTCTGTGGGTTTACTTGAAGATGGGTAACGATGACCAAAGATGACTTGCGATTCGCTCGCTGGTATTATCATATTTGATCTGACTGACATCCTCATAAGGTTTGTTTTTCATGGTTTACAGAAATCTCGACAAGGCTTGGGGAAATGCAAACAAAATTGCTTGGTAATTTTGTAAATGAAACAGTCAATTGTAATTTTGATTGGTGACAATAAAGTGGTTGAGTGTGTGTGTAGTAATGGTATTATTAGTATTTATTAGTTGCTACATGTATGGAATTTTTCTACATGGAGAATAATTAAAAAGGTTGTCTGAGGTTTTAATCAGAAATTACAATGATGTATCTAAAATTTGTTTGTCTTAATTCCGGTAAAAAGTGGGGCTATCTTGTGGATACATGTATTTCTATGTATACATGAAAGTTAAGAAAATTTAAGCCCTAAATAGTACAATAATACAAGTTGTAAGGGATTTGGCTTAAATTTTCTTAACTTTCATGTATAGGGCCTACATAGAAATATCCATAAGAAACACTTCAATGTGTTTACAAAAATCACATAAGTATAACAAGTGCAATAAAACTGAGTGATAAAATTAATTCAAACCAATCAACAACAAAATTCACCTTGAATTAAATAACTATCTCTTCAGATTAAGGGATTAGCCAGCAAATTCCAAAAAGAATAAGAAGATTATTCATGTATTTAAGAAAATGAAAGGAAGTCCTTCAGTAACCAGGAAACCATTAAACCATTTTAACGCATTAGAGTCACGCTGAGATGTCCCATTCCTAAGCAGTGATGCACATAGGCCAATTCTGGTGAAATCTCAGCAGGTCACAGGATCGCTTTATCAACTGATATCTTTGTCAAAATTGTAGCATTTTATGGAAAAAAAGGTGTGGACAATGCTCAAAGAGTCGTATAAAATTTGTTTAAATCGCTGAAGAAGATTGTTTAACTGAGTCTAAAGTGGAAAGTTATGAAAAAGAAATATAGATTATGATCTAAAATGGGAATATTTTAAGTTTGAAAAATATGTGGTAAACAAACAACTTGTTGTTCAGTTGATCTATTAGATGAGGTCGGTGGTTAAAGATAAGCTAATTTGATGAGCGTGAGTAACGTTGCATGGCACCATGCACTAACAGATTCATGGGAAGCGATTTGGAATAATCCAAAATTTGCAAGAGCAAGTGACCCTTAAAACAATCGCATTCAGATCGTTGGTGATTACAATGCGTGTCTAATTGTCTGACTCTAACTGAAAGATAGCTACATTGTACATGTGTTTATTGACCAATATGATTGTAAGCGGTGACCTTTGTCTGACCTTGTTTGTTATGTATACCATCCTGAGGATAACAAAAGAAGTAGAAAGAACAATGAAAATGAGAGGAATATGACTTAGGCATATTTTGATGCTGAATATGTTTCATTGAATGTCTAAGTCCATTTAAATTTAGTTCAGGGCAGACTATAATTCAACTGGCAACTTATTATTAATTCAAGAAAATTTATGCAAATTTCATAAAAAGATATTGAACCCCAAACTTCCAAAGAGCAAACAAGACAAACATACATGTGGGGTACATTGTAGAGGAAAACCTGCAAATTGTGTATGATTCAAAATAGGGTTGCATATATTCCATCCAACATGTACATGTACCATACAACCACACCACATTTACCAAAACTTTTTGTCAATGGGGAAAATTCCAGTAGTGTGGATAATATTTTGTTACACACACACATTATTATTAAAATCCCATTTTCTAAACCCGCATTCAAACCTCAAACCAAGCAACCGGCTCGCCATGAACTCCTTCCTATTCAAAATGCATGGAGGACAATAGCATCAACTTGTGGCACTTGGCCCTGCCCCATATTGTTCACCTCCCTATTTCTATGAGGATTCCACAGTGGGGAACAAACAAGCCTTGGAGCTAACAAAAGCTCTCCAATTAAAGTGTTTTCATTGCACTACAATGGAACTCGGTATACCACTTTGATCATGCTACTACTGGAACAAGATGAGTCATTTTTTTCGGAAAAAAATTAAAATGTACGCTCACCCGGTTTTAAAACATGGGTACTGGTACATATCGCGTGTACATGTGCTAACTACCAAGTTGTTCTCAAACATAGACCCAGTGTGTTTATTTTGACTAGGTATAATATTCCACTGATTTAAACCATGCTAACAAAAAGGTTCAAATATGTTGTGATGATAGATCAGTGGATAGTGGGTGTGAATTTAAAAATTGAGTGGACTCAGTACACCGGTCGATCTTACCGTTTCGATGTTGATTAAGATACTTCTTGCATCGATCCCGAGATGCGGAAAAACCAATAGTCATTTTGTCCCACATAAATGAATAAATAACAAAAACCCCGATCCCCGGTAGACTCACCCAAAAGGTGACGTCACACCATATGATCGCCCTTATCCTCCTTGGTCTCCGACTGACACAGACGTGCCTATCGATTGTTCATAGCACTGTGTATCAATTTCTCGACCAAAGGCGAGATATCGGTTGTAGTTTCACACCTTAGGTAAAACCAAACCGGTATTGTTCGGCTGAGGATAGTTTTGACGGCATTTTCTGACGAAAAAGTGACAAAAAACGATCCAAAACTTAGCTACATATCGTGCCTCCGTTGTATACGGGACACACGAGCAATTCAAAATGGCCGCTCGTTGACGCCATTCATTTTGTTTCCCACGTAAACAACCATTGCAGCCTGTAAGTTACAATAGATGTTTGTACATACACATTGTATTTCATGTACGGTAGGTTATTGTTGCTATGTTAGGGTGATTACTCTATCGTTATGTCTTCATTACCGTCCAATAAAGACGAGTTAATCAGATATTCATACGGTGGGGATTGGTAGGGACCCGTCTGACATTTTAGTAATAAAGTTAGCCAGTCCTTACTTTACCACTAACGTTAGCGACCAGCCTCCGTGCTCAGGTTTGCTTACTGGGCTTGAGTCGCGTGTTGGGGGGTAGTGCCCCCCTCCCTTTTCTCCTCGCCGCCTCGGCCCTGTCGGGCTTGCCCTTCCCTGGTGACGGAGCGGGACCCACACCCGCTCTGTTTCACCCACAGGGAGTGCTCACGATCTTCTAGATGTCTTTCTTTTGCTTAGGACTCTCCGAGTTCCAGCTTGACGATTTGGATAGCTCCGTCATCGCCATAAGACGAAGAAGAAATCTACCAAGGGCACTGGTAAGGTCGATACGGTGGATTCTGCTGTGACAGCCCCTATGGGTCATGACAGGTCTGCTTAAGGGGCTCCGGTCCCCGGACAAGCAGGCGGTTCCTTCGGGACTGCTAAGCGTCCAAAGGCTCAGCAGCCAGCGAAAGCACTGACTATACGTCGGAGCAAAGTAGCAGGCAGCAGAGCGGTAACCACCAGCGAAAACCCTAGCGGGTTTTGCAGCAGGAGGATACCAATCGACACGCTAGAATCCGCCGGGACAGCCCCTATGGGTCATGGCAGGTCTGCTTAAGGGGCTCCGGTCCCCGGACAAGCAGGCGGTTCCTTCGAGGACTGCTAAGCGCGTCCAAAGGCTCAGCAGCCAGCGAAAGCACTGACTATACGTCGGAGCAAAGTAGCAGGCAGCAGAGCGGTAACCACCAGCGAAAACCCTAGCGGGTTTGTAGCAGGAGGATACCAGTCCTCTAGCGAAAATCCTCACGGGTTTTTAGCAGGAGGACACCCGTCTGTTGCAGGCATATCTACAGGCTCAAACAGCCACAGTAGTAGCCAGCGACGGGCAGCATGCAAGGGTACCCGGGCTTGCCTGGGTTGAACCCTAGCATGCATGGGTTCAGCAGAGACGATACCGCTGCTAACGCTGTGGGTGTAGTCTTAGCAGAACCAACTGGGGTTGTCACACGGCAGCGTTCCATGGCGGGACCGCCGAGTGATACCCTGGGCCCTAGAATAGCTGCTGGCTGTCCACAGGGACTGGCTGGCGATTATTCAGGGGTTGGGCTCGCAGTCTCTCACGGGACAGCGACCCAGGTGCATTCGGTGGCAGCTACAAAGACGAGCTACGGCTTGACTTCAGTGGTAGCCGCTATGCACCCGCCCATAGCTGCCGTGAGTGGTCCGCCACACACAGCGACCTTGGGCGAAGCTCTAGAGGATACAGTAAGTAGCTTGAACAGCCTAGCTGATCAACAACCCACTTATGTCCTCGAGAGCCAGCGGAGCGTGGGTGATCCATTACCGTCAATGGGTCAATTACCCTCTCTTGATCGATCACTGTCAAATCAACAGGGCATAGCTCCATTGATTGGCGCTGCCTATTCAGGTGGCGAGGTGATTGATCGGGGTATCACGCTCAGCTACCCGTGGTACTAGGCAAGCTCCCTCTAGCCAAGGGACAGCCGGTATAGCGGGGTACCCATACACACGGCTTGATCCCCTTGCGGGGAACGCAGTGAGGCATGGGTACAGTGGTACACAGCCGGAGCCCTCACGGGCACCTACGCTAGTACCGCGCGGTACCACGCCAGCACACAGCTTGATCCCCAAACAGGGAACGCAGTGTGGCGAGGGTACAGCGGTCCACAGTTGGGAACCCTCACGGGTACCCACGCTGATACCGCACCGGTACCGCAGCACCGCCTTTAGTCGCCACAGTCTCTGTGGCAACAAGGGGGGCGGTGCTGGTACTGCAGTACCATGGGGTTACCCTGGTGGCGGATCCTTTCAGGGTCAGCTGCCGGCTGGGTATGCCCGTGGTACCCGCCGCAGGGTGTTTCTTCCACGGCCTAGCACACGTGGCAAGTGTCGCCAGCGATGGCCACGCAGTACCAACATCAGCTGTTGACCAGGCCAGCCGGCATGGAGCTAACCCAGATCTTGATCAGGGTAGGCCCGTGCTGCTAGCGCTAGGGACGACGGCTGCGAGAGCATGCGGACCCAGTGGTGCCATGGCGGATACCTCAGGGTCTTGCGGGAGTACTCCCTCTTCTGCTGGCAGGTAGTCGGCGAGCCACACAGTGGTTATGCCTTCTTACCCGCTTTCAGATGCCCGTCCTCAGTTACCGTCATCATCGGAGCATGATCACGGATACTGTGGGCGAGGGAAAGGAGTCGGAAGCTGAGTCCGGTAGTGACATCACTACAGTCTCCTGCCCCCGCTGCCCCGCGAGGGGAGCAACAGCACTGATCTTCCTCCGGACACCCCCTAAGGGGGAGTCCATGGAGGAGGACCAGGGATCCTTTCAGTAGGATGCTCAGCTGCTGCTTCCTCACTGGGGACGCCTGCACTCTCATTCCGGCAAACCTCACGGGTAGATATCGTGGGGCTGTCGAGCTCAGTAGAGCTATGGCGCCGCGTGCTTGCACGCTTCCTCTGCGTGTAGCGCGGAGGACCACGGGACCTACCTGAGGGGATCCGAGAGGGACCCAGATGTCGCAAGCGTATCACGCTCAGACAACATCTGAGCTCTTCCGCGAGGTGAGCCTATTAGCGGTACTAACAGCTAGCCTCAACGAGAGCTCCATGGGCCTAGCCCATAGGGTGTCCACTCAGCGCCGGGGGGAGGGGCCTGCCACTCCAATCGCTCAACGCGATGGAAAGGCAGGGTCCTTTTTCTCTTTGGATGCTTCTGCGCTCGGTGGAGGACCGTGCAAATAAGCTACCAACGGGAGCACTCTGAAGAGGTCGGAAACTGCCCTTACCATGGGTAGGAGCTCCGACTTCAGCAGGCCGTGCACCACCAACAGTACCCGAGCCCACTACCTCTGCAGCACCCATTCTGGGAGGCGCAAGGGTAGCACAGGATCAGCTGGCAAGCCCGAAGAAGAGCAAGCGCTCTTCCAAGGGAAGCTAGGCAGAGCATTCCTGGGGGCTCAGCGGTTTTTCCACAGGGGATCTCCCAGTGGACGACCGCTTATGGCTTTCACCCAGAGGTGGGAAACCATCTCTCTGAGCGCCTGGGTATGGTCAGTGGTGAGTGGGGGTTACAGACTGGCAACCCAGTCTCCCCACATTCGCCTGCACATTTCAGAGGTCCACAGTAGTACCGTCAGACGGCCCCCAGCGTCGGGCACTACTGACAGGGATCACACAGCTTCTCACGAAGCGGGCGATTGTCCCGGTCTACCCCCCGTTCTACGGGTGATCTTGGAGCCATTGGCTCCAAGGAAGACAGGCGACGGGAGCCCCATCCGGAACCGCAGGCTGTTGAACACGTTCTTCAGGCCCAAAAGGTTCAGAATGGGGACTCTCGCCTCGGTGCTAGCCTGCCCCATCAGGGGCATGGGCACAGCATCGCTAGATCTCTCGGACGCCTATCTGCATATGCCAATCGCCTCTCAAGATCGGAGGCATCTGCGCTTCTAGGTACAGGATCAAAATTACCAGTTTTGATACCGCCATCCGCCTGTCCATCTCTCCCAGGGTGTTTAACACTCTTGGTCAGAGCGGTGGCAGCGTACCTGAAGCACAGGGGTGTCAACATCAGTTGCTACCTGGACGTTTGGCTCATATCTGGACGCACTCCACTGAAGACTACGGGTCTCATGGGGTTGATAGTCCGTGGGTGCGGACCCTGGATTTTTGATCAGCTCAAAAAAGTCCAGCGTGGTCCCGACGCAGACACCACTATTTGTAGGGGCCCGGATCACCCTCACGGAGGGGTTCGCGGTGCTCTCACCCGGCGGGTGATTTAACATGGTGCGGTGTGCCTGACTCTTGGCGAGTCTCGGGCAAAACCCGCTGTGGCATGGATGAAGGTGGTAGGCCTAATGGCCAGTATGGTAGACCTCGTACTGTACTGCCGTTTCTACGTTAGGCTTACCCAACTACACCTTCTAGCCTGCTTGCAGGCCCAGTCGTCACCAATATCCCTCGCGGTTCCGTTGTCGGAGATCGCGCGAGAGAACTCTGGTGGTGGACCCATCAGCCCAATTTGACCCAGGGTGTCAGGTTTCCTGCACCCCGGTATGTCACGTGGTGACAACCATAGCGCCAAAAGCGGGGCTGGGGGTCCACATCCACGAGACTCCGTCTCGGGCCTATGGGGGCCATAGAGACAGAGTTTCACATCAACCTCCCTCGCTACGCTTAGGAGGTGATCGTGGAATCACATACCGTTGTCCTGACGGATAGCACAACCGTGGTAGCCTACCCCAACAGACAAGGGGACTCCGGGCCACCACGATTGAGCCTGCATGCACGACACCTGATAGGGTGGTGCAAGTTCAGGCAGATTACGATGAGAGCGATACACATCGCGGGCGTCACCAGCATCCTCGCGCACAATCTGTCACGAGGAAGGGTGTCGGGACCAGCAGAATGGTCCCTTGCTCCGCAGGTCGCTCAGACGATCTTCAAGGGGATGTACCACCCCTCCAAAGATCTGTTCGCATCTCAGCGCAATCATCCACTGCCGGTGTACTGCTCAAGGGTCGCGGACCCCAAGCATTCACCGTGGGCGCTCTGTCCATAGACTGGGGAGGGATGACAGCTTATGCAGTCCCTCCGATCTCACTACTCATGAGGGTGGTGGCCAAGATCGGGTGGGAAGACTGCATTGTCATTCTGCTAGCGGCAAGGCCGCTGGCACTCCCAGTACCAGATCTACTCCGGATGCCCGGAGCGGAGGTACCCAGTCTATCACTAGAGCACCTGCAGTTAGCTGCATGGCCCTTACCAGGGAACACGCAGCGGAGGGATACTTTTCAGCAGAAGCTGTTTTTCTCATCGCCGGGGCTAGACGGAAGTCTACCCTCCGTACGTATAGCCAGAGTCTGGCTCCATACTACGCTTGGTGCAATGAGACAAATAGCTCTCCCGCTAGAGCCTCTGTGCTGCTAGTTCCGGAGTTTCTGACAGAAAAGTTCCAAGCAAGACTTCAGCGGGCCACTGGGGCCAGCTATAAGTCAGCTGTCCTCTCCATTCACCGAGGTTTCGAGGCGGGTTAGACTATCATAGCCGATGGTTACCTTATTAGTCTACGCCTCGACGGTATGTTCAACGAGTGTCTACCAAAAAGGAAAGTGATCCTCCTAAGGGATCCCAACACAGTCTTAGATTACCTTAAGGGTCACCCTTTTGACCTTCCGTCAAAAACGACGCTTAAATACGTAACTCTCAAGATGGCTTTCCGGTTTGGCGTTGGCTTCGGGACGGCGGTGCTGAGTTGCACACGGTCTCGAGGTTAGCTTCCGTGTTCACAAACACTGGAGCGACACTGTTTCGGCGCTCTGTTCTCGTGACTACTGAACGGCGCGGTGCATACCGACATTAAGTCCCTCTCCAATCCCCAGGGTTGGGCAAGGTTCGGCTGAAGCCAAAGATAGGCTGGGGTGTCCGATAAGGCGCTGCAGCACTATTTCTTCCAACACAAGCCTTGCGAGGACTCACGACCGCATTCATCACCCTTACAGAGCCTTTCGGTCCCGCCGCTGTCGCAATGGCTGGTCCAGGTGTTGGTGGGGTCCGGGGATCGCGAAGGTTTCGCGTCCCACGACCCACTCGACCGAGCTATCTCATCATCTTGGGTATACCGTTCGGTTGTCCCTTGAGGAGATCTAGCAGGCGGTGTCCCGGAAGCCACCTTCGCCTTCTCTACGATACTTCCGCTTACGTTAGTAATCAGAGGCGGGCGGGAGGTTTACCGACATTGTTCGGGCGATCATAATCACGGTGGTGTACGGGTACCAGGTTTTCAGACTATACAGAATACTCAGCATGGTAAGAACCAGTGTCGCTATTCTTAACCACCAAACTTATTAAGTAAGGAGGTTTATGTCTGTGATCGCGTGGTCTTTTTGTTTCCCGACCGTTGGGGAAAATATTTTCTGACCTCGCGAAAACCATCGCTACCCGCTTCCGATCCCTGATCAGATGCTGACCAATCTTGTACCTCCATCCGTCGGTTACTTGCTAGATCGATCTTTCAGATGTTGATGCAAGAAGTATCTTAATCAACATCGAAACGGTAAGATCGACCGGTGTACTGAGTCTAGTCCCAAACAAAAATGTTTGGTAGACTCATAACCGGTGCGATCTTACCTTTCGATGTTGATTATCCCGACCCCGCCACCCCTACAAGTTTGGTCCGGTAGGGGATCCCAAGTCGGATAAGGGCGATCATATGGTGTGACGTCACCTTTTGGGTGAGTCTACCGTGTAATCGGGGGGCTTCTGCCGTTTATTCCTCTCTGTGCCAACACGAGGCTATTCCTATTTTCAGTATCGGGATATAGATGCAAGAAGTATCTTAATCAACATCGGAAAGGTAAGATCGCACCGGTTATGAGTCTACCAAACATTTTTGTTTGGGACTAATTTGTCATAATGTGATAATTGAATTGGAAGTCAATTTTGAGGGAAGAATGGAGGAGTTAAGTGCAAAATGATTCTTATCTCTCCTGGGTCAACTTGAGGGTATGTATTGTGAGGGAGCATTATTAAAATATTAAGTTAACATGGCGGGAGAGTCGGCACTATTTATTACACTTTGAATGTGAAATTATAGAATTAGTTGTTTCTTAATTTTTTCCCAGGATTGAGTCATTCATATACTGGCAACCTGTCAAATAAATGAGTTTTAAGTCCATTGGTTTTCAAAAAAAGAATACTGAAAGAAAGAAAAGAATGTATTTTAAACAGTTACCAAGTTTATTGCGGTGATAAATCCAGCCATGACATAATTATTGGAAATTTGATCAAACAAAATGAATGGGATGTCACATGTCAGTAGTTATTTGGGAAATATGTGTATGGTCCACAAAACGTTTAGAAATCTGTAAGAAAAAAAACTATACGAAACAAATGGATTTACCACAAAAAAGCTATAAAATATTTTTTTGCTGCCTGGAATACAAAGAATTTAGATATCAGGGTTTTCATGGCAATTTATAATAGTTTGTAATATTCACCTAACAAAATTTTGACCTGTCTTCATCTCAAATGTACAAATTAAAACTCTGGTCACATCTTGGCATAACATTTTGTAGTTGTCATGATCCATTGATTACTGAATCTAATCAACTAATTGAGTGCATCTATTGTTAAGTTCAATTTATATTTCATGCAATGAATCCATATATTATCGCAATAGCAATGATAGCTTTCAAGCAGGTCCGCTCCTTAAATATTTGACTGCTTTAGGGAAATCCATTGATTCCCTAAATAAATATTTTTGTACACTTTTGCAAAAGTCTAGAAAACCACTTGCAGAAAGCGCACAATTTATTGCATTGTAAAAAATATTCCATTTCAAAAGTATGCCGTATACATTCATCATACATGAATCTAACTGAATACCATTCACAGAAGAAAATAAATGGCTATGCAATGTTCAAATGTTATTACAGGTAAGCTTTGCATAGCCCATATGTGATGCGATCAAGCAAAATCAGTCGGAACTCGGAAATATTAAATTTTCAGTTTCTTATAGGATAGTAAAAAGCATTTACAAAGCTGGATTTTGCAGAAAACCCCATTGAAATTGAACAACCAGTTCCAAAGATATGAGCAATTGATGAGTTTCCAAAACAAAAGGAAACAAAGGGGAATAGATCCTTTGTTTGGCTATATCTCAGAATCAATATTGCCGAGTTCCGACTGATTTTGCTTGATCGTGTCACATATATATCGCCCATTTTTACCATCATGATCAATACGTCTTTCCTATTTCCATTTAAAGCAGGTGACTACTGACTAGCTTAAAATGTTACAAATTTGTTAAGAAAATCTGACAGAAGTAGACTAAGAACTTAAGAAGGGTGGAAAGCTTTTACTTATTTAACTAAATTCCATCAACGATATATAATGTATTTGTCGTCCTGATGAGATGAGAGATGTGAAATTGACATGAGTCATAGTCAAGTTGAATTTTGGCCTCCAAAATCGAAACACTATCCGAGTGGTCCGTTATTATTGCCCAAATTAACTGGCTCACAGTTCAGATGAATGCCGGATACGGTACGCACTCTCGGGAAAAACCTGCGTAAAATTAGCATGCTCGTATAATAAGAAGTGAATAACTTTGTCGTAGCCCGAAGGCACTAAATGGCTTCATCATCTCAGCTTTGAAAGAAAATTAAATGCAAATTACAGACATGTTTTGATATTGACGCATGGACACCGGTGAAGTTTATCCCTTGAATAAAATGTGAGGTGCGTAAGACTGGTAAAAAGAGTGGCATTTGATGAAATCAAAAGGATTCAAACCACTATGGAATTACATGACTGGTTGTCAACTTGGTAGTAAAATATAGGCTCTTGAGACGACCAAATGAAGAGGAATATGCCTTGAGCGTATTATCCTGTAGGCAAAAAACAGTGGTTTTGGTTCTAGACGACGGGAAGCTAAAATGAGGGCATCGGTTGCATCCATTAAAAAGATGTTGAAAATTGAGAGATAAATGTATTATAATGAATCATAGCGAGCCTTAGGATAGAATTTTGTTGAAGGACCATAGTTTGTGCTGGAAGGCTTTTGCTTCCATATTTTTGTAGGTGGTATGAACACAATTGTACGGAGTTTGGTTTGTAGCTATCTACAGTAGATAGCACAATATGCACATTGGGTTGTGGTTTAATAAAATTGTGTTGGCGAGTTTGTTTCTGGGGCAGTGCATTGAAAGTACATTGATAATATAATAATATATTGTGGAAGAGCTTCAGGTTCAAATTTTATTACAAACAATATTTCATGATGTAATACAGGTTGAAGTTGTAGACTGAGTTGTCTGTTTAGGTTCAAAGTCCTTCAGTGTTAATTATTAATGCTTTGGCGATTATGCGATAGGTCTGGTATGTTTACATTGCAGCATAACAAATACCATTGATTGCAAAAACAAGTTAATATTTTAGTACAAAATGTAAATTGTTATTTACTCTTTATGAAAAATAAATTGTACGCCGAGGCGACAAACAAACAACAACCCTGTTTTACAGACGCACTTTGCAAGTCAGTCTCAAATAATTGATGGTCAGTCAATCGGATTTGTTTTTTCAGGGTTTTTTTTAGTCTAGAAGAGGATAAATGACCCTGAAAAATTATAAGAAGCTTGAAAATCTGAACAATTTTTATCTGCCAAAAAAGTCTATTTTTACATGCCTCATCATCAGCATTTGGCTGTGAAGCAGGCGATCACAAAATCTTTCTAAGATCCTGCCAAGGAAGCTTTGTCATCTGATTCAAACTTGTATAGAGCCAAAAAATCCCAAAACGCAAATTTGGGTTAGTCTGGGTTTTTTTAGTCGCCTTAGGAACCAAAATTGTTAAGAAATTAATTTATTTTCAGAGGAAATAACTGCTGTTGATAACAAAATTGTACATTTATGTTGATTTCAAGCATATGGCGCAAGTGTTGTGAAAATACTGGAAACAAGTAATTGGATTTTAATAATTCTGCGGAAATATGGTTTAAGTGGTAACAATTTGCTGATGTTTGCTTTTAGGGAAAAGGACGAAAAGCAGAGGTTCCGCCCTAGGCATCTATATTATATCCTTTACTAAAATTGCAACTTTTAGATTGAATATTTTAATATTTGTTATTTAAATGCAACATATTAAAAGAAATCTTTTGCTTGGGGAAAAACCCATACCACCCATTGAGCAAAACACAAAAAGTACACCACCCTTGTAATAACCCCTAGAAAAGTACAGTATACGGTCATTTTTATTCTGGACACACTGTAAGCCTGGTAAGGTTGTTAGAATCCGTCTTCTCTAGGGTCCTTTATTCACACCATTACATTGATTGGTACCTCCTGATGTAAGACTCCCATATGGCCTAAAATCAACACCGCTTTTCAATGGTGATGGAAAACTTGTCGTCGTCAAATGTTTATTTGCGGATATTAAAGCGTTGATGAAACGTTGGATTGACCTTGTATTGATAGGTAGTTTGTGTAAATGTCCTGTTTTTCTTATTGGTTGCTTTGTTTTTGTTTATTTTTAAAAGATGATGCAAAATGGAAAGCAATAAATCTGCTACATGTAAGAAAATAATTATATCTTACAGCTTAACAGTTCCTTACTGTTGTTGTTGTTGTTGTTGTTGTTGTTGTTGTTGTTGTTGTTGTTGTTGTTGTTGTTGTTGTTGTTGTTGTTGTTGTTGTCAATTGAAGGTTCTGTAGACTGATATAAGCCAGTTGTTTTTGCAATGGTTGCAGCACACAAATGCTTACACTTAAAGTGGATTTGGCAAATATTTTGCCTCAACTATTCAAATTCATATTTTGATACCATGAAAATAAACATTTTGCTATACTCAATGATGTTTTGAATTTAACTTTACATGAATTGTGATATTGCAGGCCTATATTTCATGTTTAATTGCATGTTGAACAGAGCACATTCCATAATTTATACAGGATTGCCCCAATTTCAAAGCATTTTTTCATAATTGATTTGTGACAATGTTACATTATATATCAGCTGTTTAAATTTAACCACCATGTTATCAGCTGTTTAAATTTAGCCAGTCGATAAATTTTAGTGGTTTTTCCTGTGGTACATGTATATAAACTGAATGGCAAGTTAAAAGGGAAATTTAATGTAAAAATAAAGGTACACATTTATAATGTGGCGCCATGAGTAGAGATTTATATTTTGTCTTAACTCAGTGACACTGTGACAGGCAGGTAAATCACACTAAGATATTATTGATAGCATCATGACCAACACTACATTGGTTGTAATTGTATGTCTTAGCTAGGGCTTGTGGCAATGGGCCAATCCAGTTGAAATCCTTACACCCCCTGGAAGACATGAGTTTAATCTTTTAGAAAGGGGGTGTAGATTTCAAATGGAGTTACCCATTCAGGTTGCTCCATTTGAAATTCACGCTCCTTGTGTGGAAGTTATGTCTTTCATAGGGGTGTATGGATTTCAACTGGAATAGCCCAATGTCGGCTTCTTACAAATTGCGGCTTAGGCCATGTCAGAGGTTTCACTTATGCATAGCTGGGGGTAATGCAGGGAGGGGGAAGGGAGGAAGAGATATATAGTGTCAAACACTTGGATATGTTTTAAAATGCACGTGTATTTGGTTTATTTTGGCAAGATGTTTAAAGTGTTATGATCAACATTAACCCTAACACAATGCATCATTTTTTGCTATCAGAAGGGAAAGAAGGAACGAAAAAGGAGAGAAGATGAACAAAGAAGTCACTCGATAGAGTCGATACCCACAGGAATCGAACCTTAGACCCCTGGTGTGCCAAGCACAAGATTAACAACCGGTAGCCACAGGGGTTTCGCTAGCCCAGCCAGCGATTTTGAGCGTATTGTGACTTACGATGATTGCGGCATGGCATCACATGTGATGCATGCATGCAATTTCCTTATAAGATTGAGTTAATTTAAGGTTATCTAGTTATCTACCCTTGATAGAATTAGGGTTAGAGTTGGGGTTGGATTAAGTTACCTACATATAGGTTGCCCCCTAAACTGTGTCCATCACATGTACAGCATGGCCAGTGTCAAATCACAGAAAACTCTGTGTGTACTGGATAATTGCAAATCTACCAATTGTAGCTCTAAATCCAAGGCCCACAGCAATTAATACATCCACGTCAGGCACTGGGTCCATGTACAACTGACCGCAGCTACTAATACTTGCACTTACGTACGCATTTAACAGAGGCCGCAGATTTGCTCAGGTAAAATCCAGGTCTGTTGACTGTATTATGACCTGAATATTACGGTCAATTCCATGTTGAGCTGTACCAAAATGAATTAAAACATCTTTCATCGTAGTACACTATGTAATTGTTTTACTGGCAATTTTGTCCGCTTATATAGCCCATTAAGAGATTGTTGACATTGGGAACGGCCATAGAAAGATCGATGTCTCGCTCTTTTACATTATCAACTCATCCCGTTTTTTATTTGGTGAAAATTATAATGCTGTGTGAAATTGTATATTCTTATGTATTTCCTGAAAACAGTCAATGTCCGGCTGTAGTTGGTTCACTTGAGAGACTGGCTAGGCAGAGGTTATTATTACTGGAGCGTTGGAGACTACTGGAGCCATTACAAGAGATACGATTTTGTTTTGCGGTTTTAATATTCAATTTGTAGTACATCTGTTATTTATTTCCATGAAACTGTTTATGAAAATGTATAACAACGCCAAAAATATATATTGTAGTGCAATCATTTATCATTTATTGGGAATGAATTATTAACCTCTTCAGTCATGAATTATGCTATGCCTGTATCATTATTCATTAATATATTTTCACTACGATTTTGAACCAAAGTATAATTTTGTCAACATTTTGCATCGATAATGCAGGAGCCTAGTGAAATTTTGTCAACATTTTGCATCGATAAAGCAGTCTTGAGGTTATAAAAAAACATGTTTTGGTTATAAATGCATATATTTGTGATCGCACATGAAGTAAATAGCAGATGTGGTGTGGAATATTCATGTATAGATAGCTGGCGCTTTTTAATTTTTAATAGTGATATATTTTCGGGAGTAATACTATATTTTCGCATACAGATATTTTTGCAATTTTTGAGTTTCTTCAAATTGTACAATTTGTTTATTTCAAGAAGTTAGGTCAAGATAATGTATCTTTATCAAACAAATGAATATTTCCATGTATTTTATTTTCAATCCAGCATGCTCAGTTTGCAAAATTTCTCGAAAATAAAACCTTTGTGAATATGCTGTCTGCTGGCGTCTGGTGAAGACCGTGAAGTGTTATCAGCTTCATTATCAAGACAACACGTCGCTATTTAAAACAATAGTGATTCCGTCAAGATTAATTTAACGGTACACTGCTCTCATAATAGATCATACGAGGCTAGTTTAATATTATATTATAATAATACACATTTACACGCTTCATTGTACAGGTAAAAATAAAATCCATTAAAATTTTCTTGATCCAATCGCTCGGAAAATTGAAGGAGTTTTGCATTAAGACGTCCGTTTAAGATTTTTGTCTCTGAATATATACTTATTAAAATTAGAATATTTGTACACTTGTTGTGCGAAATGAATGGTAAGTTCCGCTGTTAAATTTTTGTGGTGTAAAATTTGCATACATAGACCCTGGACCTGTTACCAGGGTCTATGCTGTAAACAGTGAGACGTTCCAGATTTTCAAAACTTGAAAGACACTGAGAACAAAAATGAAGACACGAAAATGGATGGATTTTGAATACTACTGGTGTAGTATTTCTTTTATATTTTGACAGAATATGTATGCCATCAGTATCGGATTGCTGTTAATGTTTCCCCTATCCCATATTTTATTGAGGCTCCTACATACTGTTGCAGCAATACTTGCAAACAGAAACAACTTAACACCTTGTGTGGTGTTTGTGTGAGCTAAACACACACTTTAAAATGCCGTAATGGGCTGTAAACTACACCACAATCAATGGAGGCAGGTATCATGTGTGCCACCATTAACAAAAATCGTTATTGACCATCGCTTGCGTCCCCGATTCAATCCAATGTCAAACAGGAGCGCAGGTATAGTTCCAGGGGCGGTCGAACGGTCATGGGCTTTTGAACTTGCCTGTTAAGCTTATGTTCATTGATGATTTATTTTTGATTTTAAAAATATGAATTGGTAAAACATTTGTAACACAAATAAAGTCGAAATTTGTTCATGGTGTTATAAGCATTCAAAGAATATCATGTATTTAATTTATCAGAACTTTGATGATGTTTTATCATGTTTACATTTATAGGTATCTTTCGTTACAAATTTCGATCCCCTAAAAATAGTGTTCTCTTTTTTTCCCAAGGCTTTCAGCTATGCAAACTGGATTTTAATTGGAGTGTTTGCTTTGCTGAATGAATAAAATCAGGAGTTATTTGTGTTCAGTTGATTGATGGCTGGATTACTGCTATGTGTAGTCTTTGTCAAAGACTACTCACGATTGAGGGGGGGGGGGGAGTCATCGAGCCGTTAAGAACTAGCCCCTCGAATAGCGAGAGCAGCGAGCATGGACTACTACTTGCGATTGAGGGGGGATGACAATGACATCAAGCCCCAAGTTGTTAGAACTAGCCCCTCACATAGTGAGCGTAGTGAGCACGTGTAGCCACTATGGTTTCCAAGAGTGTGCAGTTCCAGTAGTTTCTCTCCATATGGGTAATATAGGTACATGGTCTGTAACACAGACTAGCTATGTGCAAAGTTAAGAAATCCAAACTGAAGTACTAGTTGTATGCAACCAAATTAGCACCCCTTCCTTAATAAGCGCCCCTATGGCATTTTCAAGTGACAACTGTTTAGCGCCCCTTTTCTTGTTTGCCAGCTTATTTGTCTCAATATTTGAGTGCAAGTACCGCTAAGTCATGCTCCCCTCCCGACTCTCCTTAAGCATTCAATGTCCACACACTGAAATTGTATTATAAATTGTCATGATTTGCAATAATTGCTTCCTAAAATATAATTTTATGATCCAACATAAGTCCAATGTAAATATTAGCCTAAGTGATAATGAACACTCGAAGAACAATAAAATTTGCTATTTGTAATTCATATTTCATTTTATGATACATTAGTATAATTTAATATAATAATAATTACTACTAGCGTATTATAATCATATCAGGGATTCAATTCAACTCTGTATTTAATTTATTCTAAAACCAAAATTACACTATATTAAACAATAAGTAATTGATGAATAATGACAATATTGATGATAATATGCTTTTCAAAAATTCCGTCTTCTGAGCTCAGTAATGATATTTTAACCTCATATATATGCATAGCATAACCCCATGAAATGGGGGAAAATATGAGTGTTAGTATAAAAAGAGAGATAGTGAACAACAGTAAGAAAAACCATGAATAAAATATAAGCGACTCTTAAGTAGCCTGGAGTGACAACCGCCTACATAGTCATCCTGCGTGCATACGATTTTATGATTCAGACCTGTCCAACCACTTGACGGTCAGACTGGTCGCAATCGGACATCAGTCCAGTTCTGCAATCCACACACATATTATCTTGTTAGCATTGCTGTTATTGTACCGTCTTAACTTAAAAGCAAAATGAATGCCAATAGAACCAATGCCCGATTTTTTTCTAGTTTTCCCTTTCTGTTTGTTTTTTACTGTCTTAAGATGTGATTGCAATTTCCGTGCACGTTCGGCTGTGCACCAGTTGCTTAAATAATGTTATTGACCAAGGTGTTCAATAGCATCCGTAACATACTCATCTATCAGGGCACAGTTTTATAACCTCAATACATTTGCACATTTATTGAATGACCATTGACAAATTGGGTACAAAAACTCATACTCTGCAACATGTGGTCAAATTTTTCACTATGATTGTTTCATTGTGGTTATTGAACTATGCCATTGGGATGAGGCCATTGTGGTCCATAGTGGTTGCAGTTGAAATAGACAAATTAGGGGACAGAAAAAGGTTTATTTTACGTCAGGATGTCTGGTTTAGAAGCAGAAAATTGTATTTGACGAGACATGCCTGGTTTGCGAAACAATACTAGCTTTCTGTCGGGAGAACATTAACCATGTTGAATCGTCGTGATGAATGCGAGTTATCGTGTCAGGGTTTTTACCTGTAATAGCAAAAGATATCGCTAACTGGAATATTTTGTGTAGCTCTGGGGTGTTTTTAACCTTTCGTACTAGCGTTCAAATTGAATACGGTTTTAGAAAATCTGCAGAAACTTGTTGATGCAGGGGGTTTCAACTAGAACGTATCCCATTTCCATGTTTATGTTTTACTCGATGATCGTGATGTAAATAACGGAATTTCTGGCGAACGTGCATTTGATATGTTTTTGCTAGCAGCTCTTGCAAGAAATACAAATATAAAAGTTGCATAGTGCAATTATGCCGTGTTGCTTGTTAATAACACCGAGTTCCTTTGAAAATACAGTTTTGTGATTTGATAAATAATGTTATTGACTCAAAGATAGGTGATGGAAAATCAGATTTAAATTTCAAGGAAATATATCACAGTAGTGTTCTCACTGTTGAGGTAGGTGCTTGACCTGGGTACTTGAAGCAGGCAGCTTCATGCAAAATTTTGCATACGAGAAATCGTGATGAACAAGCTAAAAACCATAACGTTTGGGTAGTTTTGTGAATTTGAAGTGATGCTCAGATTTCAAAATTAAATTTTACACCACAGATTTTTGTTCTCTTTTGCAAATGTTGTTCTATGACAGAAAATGATAACATGTGAAAATTTTGTGCTACATAATCTTATCGGGTTCAAAAATTTTTCATAATTTTCTTGAGCTGGTGTGGCTGGCTATTTTTGCTTGATACAGATGTGCACACACATTACTCCCAGCACATAAGTGAATATAATAGATGGACTTATATATTTGTATGGAAAATGAAAGGAAAATCTGAATGGACTAGATTTATCATTGTCAAGAGCAGTTTTTCTGTCGCATTAATTTGAACTTCGCACATTCTCACTTTACAGTGCTTAGTTCCAAAACCTTGATTATGCTGTGTACATTCACGTAACATTGGCATGGTTTGGTATTAAAACAGGTACCCAGTAACATGAGGTCAAGTTGTAAGATTGTGCTAGTTAATGTGGGTCGTTGAACAGTGCATGGAGACATGGTGTTATTTTGCTCAATAGTGTTATTATTAACTCTTCTTTGAGCAGGTGTTTACAAACAACAAAAATCATACTGTAATAAGATAAATGTATATCCGTATATTTTTGAAATAATTAAGTATGCAGAGATATTACTGAACAGGCGAGATGATTTTGTTCACAGTGGTTTGATTAAATGTTGTGATGCCGTAATAATGAAATTTTCTGCAGAGAGTGATTTGTCTATAGTATTTTGTACTGGTGTATAGTGATATATTTTCGCTGTGTTAATTTTTCACTGGGTCAATTTTTCTCGATTTTGTCAATTCTGGACAGTAAAGTGTGTGTTTAAGGGATCTAAAATGAGCGTTTATTGCATTTCGACAGTATTTTTTGTGGGACATGAGAGCACCTCAGACCTATCGAATTGCATTCTGAATATGAAGCATGTCTTTCTGATATCAAATAATTTTCATTTTTTGAAAATCACAATATAATACAAATTTTATGACAAATTATAAAAATTTGATATTTTTCAAATTTTTGATATATAACAGTCCTCGAAGTAAATTATATAAATCTAATGACATATTCTTAAAGTGTATGTAGCAGGGAGGAAAAGTCGACGGTCAATTGAAAATTTTGACCTTTCATATTGAAGATATGGATTTTTTCCCAAAAAGACCTAATTTTTGTTGGTGTTTTGGGGAAAAAAATCCATATCTTCAATACAAGGTCAAAATTTTCAATTGATCGTCGGCTTTTCATCCCACCTACATACACTTTAAGTACAAATCATCAGATTTATAAAGTTTACTTCAAGTACTGTTAAATATCAAAAATATCAATTTTAATGATTTGCCATAAAATGTGTATTAAATTGCTAATTTCAAAAATCAAAATTATTTGATATCAGAATGACATTCTTCGTATTCAGAATGCAATTCGATATGTCTGATGTGCTCTAATGTCCCACAATAAATACTGTCCAAACGCTCATACCCCAGCCCTTAACTCGCCTTTCCAAATATATTCACATTAAGTTCTATGTGTAATGAATATTTTCGCGGGTTAAAAAATTGCGGCTGCATGTTCGACCGCGAAAATTAAACCCCGCAAAAATTTCCCACTATACAGTGTATCACATTGGCGCTGTGTACCATCTTGTGTACAGAGAGTGTCGTACTCATAAAATATTCACCATCTCATTACAATAGTCGTCCATCATTCTCTCCCCCTTCACATTAGATTGAAAAATGTTAGAAAGAAATGAGATTCCCTCGTAGGCAGTAACCCTCTATCTAATAAACAGGTCTCTGAATTGACATTAAATGTGATGCCATGCCTCCCAGGGTCTCTCTTTTTCTCCATCTTTTCCCCTCGATATTTCTTGGTTCTTTCTAGAGCTTCTGCACATAGGAGATAGACATAGGGGAATGGCGATCGAGGCAAGGCGACAACATAGCAGTCAATAAATAGCAGGATAGTTACCAAATACAAATTGCTATCGATTGCCCTACTCTTGTATCATAATTGAATAGGAACAGTTTTTAAAGAGAGACAAAAAAGTTGGATTGAAAAAATAAGGAAAAAAAAACCAGAGGAGGGATTTTGGCCAGAGGATATTTTGAACGGTTTTCTATAGCTGAGTTTCTTTTGTAATGCAGCTATGAAGGTGAATACACCGGGTGGGGCAAATGGTAATTTACTGATGACATCGGTGGTTCGAAGGTGATAAAAAGAAGGAGAATGCAATTTAACGGGAGAAATCAATAAAGTTGGCTAAAGTTGCGATGAAATTCTAAAGATAGAGTATGAAAGTATGCGCTGCCGCTGATGTGACACCGCCGATATTTTGATTTTATTGTATGTATTGTTTCTAACACTTGCCGTATATCGGTTAATTTGGTTTGTAACAATGATGATCAGGTGGAATAATAAAGCACCTTGACTATATAAGAAGAAAATCTATTAATCAGTCTGGTTGGAAAATGAAAGAAAAGTTAGAGGGCAAAATAACTGGCAATAAATTGACATTAAAGATGGATTCTGCTGCCGTCTTTGAGCCCATGCCGCGTCTGTACCATCTATTTTATTTTTGACATTTAAACAAATACACAGGAAAAAAAAGGAAGACTTCAGTGAGTCATAAAGATAAGGCCATTTGGTTGACATGAATTTACAATGGTATGATGCTTTTTTTGTTCGTTATCCTTGTGGTTTTCCCTTTGGACAATTGAGTGAGGATACTAATCCACTAAATGGAGACATGCCCATTGCGAATGAAAGGAATGGGGAAAATAAGTGAGATAATAAGAGAGAAAAAGAGCGAGAATAAGAGAGAGAGATGGAGAGATAGGCAGAAATAGAGAGGATGGAGAGAGATTTAGATAAAAGGGCTATTCCAGTTGAAATCCATGCACCCCCTATATGAGACATGACCTTAATCTCTTAAACAAGGAGTGTTTATGTTGCCTAAATGGGTGACTCCATTTGAAATCTACACTCCCCCCTCCTGTGTGGGAGATAAAAGGCATGTCTTCCTTCCATAGGGGTGTATGGATTTCAACTGGAATAGCCCAATGGTGGAGACAAGGATAGAAGCAGAACAAAATCAACATCTTCAAAATCAAGAATATGACGTATTTGCACGATTTACAAACCATCTTTCATGCCCGGCTTCTTGCACCCATTTGTACGAGCAAATCAACAACCTACTAAAAGCAATTTTGAAGAGAAATCCCCTCCAAGGATTTCTTAAAGCACTATGTATCATCTCCCGTCACCTGGTTTAAAACCAAACCTGTCAATGAGCTCCTTGAACACAAGAGCTCTTCCATAAGCCCTGAATGTATCAAATTTTTACCCAATTCAAGCTTAAATGACACATTTTCTATCACAAATTTAAACCAGCTTCTCACTCACCTGCCATCAGTGTAATATTCACGTAAAACACTGTTTGTCATTCCGGAGGCTATGATCGTAAGAAGTCGGTTGCTTTGCTCTAGCAGTACGTACTAGTACTGCTCATCTAAATTTAGATTGGTCAATCTTTAATTTGGATGAGGGCATGTCTTGAAAGAGATTACTGGGATGACATTCATGCATCCCATATTATCAAATTACTGCAAGCTTTAATTCTTTGCTGTAGGAAGCTCAATCAAGTTCATGTTTTCCCCACAGTGTGTTTTCCCTGACAAAATGATGCAAGCTGCTTTTTTATAAAGAGCTAGTTGAACCAATACTAGGCCTGTTTGTACTCATTGCAGTGCTGCATTGCCAGTGCATTTTCTTCATTAATATAAAGTATGGTTATGATGATATGTAATTATAATTGTTAAATTTGTATTTTTTCTCTTTTCTTGTAATATTTTTACATAGTTTCTCTCTATGCAGACTATGTAAGGGTTAAAATGTGGGTTTGACACAGCGCTGAACTTGAAGAGCTATCAAAAATAAATTGTCTTATTTTGGATTGCATTAATGAAATTCATAGTGTTAAAAAAACAGATTCGGTAATGTGTGAGCAGATATGATTTTTTGACGAGATACTCGCATAATAAATTGCATCTCAGTATGAATCATAAAGTATGCGCTTGGTGAATTTGTGGACAAGGTCCTCCGGAAATTGGTTTGAAGCAGTGTATGATTCAGTTCTCTCATGTGTAAACGAGTGTTTAATTATCATCTAAGTCAACAATAACAACAACATCGATTTATATATACAATTATGTTAGAAGGAACATCGCGGTGCATATAACGTTTGAATGTGTGCATGTTTCCAGGGGTATTACGACGGTAGAATTATTCATCGGCTAACACATATCTGTATTCATAAGCCCTGAAACACATGCACTCACAAACCTGGTGTACCAATTAGGAATTGGCGTAGCTAGCTGCAAAATACAAGGAACCTTGCCGTGAACTCCTAATTTATATAAAAAAAGAAATTCAAAAGCAGCTTTCCGATTTTACCCTGGATTAATTTGTTTTGCTTTTGTTTTTTAAGTTGGAATGACCCTAATATTGCTGATGCTTTTATTGTGTACTGTTGCCAGGGGGAATATGGAAATTGAGAATGGAAGAAAAGAGAGCGATATAAATAAATCTCTCGCCTTTTGAGCTGTTTTCTTCTCGTTTCAAAAGAAATTCCAATAAAAGAAAGTGGAGAGGTTAGGTGAAATATCAGCCGTTAGCTTCTTGCCCAATTTTATAGCGGTCCTTGAAGTTCAACACATAAGCTTCAATTCTCACTGCGATTCGAGGAGCTCCATTCTTGTCGATTTGTCGATCAATATTCAAGGCTGGAAGCTATATTTGCCTGTGCATTGGTTTATGCATGCTACAGTGCCTTGGAGTCTACACGAAGAGACAAATTGCATTTTTGCTATATAGTTCATAGTGACCGTTCACTTAAGAAAGGGTTAGAGTAAATACCACTATATAGTGTATATTAGTTGTTCGCCATAATGGGTAACTATGTTTATAATGATAACAGGGAAGTACTGAAGCACTCAAGGTGTAAAAATTAAATATGACCCAAGTAAATATCACAAAATGCTGGGTAAATAATACGGCTTTGCTGCTAGTACTAAAAGGCTGTGTAAACTTTATAGTAAAACTGTATCATTTTGTTTTCAATATCATGGCATAATTGAATTATTTATTTGGTTGCTGCATGTATATAGCACATGTAGACAAATTACAGCCCTATTTTCTCTGGTTAGCAAATGATGTATATTTTTAGATTTGCCATTTTACGCATGAATAGCTAGTCTTTTTCTTCGTATGGCCGCCCTATATAACTAGCGTGTGTGCATTATCTGAAATTGACTACCCCATCCAATTATTTCGCTCGACTTCTTATTTCATGTTTTGCCGGCCAGATTTACATCTTGTACAAACAGGAGATGCGCATGGTGGAAATATAATTGTATGAAGAGGACACTTATTATAGTATATCCCAAAAAGTAATTACTGGAATGATAATGGAAAGAATATTTTGTGTTTCAAATGTATTGAGGTGTTGTTTTTGAAGTGATGGACCAAATGTACTTGTCTGTATATTTAGAAGCATTGATTGGATTTGTATTGTGCTCTTAGTGAAGATGACCCAAATTATGCTGGACATCCATGTTCATTAAAGAAAGTCTATTTTCACTGTCTTTTCTCATTCTATCTCTTTTATTGCTCTCCCCCACTCTCAGACCTGCCAACTGTCCCTCATTTTGAGGGACTGTCCCTCATTTGGGGTTTACCAAAGTGAAAATGAGGGACAGTCCTGTTTTCTGAAAATTTCAGTGATGGCAAATTTAAATGTAAGAACAGCAGAAAATGATGAAAATGTCTCTTTAAAATTGCTATAGCATTCTCTTTAGTCTATTGGGATAAATTCAGACCTGCAAAACTTTGTCTGAATTCTGAAAGTATTGCACACTTTAAGTCTTTGAATTTGTCGGTACCTGGTTTGTGTACATGTACAAGGTTTTGGTCTCAATGTCCCTCATTCTGACTTCGGTAGGTTGGCAGGTCTGCACTCTTAGTTCCTTTCTTCCATTTTATATTCCCCATTCACCATCCTCACTCCTCCTCTCCTCTCCTCTCCTCTTCCTTCCCCTCTCCCTTCTCTCCTCTCTCCTCTCCTCTCCCACTCCACTCCACTCCACTCCACTCCTCTCCTCTCCTCTCCTCTCCCTCTCCCTCTCCCTCTCCCTCTCCCTCTCCCTCTCCCTCTCCCTCTCCCTCTCCCTCTCCCTCTTCCTCTTCCATCTCATCTCTATCTCCTCTCCTCTCCATCTCTTTCTCCCTCACTTTCTATCCCTCTATTTCATTCCTTATCCTCTTTATTCTGTCGATCTTTGTCGTAATGTTTTACGTCAAGGTATATCTAGGCAACAACTATAACATATTGTAGAAACTGCTGACAAGTTACCGCCCAGATAGCGATTAACCTCCTCGCTGAAGCAAGCCTGTGATCTGATAGCATGGATATGCAGAGGAAGAGCATTCCATATGCTCTCTCATCCTCATCCGCATCCTCCTTATATTCTCTCTCATCTCTCTCACACACTTCTCAGTTCTCACTCATATTATTACCTACAGTATTGTTCATGTGTGTTGAGATCTTTTTCTTATCACTAGTTTCATCAATGGGCTATTCCAGATGAAATCCGCACACCCTCTATGGAAGACATGATCTTAACCTCCCACACAGGGGATGTACAATGTAGATTTCAAATGGAGTCACCCATTCAGGTAGTCTCATTTGAAATCCATGTCTTCCATAGGAGGCCCAGATAGGGGGCATGGATTTTAACTGGAATAGCCCAATAGATGGAAGCATTTGAGAGGTTGGATGATGCCGATGCTGAATTTGCATATTTTAATGTATTTTTTGTGTACGTGAGATACTCCCAACCTCTTATTCGCTCTCCTACATAGTTATCATGGTTATTATTTCACTCTCAAGGTGTTAAAAAGTGACTTCTTCACCTCGAAAACCAAAAAAAGTGTGAGCGGCAATGTCACTGCATGAATTTCAGGCATATCTTAGGCCTACTTGTACCTGTGTAGCCTGTGGGCAGATGATCAGTGACAGAACCAAACCGGCAATACAGGCTCGTAGTGCGTTGTGCAACACAGGAATTTGTGACATCTTGCACATTGTCAAATAACTATACTGAACTGAGTAAATAAGGTTTGGTATATTGGAAATTAGAACAGGTTTTAGGGGTATGCGAACACAAGCGGATATAGGTCAAAAAGTCCCGATTTTTGTTAAGTGCTTGGGAAATATGTTGCATTTTGATGAAGATTTTAAAATTGATACGCGGTGATGGGAAGGAAAAAACAGTCCACAGGGAAAACGGTGGCATCTGGGTGTGCAAGTATTCTAACAAAGTGAATCGTATATTGTAAGCCAGGATAATGTGTAGAATTTAGAGTGAATCTGCCTGGAATTACCCAAGAGGTATGTGCATATACCCCCTGAAATAACACACAGTCATAAAGCCTAGATGCGATGTGGAATTTGGCTGTTAGTATTTTGATGAAATTGATTATTTGCTGTACTGATTATCAAATCAGGGTTTGTAGTAAAATTGTATTTTATCATGAATATTAGTTGGCTTTGTTGGAAATGTCTCCGATTTGATGATGAATAATAAAAAAGACCCAAAGCAATTTTATGGGAAACTGTACTGATTTATGCGAAAATAGAGATAGAAAGTAAGTAGTTTTCGGGTATGTAACATTTAAATGGTTGAAAAAATGAGATAATGCATAAAAGTTTATATTCAAAATTCAACATTTTGTAACTATTCAAATTTGCATATGTAGAAGATTGCGTTATTTTGTTCTCAAGTAAAAATGGCTGCAAATCGCTTTTTAATTGCAAGATAGTTTGAAGATCGAGTGAAAGCTTTGATAAATTATGCTTGGTATATTGAGGAACAATAATAGTACCAGTAGATGCATGCTATGCAACCCCATGGCAAATTGCGCCCCATCATAAGCGATGATACCATTAATGAAACATTACATTGACTGCATAACCACTTACGAACTACACGGTTGTATGCCAACATCAAATATTTTTTACGCTCATTTAATTTTTGGTACTGTTTTCCATGCAATAGGATTAATGTTGAAATTTTCAAAAAATTATGCCACTTTCGATGAACAATTTGAGATTTTCATGTCGACAAAGTTCAGGTTGAACACATAACAAGTTGGAGCATAATTCAATGTAGTGAAATTGCGAACAAAATAATGAAAAATGAAAAATTGATTCCTGTGAAAATTTTTCTTTTCATATTTTGGTTGCTATGCCGACGTGGTCACCTGTCATTGGGAATTCATATCCGCCAGGTTTGCAAAAAGACTGTCATTTGTAATCAATATAGAGAATGACATCCTTCCAGATATGGTCAAATTTTATGAACCCAACTATAGGCAATCAATCCCTTCAAGCTCAAAGTCTGTGAATTTCCTGTGATTGCACAGAGACTACATTGCCTCGTTCTTGAACCATCACTAGTGGAACATCGCCAAATACCATCCAAGGCAATGACAATTAAAGAATTGCTACTGCGGAACACTCTGAGGCTCCATGACCGCTTTTCCGCTAGTGTCTTTTAAAACTCTGAGGGATCAGTCGACATAATTGCTTTGCACAATCTGAATGTAAAGCAGGAATACCACATGTGAGCCTTTATGACTAATTGAGGTTCAAAGTCGTAAACATTTTCAAACTCATTTAACAGATTGGATATGACACATTTGTATGGAGCTACTGTTTATGGCAATTTTCATAGAAAATTTATTTTTATGTTTGTAGGACACTTCAAAATAGTCTGAAATGCAAGAAATATAGGTTGATGAGAGGGGCCAGCACCATATTTTAAACATTTTCAAAACAAAATATTGAAATCATAGTAAACTCACAATGAAAGTAGATTTTACAAAAATTACATTTCAACCAAATTTTAACACCATGCACAGCATTTGTCAATATATATGACAAGTTTTTCACACATTGAAGATGTGACTGTGGTGTATGTAATGATTAGACTAGGCTAGACCTGGCATGCGATCAATTAACCAGCTTTTTCAATGAGCGTTACTAGACTATCTACAGTAGATAGCACATTGAATAGGTTTGGTTCAAGTGATGATTGAAGCTCATAATTGGAAAGACATGCAGAGTGGGTATAATTTAATGGCCTTCATATTTCACTGAACAGTTACATTACTTTGGAGTAGAATAGTGCAATAAATTTGTTCTGGCATTTGTGTTGTTAAAACGATTTTCCCTAGTCTAGCTGTACTTTGCGACTTTGTTACAATAAGAAGAATGTGTGCACAGCACAGTATATTACAAACAAGAGTTCATAGCAATTTAACATTGAAGCACACATTGCTGAACATGTCCTATACAAAAGCATGCTGCTCATGCACTGTATTTAACGCTGCTTATGAGCTATCAACACGCTTTAATACATTACGTCAAGCATTCCTTGTCAAGCGACTTGTCAACAAGCCCAGTTTTGCAAAGTACTATCACTATTTGCAGTACCAAAATCCTGCACAGCTTAACCCCCTGAGCACTACCTGCTGATCTAACATTGCTTCTGATCAGGCCCGTACGCAGGGGGGGGGGTGCGGGGGTGCGACCGCACCTCCCCAAATTTGCAAAAGTATACAAAAAGTCCCAAAATTTCAGAATTTGCGAAAGCGTGGCGAGGAAAAAAAAATCAGGTTTTTATGCTTTTGTGGTCAAAAAAGGTCCAAATTTTGAGAAGAAAGTCCACTTTTCACAAAATCGCCCCCCTTGGGGAAAAAAAGTCCACTTTTTCAAAATCAGCACCCCCCCCAAAAAAAATCCTGCATACGGGCCTGCTTCTGATTGGTCAATTACATGATATATTCACTTTAATCACCAATCAGAATGAAGATTTGCAAATAATTCACCCCAATTTTTTTTTTTGCGTGGTGAAATTATTCTAACATTGTTACTGATTGGTCCAATCGATAATGAAAGCTTCTATTTGGCCAATCGGCAGGTACTTCTCATGGGGTTAAAAAATTAGACGATTGCTAAAAAATTAAGAGACTTACTGAATGATACCAGTGATACTGAATTAATAATTGATATTAACATCTGGACATGCACAAATATTGAGTTAAATTGAAACCTGATCAATAGTCGATGTAAATACTAATCATCAGCATCAAATTGCAATGACTACTCTTTGATATCCTCATCATACAATATGTTACCGTAATTTTAAGCTTTCTATAATTACAAAACTCACTAAGCACAAATTCTTTGTGAATTACGTGTTTCCCACCGCATCATATCTTGTTTTATATTTGCACTTGTGGTGGTGATGCACATACATGCAAAAATGTCATTTGAGGATCAGATTGCACTCTGTATTTCTGAGTCCATTACTCGTACATTTTCCTGCGAAATAGCTCGCGGACGAAAATGAGCTCACAGGTCGCAACGACGAGGGAAAGTCGTCTGTCGGGAGTTGCTGGCTCATCGGCGAAGCATTCATGTTGATGGAGGATGATGATGAAGATGATGCGCATCATCGTGGGTTTCTGGGTGATTGGGAGAAGGATCGGTTTACTTGGAGTGTAATACTCACGCTCGGCTCTTCTCAACAGATGTAAAAATATAAATATGACTATGTGATATATGAGAATTAGATGAGTATATAGGATGTGATCACCATGTCAAAATTCCATGGCCTGGTTGGGGACAGATGGTAAAGCTTAGATGAGTGAGCAAGAATGGGTGATTTGGATGCAATGGATTTATAATTATAACTCATATATCAAAAGTTGCTTCATTTGTTTTAGCTAATGTCATAAATGTCATAAAAACAACAACAAAGTCATGTGTTAGTTGCATGAATTATTGTATTTGTAAATGGTATAGCCTCTACATTGTGGAAAAATACAAAGACAATTGTTAGTTGCATGAATAATTTTATTTTTAAAATAATATAGCCTCTTCATTCTGGAAAAAAATGATAGAATATTTGAAAATGCACAATGCACAAAATATATATTTTATGCAACCAAACGTGTTGGAAAAAAAACCCACCCTTTTATAAGCCACTTTGCATTGTATTAAATGCACTTGCATTTTTATTTTGTACCTAAATTGTTCAGATGAACACAATTATTGAAATTACACAGTCTTGGGGTATATAAAAGGTTGTTTAATTAAAAAAAAAGGAATAGCAAATGCGCTATTTTCATTAAAGCAATAAATACAGACTGTTTAACTAGTCCTCATAATGTTAGTGTACATCCTTTAAAGCGTATACTATGCAGTGTGCATGTTTTAATAATATAAGCTATCTACTGAAGACGAATAACTGAGCCATAGAATTGCAGGTACAATACTAATACAAATCTCATGAATAGAGTGTATAATTAGATGCCTTTCTTTTGTCACCTGAGTAAAAACAACCCAATTTTATGCGAAGCAAGTTTGATTTTATCGCAACCGTATCGTCTGCATTATTTAACAATGTTCAACATTGTAAAAACCTCGCTGAACAAACACCCTCGAACAAGTTGCATACAAATCATCCCACTAGAGTTGCTGAAGGATATTATGGTAATACGGCAAGAAAAATGATTCAAATGTCAGGTTTAATTCAACAATCCTGTCATAAAATACAGGATTGATGATACAAAAACGGTAAAAAACACTAAAATCAAAAGCTATTTTCTGAAGATAAATGGCCATGGTAGTTGCATCGGGTATTGACCGGTAGTAGCGCACGTCGGACATTGCGATTGTATGCTCAATAGCAGGGTAGTAATAATACAATTTTGTTTGAACAACTATTTAGCTCGCAGCGAAATTTATTAAAACAGGTTACAGTTTCACTGTAGGGATCAATTCCCAGGGATAGCTTCGGCATAAAATGTGATAGATTTTCATAATATGTATTTTTTTGTTGTTGGAAGTATGTGTTTTTTCATTAATTACTAAGATTACGTACCTCCGGGGCTCAGCTGCGCCGCGGCAAGACAAAAAAGTGGGAAGAGTTG
This sequence comes from Amphiura filiformis, assembly GCF_039555335.1. Lineage (NCBI taxonomy): Eukaryota > Metazoa > Echinodermata > Ophiuroidea > Amphilepidida > Amphiuridae > Amphiura > Amphiura filiformis. The sequence continues at coordinate 55,761,858 of NC_092643.1, forward strand.
TAATGCAAATTGCAATTGTAAAAGTACTTATACCCTGAAAAAAATAGCGTAATTATTTTGCCATTCACGTAGGAGGCTTAAAGGGATCTGTGTGACTAGTTTACATTGGAACACTAAACATGTTCATTAACTTGAAAATTGCAACCGTCAACAGGACGGTGGTGGTTAAATTGCATCAGGTTGCGGTGTCACATAGACCTACATTTGGCAATTTTAAAGGTAATTATTTTAAATGAGGCATTTGTTTTTCACGGTTGATTTGATGATTTAGTGACATGCTTGCTGATTATGTACAATTACAGGTGATGACATGCATTCTTTTCTGTGTTGAAATATTGATATTGTTCCGTAAAATTTGCAAAGAGAAATAAAGAAATTATTGTAAGCATAATTATTGGAATGAAATTTCAGTGTATTGTGGTTGATTTTGCACCGTCACAGCTGGTACATAGTGCAATGACATCCTTTAAAATATGAAAATGTAACTGAACAATGTGCCCTTAATAAATTTGACAGAAAAATACACAATTTTAGTGAAATGTTTTTACTTGGAAAGAGAATCTGCTTTGATATTGTTCCTATCTAACAGGGCAAACATTGGCCATATGGACCTGAGGGCAGAATAGCTTGCCTCATTTAACATTTTTCTTTCCTTGTGTACGGTCGACTACCTTTCTAAATGCCCTAGTGGGATCATGGTTTCTTTTTATAAAACCAACTTGAGCAGGCCAAATTGAGTAAAGTAGTGCAAAGATCAAGGCCCAAAAGCCATTTCAAGCTTTGCTGCAAAAAATTTGCCAATCCCTGGCCTCTACTTGATCAAATGAGGAAAGTGGGAATATGTTTATGTCTAGTTTCCCTGGTGGAACTTTTGAGGAATTCTTAGAGGAATAATGTTTGGTTAAGTTCACCAGTTGTAATATTTTGAAAGAAAATATTTGCCACTATGAATCACGGTAGCTCTAGACACTAGGATCCACAACATTCTCATCTATCAGGGCACAGTTATTTAACCCTAATACTTTTGTACATTCATTGAATGACCTTTGAAAATTTGGGTACAGAAACTCATACTCTGTAACTTGAGGTCATATTTTGCACTCTGATCTTTTTGTTGAGGTTATTGAAGTATGCCATTGGGATGAGGCCATTTAGGTCCATAGTGAGATGGGCAATTCAAGTGAAGAACAAATGCTACGGTTGCTTGTTGGATGTTTTTTTACTTTGACTGATGTGCATTCTAAACTTTGAAAGCCATTCTGATCAGATGAAACGTTTTGCATAGAAATGATACAAATTTATTTATTTTATTAAATTAAGAAGCCCATTGTCCAGTATGCTAAATTGGCATTTGCATCAAATGTATATGGATTTTTACTTCTAAATACTATTATCTTTGCATGATTTTTGAGGTTTAGACATAGATGCGACATGAATTACATGTACTAGTAGTTTCGATGACGTTGCAAAAACATGTTAAATGTTGAATGGCTGGTATGTGTTTTCCAACATAGTAGTAACAACAAACCACATCAACAACTTTATGTTTATATTGTGCAACCATAATAGAAATATTTTCCACCATTTAAGCAATATTTAGAGAAATAACTCATCCAATAAAGTAGGTAAGTTGTCAGTATTGTTGTGCTGGTTCAGTCAAAAAGTTGTTCTTTCTTCACATTTGAAAAGAAATAAATTGCACAAAGAACATGTAAACATAGCTGGCTGGTGTAATTGTACATTTATACAAATATACTTTGAAGGCAAGAAAATGTTAGACTAGTGATTTTAAAGAGACAGAAACTGAAACCCACAATGAAGTTGCAGTATTTGGCACCTGATGCTAATCCAGTAATTCATTGCCAACTAATTTGTAACCTTTTCAAATAGATTTACATTCAGTGGTTTAATACTGGGTCAGTAATTGCTTTGTAAAAATGGGATTACTGTGTGTTACAAATCCACTAAATTTGTGTAATTGGTTGTAAATTTGGGTAAACCTGTCAAATTCAGCACCCTTGTGATCCATTAGTATAGTTTCCAAGTCTGTTGAGGAACCTGTGTGGTGAAAGCTGAAATAAACTGTTTGGATTTCTGCTTAACCCCCTGAGCACTACCTGCCGATCTAACATTGCCTCTGATTGGTCAATTATGTGATATCTTCACTTAAATCACCAATCAGAATGGAGCTTTGCAAATAATTCACCTTAATTTTGTTGCATGGTGAAATTATTCTAACAGTGTTGCTGATTGGTCCAATTGATAATGAAAACTTCTTTTTGACCAATAGGCAGGTAGTTCTCAAAGGGTTAAGTTTTGGCTCTTGATTCATTTATTTTCTAATTTATATCACTGAAAAAGAAGTCTTGAGCCTTTAATGTTTCAGACTGGTAAAGTGTGAAGTTCATTTTGAAAGAATTGAAGTTGTATAAAATATATAGTCCCAAGTGATCCATTTGTAAATGTCATTTTGTAGTATGAAATTTAAGTGTCCCTACGGTGACCAATTACAAAATGTGTAAAAGTGGAAATGGAGTACATGTAGCATTTTGCATACATTGATACATCTTGTCCAGTGGTTTATACAGAAGTGTAGGTTTCCCTCAAAGGCCAAGTAAAATAAAAAACATGTATATCGTCCCCGCCCTCACCGATTTCTTGGAGATTTCAAATATTTTTGTTATTTTTCCTATAGATTTGCTTCCTTACTTTGTTTCTAAAATGGTTGTGATAAAAAGACTTGTTCAGAAGTTTTTTGTTATCATTTATAAACATATTGCAAACACTTTCTTCAAGCTACATGTAGGGGTAGGGCTTTGGGGAAATAACAAAAATATTACGGGGCCTCCCGGATTTTATGATGTGTTGACAAACACTTTGCAACTGCAATTTTACACAGAAATGAATGGTAAAAAAATAACAGAATAACAAATTATAAGGACCTCCCTCACCGATTTTTGAAAATGTGCATACGATATACATGTTATAATTTTTTACTTGGCCTAAAATGTAACATTTTTGCGAAAAAGAAGCATTTTGAAACCCCAATTTGCATTGTTCTCATCTCTCCTTTGTAACTTAGTGATTAATATCTGCACCACAGTTCACATTTTCCCCCACAGCTGTGATAATTGTAATCAACATGTATTTATTCAAACTCCATGAATCACATTAGAATTTTGTAGTTTCATTACCAGAAACAATTACAGAGTAGCATATAGATGAACATGCAGAGGAACGCTTAGCCCTATTGGGAATGTGATCTGGATCAAAACGTACTAGTATTAGACTATTAGCGACGCTGTTAGGTAGGCGACACATTTATATAATTACCACAGAGACTGACGTGATAAATTGACGGGAAAAATAAACCTAAAAACGATCCGTGTTGAGAGAGTACTGTAAAAGTCAATATTTTCGCAAGAAGATATTTTCGCGATTTTGAAGATTTTGTCAATTGCGCGAGTATTAAATTTCGCGGTTTTGATATTGATACAATAGAAACCTAATGCAAAAGGTTATTTTTGCGAGTTTTTATTTTCGCGATTTTATGTCCACTCGCGAAATTCGCGAAAATAAAAACCTCGCGAAAATTTCTACTTTTACAGTATTCAAAATAGCACGGTTCCATGCTCTCGATTCCCAACTGGCAAGGAATGGCATGGAAAAGGAAACCAGGCAAATCCTTGTTCACTACTTTTTCATTATCTTTCTTACAAATGGAGCAAGAAAACTAAATCAATGAGCCAACCTGATCATAGGAGACAGTCAGACCCGGGTCGTCATGGTAACGAGCTACCCCTAACCACCATTTTGGTTTTAGAGTAAATTCAGCCGGGGATGGAATACAGTTGCGGGACCGGCACGGTGATCACGCTAGAGCCAAAGTACCTGGAGGGTTTTGTTGAAAAGGGGAAATTTCGCTTCCATTGAGATATGTTAAGGGTTTTGAGCTGTTAGTCTAATGGAGTAGAACAGTTTTCTTCATCTAAACGTGCACTGCTTATTCATATGGTACATTGGTACTTAACTGAGTGTAGAAAGTGAGTGCATAAGTAGGACTGATAGATGTGTATGATGATGGCATATCCCCCATAACACCTGCACCAGATGATACAATTTGAAGAAAAATGAACAAAAGTTCAGAAACTGTCATGAAAATCTGATTAATATCGCACTGGAGGGCTCAGCTTTTTAGTCAACATGCAACATATGAAAGGATTATGTTAAGAAGTTAAGAGCATTATTGTGCATTCCTTTCAAAGAATTCATCTCAATTTACACCCAATTCTATGACGCTTTTGAGCTAAAAGTGCTCCTTTTTAAACCAAACAGTGGCGTTGTGTTACTTCAGGGCAGTGTTTAGGCCATAAGGTTTTCTGACCAAAACATTTACTGTAGCCAGCCTTGGTATGGCTTTTTGTGACAATACCGTAAATAATACAAAGATATTTAATAAAAAATACAGTTTCTTTTGAGCAAATTTATGAAATAAGCCGATCAAACAGATTGATAAAGAAATCTAGAGTAGATCTAGAATGCTATTAAAGCTTATAGCAAATTATATTCCTATAATGGTATCTGTCTGCAAGGTATGATTGAATTCGCCATTGAGCTGCGCAAAAAATCATTCTTATTATTTCCGTTCTATAAATCTATGCAGTATATTGCTATAATGAAATCCTACTAATATATAAGTGTGCGCGGAAGATTTTACTCCTATCGATAAAACGCATTCAGTTCAGTTTGTGGAGCAAAAATAATAATGATATTGTTTGGTTGGATAGATGTTGTTGTTAGTGTAGCTTGTTTATTATGGTATGCACTTTTTAAAATGAGAGTTTTTAAAAATGGCCTTATGCAGATGAGACCGGGGAAAAAAGAGGCAATGCTTTATTATTAACCCCCTGTACACTACTGCTCATCTAACAACATTTCTGATTGGTTGATAACTTGAAATGCTCATTTCAATTGCCAATTATGACTAGGCTTTAAGATATGGTGGTTCAAAATTGGACACAATATTCATTTTGGCCAATCGGCAGGTAGTTCTCATAGGGTTAAAAGTGTAACATAATACTTGTGTAATATTTGCCTTTCATGGCTAAAATAAATTGACGTTTTTTTATGTAACCATCATATTGGAAAATCAGAACAGCGTATCTTGATTTTAAGAGTATTTTTAGTTCAAAATTTTACATTTTCTAAAATAACCAAATGAAATATATTTGACTTAGTTGCATTTTTAAATACTTAAAAGTATTTTGTACTTCATTTTTGGTTGCATGCATTTGCATCAAAAATTGAAATATTTGGTGAAAAGTTAAGGATGAAATGTCATTGCACAGGAACATGTTTCGACAGATTTTTATAAACATATTCATATTTTATATTTATGTGTGACACACTTTAGTAGTAAACTTATTTAACACCCTGATGATATGCACAGAATCAGTCAATATGATTTTGCTGTAGGTGACAGAAATGAAGTATTTTATTATTAATATGGTAATATTTATTTCAAATGAGCGTGAATAGATTGAAATTGTTATGCCAGTAAAAATTATTAATAAGGTGATATGTTTTTATAGTTCAAACAAGATGAATAAATTGGATGTTGAAAAAAAGTCACAAGAGTGGATAACTGTTGATGTTGAAATTGTGTTATTTTATAGTAAAATATTAAGATCTCGCATGATGCATATTTTAGGTAATCGTACAATGGAGTGGAAATGAATTCGCTGCAGGTGTTGGATGGGTTATTCCAGTTGAAATCCATACACCCTATGGAAGACATGACCATTATTCTCCCACACAGGGAGTGTAGATATCAAATGGAATCACCCATTCAGGAACCGCATTTGAAATTCACATTCAATGTGTGGGATCACACTTCCTGTGTGGGATAATGTCTTCCATGGGGGGAGTGGATTTCAACTGGAATAGCCCAATGGATTGTAGAGATATATTAGTGCACATTTTAGTCAGTAGGTGTCAATATGGTGATGAATGCATCAATATGATGCATTATATCTGGGAGCTGTTATACCGAGTATCGAGTGTTGGGGTTTCAAATCATTACAAATGATATACCATATTCAACCTAATAAGTGCCCCTACAGAATTTTTTGAGTGACAAATGTTGAAGCGCACCATTTTCAATGCACCTGTACAACTAAAATTACCTTCTAAAGCATTTTCCACCCTGATATGGCAGTGACGTCAGTGCGCATTTCATTGGGCGCAGCTACAAATCGCTAGTGTTCGCTCAAAGCACTGGCGTACACCTGCTTAAAAGACGCTGCAGAGATGTGCGCGTGAAACAGCTGCCTCAACGCTTTGACGTCACTGCCACATCAGGGTAAAAAATGCTGTAAACTTTCCAGCCTAGGATTTTTGACTTTTGATACACTGTATTTTGAATGTTTATGTAAATTCCCATTTGTAATTTCATTTCATAAAAGAGTGCTGTGGAAAACAACTGGCTGGACCTAAGGGCTCAGGGTGCTAATTTAGATTGAATATTGTGTTTAATGATCAGGAAGCTTGTTGCAAATAATGTGTAGCAATGTATACATGTTTATTCAAGTGGACTGAGTCTGGGAATTGAGAATATTATACATATACATGGTTATATTGATAAATTTCCATTATTCTAATCCCCAGAGGGCAGAGTTTGGCACATTATGTATAGATAAACTGTCAGAATACAAGCTTGTGCAGAGCAATTTTGAGTATACAAGGTACTTGCGGTATCATCCCCCTAAAACATAGACTTGAAATGGATGTTATCACCAGTTGTCAGGATCATTCAAAGTGGACTGTGCCTTGAGGGTTGAGAATTATGCAAGCTTTTTGATAAGTTTCCCCCGTATCCAAAATTGTCAGGAGGCACAGTTTGCGAAAGCTGTAAGGTTACAAATAGTGTTCTCAATTTGAGGTATTATACGAGTGCCTAAAATCAGATCTGTTTTCTCAGTGTTATGTTTTCAAGTGAAACCGTGATCGTTTAGGGAATTGTGAATGCCTTAGTGGGTAGATGTAGCGGGTGTTGGAAACAAGAGCGGGGTGAATTTAGCAGCAATTTTTTCCTGTAACGATGCTGTGCATCCTTTTCTTTATAACACTGCTCAATGCTCCAGCGTGCCCACGATATTTGTATTTGCATTGGAAAGTGGAACAGTGAATTGTAAAATGCATGACATTAATGCTTACAGTACATTACAAGTGTCAAGAGTGTCTGTGTGTGACCTAAATCTATGCCAGTTTTGTCTCTTTTTTTTCTCTCATGTGTACCATGGCAGTAGTACTGATAAAAAACACCCCACTTAGCGGGTTTTCAGGTTTCCTTTTCATGTCACCGCTCATCGAAACGGGTCCTAAACTAAGATGAATCAAAATATCACGAGGCATGCAAGGTTGGCCCCCCGCGTCGTCGTAAACTTCTTACGATACCATCCATTCGGTGAAGATATCACAACTGATTACATTATTGCCGTGAGAAATGTGTGCACATCTCGTGATTAATGTCTCCTATGATGAAGATGGTATTGAGTGTGAACCGTGGTGTGGTAGAGCTCCAGAGCTGCCCATCACACATAATTTATGTCAGGTTAAAGAAAGAGTAAATGAAAGCTTCGGGTGCATCAAAGTGTGGTGATATATATAAAATATGCTTTTTTTTTCAAGTGATAAGGGCCTATAATTTATCAAATATCTGGGGCGTGATGTTCTGGGAGTTAGTTATTGACGCAGAAGGGAATATTATGTGCTATGAATTATCATTTATTGCTATGATATGCAAAGTTCATGAAATTTAGATTAGTTTCGGAGTGAGAAAAATGTCATTAATGTTATGAAGCCGTGGGGATAATCATGTCATTATCATTAAGTAAATGATCATGGTATTGTTTAGAAGAAGAACCCATAACAGCACGTCTTAAACGTAGTTGTTATCTTTGCTGCAAACTCATTGTGCTTGGTACAATGTGTACCATCCTTGTTGACAGTACCGTTTGCATCATGGCATACCAAATTTTTTCGAGAGAGGTTTTGTTTGCGCAAGCTTTTCTAAACACTGGCTAGGATCCAATGTCAGTACTCATGACAAACAATATATATATATGTTGTGTTTATGCATTTTTATATTTTGACTCATGGTCTAATCGGGGTACAAAGTTTACCTTTTGGCTGTATTCAATTATTCACATTGTCGAGAATCAAATTATAGTCCATTCAATATAAACTAGAACATGACCTAGAGGTTATATTATTGAATATCAATATACCAACGGGTGTGAATTTAGCATAAGTTACAGAGAATGCTCTGCAACAGCTTTGATGATAACAAAGTTGAACACGGTTGATGCGGTGAAAAATTTGAAGAGTACTTCCTGTTTATGGGTTGATGGGAAATCTGAAACCTGAAAGAAGATAAATTTCGCATATGCATGCACTATGGATCACAATAGCCTCATCCCAATGGCATAGTCCAATAACCTCAATTAAACAATCATAGTGCAAAATTTGACCTCAAGTTGCAGAGTATGAGTTTTTGTACCCAAATTTTCAAAGGTCATTCAATGAATGTACAAATGTATTGGGGTTAAAAAACTTTGTCCTGATAGATGAACATGTTGTGGATCCTAGTGAGGGTGTATCACACACGCATGGGAGGGTAAATGCAATTTGTAAGAAATTCTCATAAATGTTCTGTCAGTGAAATACACCCCCATTATTTAGCCCCGAAGATATACGAGAATATTTTTCATATGCTCATCAAGGCTGTCAAGCTTGAGGAAAAAAAATTGAGGACTCAGATTTAACTATGAGTCAGATGATGTATGTTCAAAGAGGTTTTGGGTGAATGGGTTTATTTTATTCTAGATGTTATGTTAAAAGCTCCCATCTGGGTCTGAAGTGGTGCACCCAGAGCTATTTTGTAACATTGCTAGTAATTCATACCATAAGTCGAGGAAGCAAAGTGTTATGATTAACTTTTTTGGAATCATATTCACGCCTTAAAACCACATAGAGTTATTATAATGTATTGCAACCTCACAGGCTTGCTAACACATATTTGTAACATAAGGTAATGTTTGCCAAGGTTATTAACCAAATAACATGGATTGAACTGGGTTTATAATAAATACATTTTCAATTTGTGGCCTTCAAATCATGAAGTGTAAATTGTATAGACCAAAGAAGCAATGGGTACTGATTTCATATGGACAGATGCTTGCCCATTCCCTTTTATTTGTATTTTGCACATTTTCCTGCAATACACAAAATGGGTTTATAGCTGTACAAGTGGTATAGGCCTAAACAGACAAAGAAACATAAGTTCATTAACACAACAAATAATGTTCAGCGACAACAGTGCAAGAATAGTTAGAAAACTCGGGTAATGTATATTATTTCAAATGGATGAATATAGAAAATACAAAAGCTATAGGATGGAGACACAGCTTGGGAGTGAGCTTTTCTTGAAAACAGCACACTTTTTAGCTTAAATTCTGATCATACTGTATATCATTTCTGTTATCATCGGGTTACCGGAATTAACTATCAAAGTATTAGCAATAACAAATGAAGATTTAGAGATAAAATAACTTTATTTTGCTTACTGGTCTTATTCTATGAATATTCAGATATTATTTTAATACAGAAACTCTTGACCACACTTACTGACCCTTTTGTAAGCTTTTACATTCCCAATCATACAGAAACACTAGTAACAAAAATTGCCATTTTAGCTATCTGCAAGAGCCATTAACCATCTTTGTCAACATGTTTAATAAAACTGATTTAATAAAGTGTTGCAAAGCAAAATACTTCAAACATGGATGGCTATTACATGTATCCGGTTACATGGATTTATTTACCTTGTCGCAATGGTTCGATAATAGAGTGAGCTGTAAGTGTTACAAGTTCAGTTCTTGTTTGCGAAGCTTATCGCAAACTTTATCTGCAACATATATCTCTCCCACTGAGAAAATATGTACTTCACATATTTATATATTTCTTTCTTTTATTTACGTACCGTTTTAAGTGAGGAAATAATAAAAATGGAATAAAAGAATTGGGACAGCATAACACATGCTATGCACATAGTTTTTGAGTAATTTTTATTTTCCAAATTTTGATTGGTTTCTCAAATTTCCAGTATCAGATATTAAGATCTGAAATTCCCATATATTTGAAAGTGCACCTGTAACCTTTTAAACCGCACTCATATTTTGTAGAGTAACAATATTTTATTGAGCACTAGTAATATCGAACAGTTATGAAACAAAAGCAGAGAGCAAGGTGTGGAATAATTAATATATTTTTACAAGTAAGTAAAACTAGATTATTGAATCAAATATACAGAATACCAACACTATGGACCACAATGGCCTCATCCGAATGGCATAGTTCAATAACCTCAATTAAACAATCATAGTGCAAAATTTGACCTCAAGTTGCAGAGTATGAGTTTTAGTACCCAAAATTTCAGGTCATTCAATGAATGTACAAATGTATTGGGGTTAAAGAACTGTGTCCCTGATAGATGAGCATGTTGTGGATTCTAGTCCAAGTTGTGTATGAAAGAACAAAATATGTGGATGTTGCAGGATTTGCTTGGACTTCCATCTGTAGGTGTTGTGATAAATGTGCCATTTTATGTGCATCATTTAGATGATCATTATAGTGGTAGAGAGAATTGTTTGATCTGGGCTATAGACCATAGCTATATATCTCATCCATCTTCCCTGTGTATTGTGTGTATACCGTGGTCATGTTGACTTACGACACTAGGCAGGATTTCACTTCTCGCAAATGTTGACTTTTTTTCTTCTCATTTTTAAGGCCTTGTTTCTGTCGATCATAGAGAGTCATTTTTTCAAATAAATCATTTAAAAAATAGTGTGTGTGTTTGCCTGTAACCCAGGACACACAAGACTTGTCATATCTAAACCGTGGACCTGCCTGCAAATGAGGACACACAAGACTTTTCATATCTAAACCGTGGACCTGCCTGCAAATGAGGACACACAAGACTTTTCATATCTAAACCGTGGACCTGCCTGCAAATGAGGACACACAAGACTTTTCATATCTAAACCGTGGACCTGCCTGCAAATGAGGACACACAAGACTTTTCATATCTAAACCGTGGACCTGCCTGCAAATGAGGACACACAAGACTTTTCATATCTAAACCGTGGACCTGCCTGCAAATGAGGACACACAAGACTTTTCATATCTAAACCGTGGACCTGCCTGCAAATGAGGACACACAAGACTTTTCATATCTAAACCGTGGACCTGCCTGCAAATGAGGACACACAAGACTTTTCATATCTAAACCGTGGACCTGCCTGCAAATGAGGACACACAAGACTTTTCATATCTAAACCGTGGACCTGCCTGCAAATGAGGACACACAAGACTTTTCATATCTAAACCATGGACCTGCCTGCAAATGAGGACACACAAGACTTTTCATATCTAAACCGTGGACCTGCCTGCAAATGAGGACACACAAGACTTTTCATATCTAAACCGTGGACCTGCCTGCAAATGAGGACACACAAGACTTTTCATATCTAAACCGTGGACCTGCCTGCAAATGAGGACACACAAGACTTTTCATATCTAAACCGTGGACCTGACTGCAAATGAGGACACACAAGACTTTTCATATCTAAACCGTGGACCTGCCTGCAAATGAGGACACACAAGACTTTTCATATCTAAACCGTGGACCTGCCTGCAAATGAGGACACACAAGACTTTTCATATCTAAACCGTGGACCTGCCTGCAAATGAGGACACACAAGACTTTTCATATCTAAACCGTGGACCTGCCTGCAAATGTGGACACACAAGACTTTTCATATCTAAACCGTGGACCTTCTTGCAAGTATTATCCTCGATTCACAGGGGTCCGCAGTAGGTTACAATTGCATGCCAAATGCATAAAAGAGATACATCCGCTATTGTGCATTAAATAAACCCTCAACCTCGGTTGGTAGGCATATTTTTGTACTGTGGATCATACACACTAAAATCTGCAATTTTGGTCCTCAGTTTGACAATTATAGGTTGATTCACATTAAATGTCCACTGTTGCCGGTAGACATGGGTCAGTTCCCCAAGGCCATGTTTGCCAACATCTTACAAATGCCCCCCTCATACATTATTCACAGTCTCCTACCTACTTAAAGAGAGACACAAAATAGCCTAAAAATGCATATTTAAAAACCAGACTGCCCTTATAGGTATCATCCCTTAGCTATGTTCTTCAGTTTAGCTTCATCCAGACTTAAAATTATCATTTCGCCCAGCGTAAAAAGGAAAAGAAAACAATTTGTTGGACAGAGCCAGCTCGGATTTCTTCAGTGTATTTGCACAAGACAATTGAGAGAAGATGCTTGTACTTAACAAACATAATAAATGATACATACCTTTGCTGTGTATATATTACATCAGCTTTAAATTTTGTTGCTGGTTTAATTTCTAAACTTTTCTGTTATAATCAGGATATAAAAGGAGTAACGATGATAGACAGGTCACTTTTGACATCAATTCACAAAATATTGAACTTGTAACTAGATTTTATTGAAATAAATATACCAAGTGCAATAGCTGTCCACTTTGGAAGCTTGAAATATTTCAATTTTAAAAATTTCCAGCTTACACATCATAGGATGTATATAGAACAACGTAAAGAAATCTGAAGATGCAGTGATATCGATCAGAGCACTGGCTCGCTTGGCCCATATTATTCCCCTAATATGATGTCTTGGCTGCTTAATAAATTTGGATTTATTCCAAGTTGAATTGGTAACTTTATACAAAATATGGATTATGTCGTACATTTTATAGCGTGTCTTGTAATCGGTGATTCAATCTGACTTCTTAATGCCTGTGGCGTTATTCTTAGCCGGCTAACAGAAAAATTGCTAACCAATTTGATGCTGTAATGATTGAAATAATGTGTTATTACGGTTATTACTGGTTTCTAAATGTCAAGTTGAATGCCAGAGTCGCGATGAAGTCAATCGTACGTACAATTAATTGCCAGAATATTAATTAAATCAAATGAAAGATCATCATCTTGACACAAAATTAGGCAATAATTGTGATCACGTTTAGGATATTAAAGAAGAGGATAATTTTGTGTAGTGCTTGAAAGCTCTTCAAACAACTTTTCATTGTGCTATAAATAATATTTACTATTAAATTCACATGTGGGTGTGTGCATATGGTGCATACTGCACATATTAACCTAACTAGTGGTTTAAATTTTTCTTAATTTGCCTTCAGATCTCATAATTGGATAAATAATACTTTAAAAAGTTAGCTGCACGCATTTCATCCCACGTCTTTGTCAGCAATGGATTTTCAGGTCTAGAATTGCATTATTAAGTGAAATATGAGCAGTAATTGATGCAAATCCATTGGCTAGATAAAACCATATTGATGCCTAATTATTGCATCATTAATTAAGATCACACACCTGCACCCTTCAGGGAAGCAAACGGGGAAAATCCCTCTCTTGTTCTAAACCACTTATAACTTTCCTGAGATGTGTATTAACCAAGCAGGGATATACGAGGAGTCAGGTGTATGATATTAGCATGGGATATGAGCTTAGTATTTATGCATTCGATAGAGTAGGAGTGCTTTGGTTTTGCATATATCAGGCTAATATTTTCTCTTTGCTTTTAGCCTAGTGATTTTTAGTATGAAATTGTGTGTGATATGCATGGTGAGTACAGAATTATAAGGCATAGGACGTGTTCAGTCTAGCTCTATACTGATAGCTTGTAAAAGTATGCAAGTTGAACAATTATGAATAATAAAACTATTATTTGGATTAAAGGGAATGATTAATTAGTAGATCATCATACAGAATGGCATTTGAAAAAAAGTCAGTAATATTATGACCGAAATTGCAATATTTAGTAATAATTGTATCAAATTTACGACATAAAATTGACTGAATTTGAAGTTACCATAATGTATTGATAAGTCACTTGACCAATATAAATTGATGAGTGAATCTGTATGTACCTTCATGTTAACACCTAAGGCATACTCAGACAGGATTGTGCCTGGCTATCTGCATTGAATAGAACCGACTAGCCCCATGTGTGACCAGCATAAATTGGAAGCTCAATATTTTCCCTCTTTTGTTTGTTTCATTTCTTTCCATTTCCATCCACGAAATCTGTGCTCGTAAATGTCAAATGACATATATTCCAGAAATAGCTTGATAAGTTAACCTGTTTTTGCGCTGTTCCAGTTGAAATGCATACACGCCCCTATGGAAGACGCGACCTTAATCTCCCACAGGGGGTGTAGATTTTAAACGGGGTAACCTGTTTGGCTAACCCCATGTGATATTCACACTGGAAGAATAAGGTCATGTTTTCCGTAGGGGGCGTGTGGATTTCAACTGGAACAGCCGAATGAGAGGCGGATAGAATTTTAAACATGTATTCATTTTAGATTTCCAACTGCCCCAGAGGGGGCGAGACATCAAATGTAAAATTATGATAAACCATGTTTATTTCTTGACAGTGGTCAGTTTATCCCTAGGCTTACTGATATCTGATATGTGACCGCGATACTTGTGGAAATTGAGAAGAATTAAACATGACAGAGACACAGAGAGAAGAAATTCTGATATGTATGTGGGTTTTTGTGAGTGCGCAGTTGCAACATGTGTAAGAGAGGCACAATTAAATAATTCGTACCTAAATATATATTATTATTTCATCTAAAATGATATCATTATAAAAAATTTGCTATGCAGTGGCATCTTGAGGTAGAAAGCAAATAAAATTGATTTCGCTTTTGATGTACTCTCATGGTGACGGAAGTAGGAATGAATTCAAAATATTGACTGAAATATGGAATCTATATGCCATTGTAAGATATCAAAAATAAGAGTAATGCAGTTTTGTGAAGCTCTAATTGAATAACTTGTGAATATCGTCTCTGGCTCGCATTTCATAACGTTATAGCCCGATTTCAAATGGGCTATTCCAGTTGAAATCCATACACCCCCCCCTATGGAAAGCATGACACAGAGTGTGTGAATGAGTGACTCAATTTGAAATCTGCACCCCGTATGCGGGAGATTAAGGTAATGCCTTTCATGGGGGTGTATGGATTTCAACTTGAACAGCCCATTTCGTAACGTTATACAATGTAGCCCGATTTCAAATATGAGATGATTATTTGATAAAATGCAGCATTATGCGAAATATACCGGCGCTACATATGAGGTTGATATTGAAATTATTTAATTTGCTATCTGCAATCTGTACATCTTCAATTGCACTTCATAGTACAGATAGATTTCTTTTTCATCATGGTAATTTAACTGTTTACATTATGCATTGCCATCGTCTTATTCAGACCGCGATTTGATTTATATGTGACCTGTCTCAGCCGAGAGTTTCATATTTCATTTGAATCATTTTAGTTGGGGAACCGGTATCAGTGTATCAGAATGAGAAACGGAATAATGCACCGACAAAGCGTGCTTTATCTTTGCTAGGACAGATCTATGATGGAACAGTACTGCAAGGGTGCGGTAAAAACAATGGAGAACATGAATGATGAAATTGTTCAAACATAGAAGGTTGAATACTAAATAGTATTCTTTGAATACGGAATAGTATTCCTTGAATACTAAATGGTATTCCTTGAATTCCTTGAATACTTGAATAGTATACCTTGGTATTCCTTTAATACTAAATAGTATTCCTTGAATACTAAATAGTATTCCTTGAATGCTAAATAGTATTCCTTGAATGCTAAATAGTATTCCTTGTTGAATACTAAATAGTATTCCTTGTTGAATCCTAAATAGTATTCCTTGCAATTTTATAAATATTTCAGATTTACATTGGAAGAGGCTTTGTTATCCCTGTGATAAAATTAATACCAATGCTCCATATTATGCTCTAATTCATCGCAAATATTATGTAGTATTAGTGAAATTACATACCACGCACACTTTAAAATATTATTAACACCTCTGCCATAATAATTTACCCATAGTTGGATAAATGAAGCAGCATAATATTATTCCCCTTGATAAGTGATACGAGAATGCGTTCTAACCAGCCTGATATCATTCACTCATGTTATCATAGACCTACGTCATTCGTCTACTATGCCACCAGTACACTCACTCTTACTTTCATGTATGTCACCTATGTTATTGCGTTTGTATGCCTTCCAGACATTCACAGAGGTCAGATGAGGCATACAGTTTCCGTGATGAAATCCGCCAGACATTTGCACCCTCTGGTTGTGTGATAAGGTGGTTTTTTTTTGCATGCTAGTATAAGATGGAGGTTAATCAAAGTAACATGTATGTGGCACACATTTTTGTTCCATTACCTTCCATCAACATCACTACTATGAGCGGAGACAAATTTGTCTGAAAATAAATTGAACGATAGTCGCAAATAACCTATAATCAATCTGTAATTGCACCCAAAGCTTAACCATGTATTTGTCTTTTTTGTTTATTACAGAAAAATCTGACACACAGCAGATTGTTGTCACGGTAACGGACGTAAACGACGAGCCCCCACAATGGTTAATGTCAGTCTATCCCTATAAGGAAGTTGTCCCTACTGATGCACCAAGTGGAGCCTCCATCTATCAGTTGAGAGCTGAGGATCCCGATGCAGGGTCAGAGGTCAAATACTATCTCCGCTCAGGTAAGTGGGATCAAAATTAAAAACAAACAAATATATTAAGTCTACCAGTACGCTATTGGTCATCACGGTACCGGTGCAGCCGGTCCCTGTGTGAGAGGTTGAGCTCGTAGAAATACTATAACTTAATATGAATTCCTGTCGAGGAAGTCTATCTACTTACAAACAAACATTCCTGAGAAAATGGTCCAATTTTTTCTTCTTACCAAATATTAATTGAGAGCAGTCTTTATTGATAAATACCAATGCAATATATTCATGGTTATCAGAGTGACTTTCAGCCCAGAAGAAAAGTAAGGCGTATTAATTATGTTTTTGTGAAAGTCCGTAAGCTAGAGTGTAGGTTAATTTGCAGCATTCAGAATGCCACATTTCAGGGCTGTAGCATGCCGGTTTGAAAATGTGGTGCAGCTATCAAGATAATTATGGTATGGTTTTTTTTTCAACAGCTTGTTGATGACTAAAAGTATATTTCATAACCATGTTTTATAACAAAATATTCCAGCGACCCAAGTTTTTATATTAGTTTATCCAACCCAGTGCACATCACATGAGTATAAAACTATATATCTGGAGCAGTAGCGTAGCCAGCGGGGGGGCAGGGGGGGCAGAGTGCCCCCCCTGACAAAAAATGAAAGAAAAAAGTGCCCCTCTGACAAAAAAATAAAAGGGAAAATCAGGAGGGCAAAGGAAAAGAAAAGGGCAAGGAGCCCTTTTCTGCCGAAATTCATCCCGAAAATACACAATTTTTCCGCGCTACGCGCGCATATTGCAAAGGTTAAGCCCTTAAGGGCGAAAATAGTGTAAAATACCAATTTTTTGCGCGCTACGCGCGCACATCGTCCTAATAAAGCCTTTTGTCTCTATATGTATTGTATGATGCAACAGTAATTTTTTTCGTCTGTGCCCCAAAATTTTTTATTTTGCCCCCCCTGACCAAAAAAGCTGGCTACGCCCCTGATCTGGAGCAAGCCGTTTTAGGCCTGTTTACATTTCAACATCTGCCATTTGATTAAATTTAAGCTTGAGATATTGGCATTCAATAAGAAATTTCCCTCAGCCGAATCGGGCTGGTGTACACTGCAAAAGCGCAGCAAGGGAACCAAAAACGATATTATTTAGCCGAGGAGATATGAACTCTTAGAGAGAGAAAGAGATACTTGAAGTATGACCAAACTGGCAGAGCATAACTGGTATTGATAATGGATTGTTAATGGAGACAATGAATTGTTCAAAATCGGAAGCAGGTGAAACCCACACAGCCAGCCAAGTGGCACGCTTATGAAATGACAATGACTAGTTCAAAATAATTGTCATGATTACGTTGAATGTGATTCATAATTTATCGGCTTTCTTAGCTTTGATAGCAACCTTGAGAGGGAGAGAATTGACGATTATATCAATCAGTGCTAGTAACGATTATTTTGTGGGTACGGAATGGTTTTATCAAAAAAAAAGAACCTGGTTTACTAACCACATCAATTTGTAATCTTTTCATTTCACTAGTAATCCAGACACAGCTGTACACTAACGCTCTGAATCGACTTGTTTTACTAAAACTCATACCCAAGAATCAAAAAATCAAAACCATACTGACAAATACAGATTTGTGAACCATGCCTGCCAGAGAAATGGTCTATTCCAGTTGAAATCCATACACCCTATGGAATGCAAGCCCTTAATATTCCACACTGGGGGTGTGAATTTCAAATGGGGTTACCTGAACATGCTGAATGGGTAACTGCATTTGAACGCTACACCCCCTGTGTGTGTGGGCACTCTCTGTGGGGGATCATGTCTATATGGGGAGGGTGGATTTCAACTGGAATAGCCCAGTAGTGACATTTCAACTCAATTTGAAGTTGATTTGGTTGACTGGATATTAATATTATCTATTTATTTCAGTATATTTATATACATTGTATTATTCATGGATGGTGGTTGTTTTCTCACGATTTTCACCTGCATTTGATTTATAGATTTGCCCCTTTACAAACAACTAACTACATCATGGATCAATAAACAACCCCAAAATAGTATACAGCATTATAATTTAACAACAGAAAATCAGTTGTATTTTAGAATTTTTAATCGTGCAATGACTTAAGTCGTTGGGTGAATTGTAGCGTAATTTTTGCCCACAAAAAGCTAATTTTAGCCTTTTTATCTTCAAATGAGATTTGTTTTGTGAACTGTAATGCATTTTTTAAAAGGGGTAATTCAAATGGGCAAAGAAAGTGGTTTTTGACATGGCCTTCTTAGCTCTTATCTGATGTTGTAAACAAGATGCAATTTTAAGGGCATTTGCATTATCATTCAATGTAAGGGAGAGTAAGATGAAAAACAAGTACTAATGGCTTGTCTGGCTGATTGTGTTGCGGTCTGCCTGGAATAGAACTATGAATTGACAGTGGTTTTTTTTGTGGTAGAAAATGGAATTGATAATGCAAACAGTATGGAGGTTCCTAAGATTCATCAACATTATTTAAAACTAACAAAGTTGGATCTAAACACTTATGAAATTTTATTGAAATTTTATTGTTGTTGAATTATTTTTAAACTGATTTTTTTAAGGGCTGGGGTATGAACGTTTGGACAGTATTTATTTTGGGACATCAGAGCATATCAGACATATCGAATTGCATTCTGAATACGAAGAATGTCATTCTCATATCAAATAATTTTGATTTTTGAAATTAGCAATTTAATACACATTTTATGGCAAATCATTAAAATTGATATTTTTGATATTTAACAGTACTTGAAGTAAACTTTATAAATCTGATGATTTATACTTAAAGTGTATGTAGGTGGGATGAAAAGCCGACGATCAATTGAAAATTTTGACCTTTCAGATTGAAGATATAGATTTTTCCCCTAAACACCCAAAAAATGTAGGTCTTTTTGGGAAAAAAATCCATATCTTCAATATGAAAGGTCAAAATTTTCAATTGACCGTCGGCTTTTCCTCCTGCTACATACACTTTAAGAATATATCATTAGATTTATATAATTTACTTTGAGGACTGTTATATATCAAAAATTTGAAAAATATCAAATTTTTATAATTTGTCATAAAATTTGTATTATATTGTGATTTTCAAAAATGAAAATTATTTGATATCAGAAAGACATGCTTCAGTATTCAGAATGCAATTCGATAGGTCCGAGGTGCTCTCATGTCCCAAAAAAAATACTGTCGAAACACAATAAACGCTCATTTTAGATCCCTTAAAGCCATAATGTATGATTTCCATCAAATTTTGTTTAATTCTTGACCAAAAATGATGAAATGAGTAATAACTGCCAAACTAATGAGGTAAAATGCAAGAAACCCCACTTTAACTATCTTGTGGAGCTCTGTTTGGGATAAATTGCTCTGTTGTCCTATAATCACAACCAATTTGGCTGTGAAGTTGGGACATGAGTAAACATTACAAATATGCCAAAATATCGGGTTTCAAAAAAATTACCAATTTCGTTTTAAATTATCATACTTTATGGCTTTAACTGACCAACTACAAGTGTTGCTGGCTGTGTAAATTCAATGAATTTTACCTCAACATTGTATGTAAAACTAACAAATTGTTAGATTTATTTATCATTTTTACCTGATACATATGATTATGTACTAGTTGTAAAAATCTTAGTGTAGATTTTGTCCTGAAATGAAAACCTAGAAGTCAGCTTCACTTATCCATCTGGCTATTCCAGTTGAAATCCATACACCCCCTATGGAAGATGTGACCTTAATCTCCCACACAGGGAGTGTAGATTTTAAACGGACTCACCTATTCAGATAACCCTGTTTGAAATTCACAGTCCCTGTGTAGAAGATTAAGTTTATGTCTTCCATACGGGGTATATGGATTTCAACTGGAATACTCCATTCTTAAGGCAAAGCAGCATTTTACAATTGATCATCAGTGTGAGATTTATCAGATTTCCACCATCCAATATATATATAAGACACTACTCCCTTCTCTTTTCTCCCTCAGGAGGGGATAATAAGTTTGTTGTCAACGAAGATACAGGCTGGATACTGACATCTCTGAAACCTGGCCAGAGTTACGAAGATGGCAGAGAATACATCTTGAGTGTGTTTGCAGAAGACATCAGCTCTGAGGACACCGAGACCAATACCGTCGATGCAGCAGTGTATATCTATGGAGGCCAGCATCCGCCGCAATTCACGAAGGAGGTTTATGAAGCAGAAGTTAAAGAAGAGGTGGACGGGAATCAAGGGTAAGATCTTTTGAAACAAAACCTTTAACGACTTGCATAAAAGAGGAAAATAACTCAAATAGTAAAATATGTTGAAACTTGTAGTTTTTCTCATGATAAAAAGAGATCTTGTTTGATTTCATATTGAGCAAAGAAATTGTAGCAAAGAAATCTAAACATGCCATGCTGGGTCTGTAGTTCTTGAGTCGAGTGGTTGTAAAGAACAATGATTGATATAAAAGTTGGAATCTGAGAGAAAAAATCAAGGATAATTTTAGAAACCTTTGAGTACTTGGCATGTTGGCACTCAAATAAGTCCCTATATTATCAGGAGCCTGCAAAGGCTAGATTGTCGAGTATGCCCACAGAATGGAGACTATTCAGTGGCCTCAGCTGAACTGATCAGATGGACAAAAATGCATTAAAGATGCTACAAACAGATAATGACCACATTGTCTGGATGTGAAATAGAAGTAGCTAAATAAGACAATTTGATGCATCCCTTGGAATCATATAAAGACCAGTTTGTGAAATCTTTTCACTGCAAAAGGGAGTAGAGTATCTGTGCATCTTGTGTCTGAACATGACATCTTCAGTATATAATACTTATCTTGAGCTTAATCCAAGTATTATTCAAAAGAGATGCAACTTATGTACATAAGTTGCACTCATTTGCAGTAGAATACAAAATGTAAACCGTTCACAAGGACAGTACCTTCCTTAACCTTTTTTGTCAGATACACCCTTTTCTTACATGGCTTATGCAAGAGGAAACTGTTGCAAACCCTGTAGCGAACTTAAGTAAAAGGAAGTATGACTAAAAGAATATGTACTTAACTTATTCCCTTTTGCCATGAGATGTGCAGGTGTTGTATCTTGACACAAACAAGTTGTATCATGGGGATTATGCTGGGAGGAAGATGGGGAGATACAGGCCTGATCTCAGCCATACGGCTGGCCAATCTTGAATAGTCACCACTAATAAGATGCAATTTACTACAAGTACCATTATGGGCATATAAATGCAAACGTGCAGCTATATCGTTTTGGATTTTAACAACGATAAAAAATTATAAGTTATTGTTCTATTCAGAGCGTTTTAATATCACATGCACAATGCGTATTATCTTAAATCTGAAGCGCTTGATAATTGCGAATTAATTGAGCTGATGTTCGAACTGCAAGCGGCATGAAAAACAGCGGTAGTTAGATTATGAATATTTTAAGCTTCTTGGTTAGCTATAGTTTGCTGTTATTAAATTGAAGATGACTTAATTGCTTTTAATGATCATTTATGGATGCTTCAAATGAAATTTTGATGCGACTGAAAAACGTTTGATAAAAGATTCTTCATTTGCACATATTTCTATCAAGGTGATATGAATTTGCTGCCAAATGGACAATGATACTGCTGCATTTAGAAACTGATAAAATTTTAACAAATGTTCAAATGAACACAAAAAGTGCATAAATGCAAAATACTAGGTTAAAAAAATAAGTTTGAATACAACAGATCTGATATTTAATAGAATATTAGGTTTACCAAGCATTTGCATTTGTACAAAGCGCCAAAATTGTCCCAATTTTAGATAAATATACCCCAAATCATGAACTTTTGGTGAAAGTTGTTTAACATAATAGGCTCCAAAAATCAATTGTAGAGGGGGTAAAGGTCTGCTTTTGGCCAGAATAAAGATTTCTCTTGAAAAGGTCTGCATTTGGAAAATCCGCACCCCAGTGAAATACCCTGGCTACAGGCCTGCATAACATTTATTGAAAGGAAAAATGGGAGTGGCAAGGATGTGGAAAACATTATTGATATGAAGAGCTACTTAGTGATTAAGTTACCTGAATTGTGACACCTGAGGCAGCAGAACTGGTTGTTTTTTCTGATAATGATGCCTATTTTCTTGACCAAATTGGTTCTGCTCCATATTATTTGTTGTCCACTTAGGAGAGAGTTAAAAACTTGAGTTACTACATGTATATTCAATTTCTTCCCACCTACTTTTCTTACACTAATTGAACCAATTTTTATTTGTCCAACTCTTTTTTTCACATCACTTTCAAATTGATTCCAAGCAGCTTTGATTACAAAACACTCATATCAGCCTTGGCAATGTTGAAACTTTATTTTTACTTCTCAAATGCGAAAAAGTATTCAAAAACATGCAATTATAACTTCTCCATTAGCAAGGGAGTGAGCTGACAATTTTCCCTAACCCAAGAATAACTCAGGTGATGACGAGAGTGAGATATGTTTAGGGAACCTTTTAGATGAAACATGAGTGCTTTGGGTATATCACTAGAATATGAAACATGCTCATCTGTCAGGACACAGTTCTTTCACCTTAATATACTTGTACACTCGTAAATTGACCTGTGAATGAAGTGGGTACTGAATTCATTCTCCACATCATGATGTCAAGTTTGGATGTTTGGTTGTGGAATGAAGGATACTGAACTGTGACTCTTGTGTATGAGAACATTTTGGTCCATAGTGTATACTTACAAGCATAAGATTGGATGATGGAGATAGGAGACAAGTTGCAATGCTATTCCAGTTGAAATCCATACACCCCTATGGAAGATATGACCTTAATCTTCCACACAGGGGGTGTGAATTTCAAAAGGGTTACCTGAATGGGTTACTCCATTTGAAATCCACACCCCCTGTGTGGAAGATTAAAGTCATGTTTTCCATAGGGGGTGTATGGATTTCAACAGGAATAGCCCAATTTCTTTGCGATACAACGGCTACGTCAACTGTTTGCATTTGTGCAAAGTGCCAACGACCGTAGTCGGACACAGAATGATAAAAGAATCTAGTTAACCTTTGCACTGCTGCCATGACCTTAAAATGACCAGATGCGTTTGGATTTTTTCTGTTCGATGATACGTCGTCCATGATTTCAAATCTGATAATGGAATGTTAAGCGCAAATGTGTCTTCTTACAACTCTTTGTCCAAGTCACTGACCGTTTAGGTACTGACTCTTACTCGCAATCAATGGAGAATGTTGTTCTGACATTTTTGTTAATTTAAGGATGCCCCCGCTTCCAGACTGGGGAAAAAAATATCATCCAAGTTCAATTAATTTTTAGTGATTGCAATGTAAAGTGAAAATATTGATCCCTGTAGGAACCATTTTAGGACGATGTTGCATGTAATTAACGGTCAATCCTCCTTATGACCCTGTGAGAGGTTTGTTGAATTATAAATCAAATGTGATGAATTTATTGATGAATTTGTTTGTCATAAAATGTGAATTATGGATAAGGATGATGCTAGGGAAGATGCTATTCCCTTGAATGTAGATGTCCGGGAATGCGAAGGATGTTGTTTGGAGCAATTAATGTAGGGATTAACAAAGCGTAGCTGAAATTCATGACTTTAACCTTTTCTGTTTATGTGCAGATGTGTATAAATCTTGCTAGAATCTTTTGAAAATTATGGAATTTGGTAAAAATGGCTACTGAAAAAGAAATTAAAAAAGCAGCAAAATCATGATGAACACACTATAATTTTATGCAGCTTCAAATAGATTTTCAAAAAGCTGGAGGTCGTCCTGGGAGAACCATAAGGACTAGATGAAATAATAAAAATCCCTTTTAAAAAGGATGTACATGTACTGGCAAATGATGAATTACAATGAGAAACATCAGATTTATTTTAATATATGGTTACAAAAATTTGTTGTTCGAACATTTTGAGTCAAAAATCCATTTGCTGCAATTCTCTCAAAATCGTTCACTTTTAAGTTCCCACATTCTGAATTCTGATGAAGCAATGTGTTTGTATATATATATATATGTCAGTATGTATTGAGACAAGCATGCTGTAAAAACAATGTTAATATTTTTCCCCTTCACGGATGACTCGCAAACATGGAGGAACGTGCTCGTTCTTTACTAATCATATCTGAAGCCAAGTTATTATCAAATTAGACATAATTATTATTTCTTAGGTGTACAATCTGCCAAATGGGCTATTCCAGTTGACATCCCTATACCCCCTGTGGAAGACATGACCTTAATATCCCACACAGGGGGTGTTGATTTTAAATGGAGTCACCCATTCAGGTAGGCCCATTTGACATTCACACCCCCTGTGTGGAAGATTAAGGTCATGTCTTCTACAGGGGGGTGTATGAATTTCAAGTGGAATAGCCCTTTTCAAAATCATGGCTTGCCATGAATCTTGCTAGTGCACTGCATTATCGATCACATTTTTGAAACCAAATATCTACTGAAGATAGCAAAGTGAGAGCTACATTCATAAAATCACCAAAACATTAGCATAGACAGGCTTAATGACAAACAAAACAGTTTCATCGTGTCATTTGCGTAATTAGGTCACAATAACACATATAAAAGCTCCTAAAAGCTTAAACAAACAAGCTTTGTTGCAAAGCTTATTATGACGAGAAATAACGGTAAAAGCTTATTTTGAAACACCCACGTGAAGCTAAATGTTTATGAGACAAATTATGCGCGGTAATACATCCATGATATGATTCCAGTGGCCTGTTTATCAGTGATTCCATACAATAGCAAATTTAATTTCCAATCAATAAGATGCGTGTTTAGCAACACAACACAAGCACGCCTTATGGGGTGTGTTTTTAAATTATCTGTCTACCCTACCGTGATGGATAGACCATTTCTCAATCGTCCCGTCTTCTAATGACACAACGTAAGCTGACTTCTGGCGTTTCCTGATTTTTCTTCTGGTTGCGTTACTGTTTTTTGTCTGTTCATTGGTCTGGAGGAGGCAGGTGCATATCAGATTGCATGCTGCCTTGGTTGCCTCCTTAAATACGGGGATGGATGGACGATGAAGAGGTCATTGATAGCTCCTATGTGTACAATTTTTGTGTTCTCTGCACCCTGATACTTGATGTTACAAAGCTAACTTGGCCAGTTCTTTGGTTAGTTTTGGGCATTGTCATACATATTGTCTTTTGTACTAGTTTATATTATACAAAAATAACCAAGAAAAAAAATGGTTATTGTAGATTCAACTGGATATTGGAAAACAGCTCCTTGGTCGAGGTATCATTATGGATTTTGTGCTGTTGTAATTATTCAGTTTTTGTTACTGCGCGTGTCAATAAAGTCCCAACTCATGCGTAAATTCACATAAGCATGCTCCAGTCACGTATTACGCAATGTACAACTAGCATAAGCTTTGCGTCCAACAGCGTGCATGCCATTCTATATCAATACACGCTGTTATGAGTCTTATTTTTTCCGCCGAAGCCGAACAGGTTTTACACAGGGAAGAGATTGATTATGATTCTCATCTCTGGTAGAACTGTAAAAGGAACCTGGCATATGACTTTGATATTGTATGTACATGCAGCTTACCTTTTTACCATGTGGCAGCTTTGCAGCTCCTTGCCTTACAGTGACCTTACAGCATATAAGGTTTGCCAACAAATATATAAGAACTAGTCATTTAAGAGCACTTAATTCAGTGTAACTGTAAAGGTGGCTTTATTATCTAGGCGATAAAGCCAATTACTGGAGGGTAGTCTAGCGGTCACTTCATTCCTAGTTAGCATTTGGTTACCCAGATTTGGCCGGATCAAGGAGACGCTTCTGACTAGCTTTGTTTTAGGAGTAGGACGGTCATCGCAAAATAAGTTAATTTTCAAATCAATCATTGCGAATGGATATTCTTAGTTGCAAGATGTATAAAGGATTGGTGCTCTCTGAGATGCTGTTTAATTGAACCCACTGGTGCCCCATACAGGTTTTTAGTGACGTGGATGCCGCAGAAGAGACTTTGTTTCTGTAATTCTTGGGGGAGGGAAGAAGTAAGATAAATCAAACACAGAGAGGAATTTGGGAATATAAAATAGGAAACGGTAATGCACTGTGCACTAAAGGTGAATCCATGGCAAACGCTATGACGCTATCTATATTTATGAACAAGAAAATCCTTACGAAGCTACAACTTAAATTCAGATAGGAGCATACTTATCGTTCGATTCCATCGACTCATGAGTTGACACACATAATAAACTACAAGTCGAGCAGAACCTGGCAAATGACTCTTGACTCATACTATACTTGTAGTTCATTTCCCCTCACACTCCGTATGGTTGACTGTCATATGTAGAAACGATAAATGGGAAAAGTGCAGAATGGAGGGTCAATCCACAATACGGTTGGACGAGAAAGCATTTGCGAGATGGTATATTTGAGACGTTGCTTTTAAGTGCCTGATTCATAAGATTGAGCACATTGGTTATTACCAGCTGCGTTAGGCTACTGTTCCCTCGCTGCTATTTTGGTCAGATGCGATGCGAATACGATGACCTCCATTGTGAGATAGGCTTGATGATATGATCGCACAGTGGCTTGCATGGTCAGTCCAGTCGCCGGTCAGTCAACTCGTTACATTCTGATTAAGAAATCCACACATCATTTTAACGATTGACATTTTATGAATTTGTGAAGTGGATACGTTTGTAAGTGTTGGAGAAAAGTGGACATAATTTGATCATCTTATTTTGTGAAAACATAATTTTAAAAAAATTGTATCACGTAAAAAACTGCTAGTGATGGGTTTGTTAAAGCAAACATTCCTGAGATGTAATGTAAAGACTAAGGGAGAAAAAATAGCAGTAGTAAGCCATCGATGGACTATTCCAGTTGAAATTCATACACCCGCTATGGAAGACATGACCTTAATCATCCACACGGGGGGTGTAAATTTCAAATGGAATCCCCCATTCAGGTATGGTAGCCATGGAAGACATAACCGTAATCTGTGAATTTCAAATGAGGATACCTGAATAGGTGGCTCCATTTGAAATCTACACCCCCTGTGTGGAAGATTTCTTATGTCTTACAGGGGGAGTATGGATTTCAACTGGAATAGCCCAGTACAAGATATTTTAGTCAAGATACCATTGATGGGCAGCATCATGATTTTATAATTGGAAAATGTACTTAAGTTCTGACATCCAAATCAATGTTTCATAGGGCATACTACGAAAAAAAGATGGCATTCCACGAGGCAGGTGTCAACTTGAGAGTGATTTCTTGAAGAACAAGTGTTCAGTTTGTATGCAATGTAAATGATTGGATTTTTTTCAGTGCGACAATTAAATTACGATGTATGGAGAACAAATAATGTGCTGTGGTATAAGTTTGACAGTATGTGCTGAAAAAATTGCTGTAATTTATACATCTAAAAGTTTAATAAACTGCAAAACTACCAAGAATTTTTGCAAGAACCTCTTTACCCATCACAAGTTTAGCTCACAATACTTATTTGAATCTAGTTTAAATTACAGATTTTGATTCTAGCTGTAAAAAAAGGTTGACACATCAAAATTTTGATAAAATGTTGTGAAATTATTGATACACTGAACTTCTGCACAAAAAGCGTTAAATGTGACAATTAAATTAAGGTGTATGAATGTAGGAAGTGGAAACCTATACCGTTGTTAACATTTGGATTAATGTTTTACATTTAAATGCTGGACAGACAGAGAAGATATGTTACCCTTCCCACAATCCTTTGCAACATGATACATCACCTCATTACCATGATTACATCAAAGGACACTCCCATTACTTTGAACAGGTTCCCTTTGTTTTCATTTTGAAAAGAGACTTGGCTATTGGCATATAGTCAAGAAATAAACATATTTTGCAAGATCTGGATGTGCTCTGTCCATTGAGGTACATTTTGTCGCTATCAACCCATGTTTCAATAGATAGCAAAATAAGGCCAAAAAAAAAGGTTAGTCTCAAAGCTCACAAGAAATTTAAAAACAAATGCGAAATGCGATTTTTTATTTTTTATTTTTTTTTTATTTTTTATTCCCGACTTTTTTCATGGTATTTTGAGAAAAAAGTATGATTTTCGCTGATTTTTTCTGGAAAAAACTAAAAAACTTTTTTTAAAATAAAAAAATTCAAGCATTTGTTTTTTGTCAAATCGTGGTATTTTAAAAACGCGATCGCAAGCTTTGAGACGAACTCTTTTTTTTTTTGCCTAAATGCATTATGGGAAGTATACAATATCTTCTCTGCTAGACAGATATTCATTTGAATGATATTTGAAGCATTAGTTGTTATATAAATAATGTGACAAATTGAATTAGTGTCCATAGAGTAAAAAGAATTTTGATTCATTTGACATTCTTGGAGATTGATTGTTTTTGCACTTGTATAACTTTGTAAATGTCTGGTGGCATTTTGAACAAACTTGGTTGATGATAAATAGCTGAACATTTGCTTGACCATTAAGAATAGAGGTGTAGGGGTGTGTGTGTGGGGGGGGGGGGGGTAGGGGTGTAGACATGTTGGGGTGTGTGTGCAAGAAATGTATGTCAACCAGGGACAATTATTGGGCAACCAGGGACAAAAACATACAGTTTTGCATAATTGGCGACTTTTACATTATCCCAAAGACTGAAGAAGTCCCTGGTTGTAAAAAGACAAATTTTTTCATGTGCGGTTACGCTCTGAAAGTGTAACAGTTAACTGGGAGGACTGTCAGTTATCACAATAAGTTCCCCCTTTGGTCTTACAAACACACAACAATGTCACCTAAATGCCTGAAAAACATTCAGGTATGCATGCCTGCCTTTATGTGTGTGAACATGTGTGCCTCTGATCTGACCTACTCATTTCTCTTCCGATTTTTTCCAAAATGCTCTGAAATTTCTTTCTTTGTGAAGTAAAGTAATATACTCATCTTGAAGAAAATTGTCAAAATTGAAATGTTTTGTTTCTTAAATTAGAAGCGTAAGACCTTGTGTACGGGCAAGAGGATCTAAACAAGTGTGAGTGCATAAATACTGAAGCATGTGGTAATTCAAATTCTACTTTATGTTATTGTGAATATTGAATGGCATGATTTTGTTGCAATTTTAAGTGCAATATGTGAGATGTCAAAGTCTCTTTTATGCCTTTGCTGGGCTATATACAGTCCATTGCATGGGTTATACTGCAATGAATTCTGGTCATGATGTAATTGGGTATGGGGATTTATCAGGTGTGGCATACCATTCGAAAAAGCTGCACATATATGCAAAAGGTGCTGTTCTAGAATGCATCTAATGCAGCTATGCCAAACAAGGAATAATGGAAAGGAAGGTACAGAGTTGGAAAGAGATCTTATAATAAGACACTAAAGCAAAGAAGAACTAGACTAGAGTATATGGTTCCTGCATCTAAGCATCTAATGCAGCTGTGCCCAACAAGGAGTAATGGGAAAGATGATAAAGAGTTTAGGAATGAGGTCTTGATGCCAAAGAAGAGCTAGAATACTAGCCAAGAACCTGAAAGGCAATTATGGTCCACAACCATGTAGCATTGATGGTTCAGTGCCATCTAACCAACTCTCCCAGATGCTAAGCTTTGCAGCAGTTGATGCTGTTTGCCACAATGTTGGCACAAGCACTCTATGCTCACAGGTACTCCAGGCTCACTGGTACTCAGACTCACAGGTACTCGGGCTCACAGGTACTCCAGGCTTACAGGTATTCCAGCTCACATGCATTCCAGGCTCACAGTTTTGAGGTCAATGAGGGAACTGAGCCATTTCTACAGTTATGCATATTCTGGATATAACAAGAATTGAACATTTAGCTGCAGCAGTGAGAGACAAGTATAGCAATCCAATCTTCATCAACACAAGGGTTCACGGATGATCAAATAATAAAAGACGTCCAGAGAGCCTTGGCAACATTATTGACTTCATGATATACATGCTTATAGAGAGACACTGGCAGGAAACAACGAGCGAAAATCTTTACACGTTCTTCCAAGCATATGATTACTCATGCTACGCTCAAATTAAAAACCCGACGTGGACAGCGTAAAATTGAAGCTGTTTTTGGTCTTAAGCAAAAAAGGGGAAAAAATATCGAAAAGTCAATTCAAATTTGTTACCCTATGCTGAATGAATGACTCAACGGCTATTGACACCAGTTGTGCTAATTGGATATTTTGCACCAGTAGTTTGAGATTACATTTGAATCGTCATCACAGCAAGCAATGTCACTTGTTTTGTTCCACGTGCTCCATCAAATTGAGTAATTTCAGAAGCAACTGAGCAATATCAATTTGAATTGCTTGCTTTAATTGGTAATATTATGTGTCAACTGTATCTACACGTAAAATATATCACTTGTGTCAAGTGATCGTAAGAAACAAAAGCATGATTGGATATAATTGAATTTGGGTGTCGTTAAAAAACTGCCCTTCATTTGTATCCATTGTAATTTCCATGCACGTTTAAGCATTTGCGATGTTGTGGTCATTTTAGCCAAGGGTCTGGCGACCCGGAGGGCTTTTGCTTGAAATAAAATTGAAGTATTAAAGAGGAGGCCAAGGCCTTCTTGCCATGTAATTATGCATTGTGCGTTTCTTCTGAATAGTTTTTTTCTTAAGAATATCAGCATTTTCAAAATGCATTTTGTAATCGCCATTCATTAGCGGCGGATGACTAACTCGATACTTTATTTCTTACTAACCAGTAAAAAGATCAGAGAAGTGATCTAAAAATGCATATCATAATCTGTCTGCCTTTTTTTTGTTGAACATGCTTTCCCATTGTCTATTATGTCTAATGCTTTACATCCCTTATCTTGTCTTTCTGACATTTATCTTGAGTTGGTAATATTTTTATTGCATTTTGTATGAGTTTGAGTTTAAATTTAAGAAACAAAATCTTCTTCGATAAGAAGGTAATTTGAATCAAGTATCCCATCTGAACTGCTATTATTATGCCTGATGTAATGTAAGATCCAAGTAAGGATTCATCTTTCGTACAAAATATACTTTTTATCATATTTCTTGAGTCTTGCCACGTCGTACGTGCATTTCAAGCGCTGTCAAGTTTGATTTTCTGACCTATGCTGTAATCCACTTTACAATAAATTCTAACATTTATTTTGTACACATTCTTGAAGCATGAAGATTCATCCACAAATCAAACAAAATCCAATGTTTAAATCATACAATTGGATTATAATGACCATTGACAGAAGTAGAATAGTCCCAATTTCGCTTTTGTTAAGATAATTTCAGAAACGAGCATACGGTGAGTGACTGTGTCATCTGGTGCATGCATATACACAATTTTCATCACTTGGGCTGATTTTGTCGGATCTATGTTCATAATTCAGTTGCTAAGTAACCGCCACTGGAGCGATTGAAAATTTACAATTCTATGCCGAATGGTTTACATTGAATGTTTGACACTTTTCATGCTTGATCTTGCAAATGTATAGAATATATGCATATACAATTGGATGAATAGAATAAATTCAGACTATTTGATTTTTTTTTAAAGTGACAAAAGCATGATGCAGTATGAGTAAGTACAGGGCTTCAAATAAATTTTAGCAGCACTTTTCTTATCTAATAATTATGGGAAAAGAGAAGTTGCAGATCTGATCTTGTCTTTTATGGAATGTGGTAACATTGGTTAGACAATTTGAAAACTGCTGACTCAACAAAGTTAAGTTTGCGCGCTTTGAATTGTTACAAAATTGGCAACACATCCTTGTTACACATGCTTTCAGAGAAGAACGGCGCCCTCTTATCTGACGTGAGCGTACACAGCGTAAACACAGAAGTGGCGTTCTGATTGGCCGATTCAATCATCTCACAATCATAGTAACAGGTCAGTAATCTGATTGGCCAATTACGCGTCAAAGTTGCGTTCGGCCTAGAGCAGCACTCATGACGGGAATACAAGTACAGCGCTCATTAACAATGCATGTGCGTCAATCTGAAAAGGAGCATGTCGTTCTTTTCTGAAAGCTTGTGCAGTTGAGCTTTGGTGATGAAATGAAAAGGCTTAGTTGAGTGAAAAATTAGGTTAACACCAAGATTTGTATTCTATTTATATATGCGGTGGCTATTAACAATAACCGTTATGATGATTTTGTTCTGATTTTCAGAGTTGTGACGGTAACTGCCTTCTCCTTTGACAATGACAAAGGCATTTCATACAAAATTGTCGGTCCAAATTCACCAAATCTTCCATCACACACCATCACCCAGAATGGCCTCATCACATTAACGGAACGAGTAGACCGGGAGAAACTGGACAGCTACTTCTTGGAGGTGCAGGCAACAGAGACTCCCAGCCCTGGGCTGTCTAGTACTGTCAGGGTAAGTTTATGTGCTCTATTTTCAGTCGCCAGAGGGGGGAGGACATGAGTTTGGTTTGAGTGGGGGAATGTGCAGCTGTGATTCTGAAAACTGACCAAAAATATTTAATGAAAAAGACATAAAACTATTTACTTAATGGTCTGAATTTTATACAATTTCTGTGTGCTTCAGGAAATTTTAAACAAAAAACAACAAAAGTGAGCACTTGGAATGCATTTTGGGGAAAAAGCGCCTCTTCTTGAAGCCAGTTTTCCAAAATTTATAGCTACCCTTCCTGGCCGCACATCTCCATACTGACTTCTGCACCAAGAAACCCCCAGGGTTGAGTCATTTAATGTCACTTAGGGGATAGTCTTGGTAGTTACCACCTGCATATTTGTTTCACAAAATAGAAAGTGCCATCATGTCTTGTCTTGTTTAATATGATGCCCTGCTTTAATGACTTAAGGCTCATTATGTACAAAAGATGCTTAACTTAGACCAAGTCTAACTCTAGACTTGTCTAACTAGAGTTACACCTGCAGGCCTGTACACCTGAGCTTAACTTTACACACTGTCTAATGCTATTTTAGACCTGGTCTAAAGTTAAACCTGTTTTGTGCATACCGACCTATGATATTGAATTCAATTGGACAAGCGCCCTCTTGGTATAGGTTGCGAAAAACAGAAGTTTTACTCACTCATGTCAAAACTTACCACAGTGTTTATGAGCAGGTGTGACCTATGGCTGAATGTTTCCTCCTAAGGATGAAGCATTCTCATGGCTCATTTGTCTAACTTCAAAATTTACTATTTGAAGAAGCTGAGACAAACTCATATTAACTCAAGCTAACTTGTGATCACTTATTTGTTAAAGACAGCAAGAGGTCCTACAGGGGATAGGACAGGGGACCTCGTCCACCAGTGGCATACCCAGTGGCAACCTCCATCACCCTTGGTGCTATATGTATACGGCAAATTCGGTGAAAGATGCAAATAATCTCTTCACAAGGGAACTGGTTTGCATGTAGGAAAAGGAGCTTGTTTATGGATGAAAAGTGACTGAATAGAGAGCACATACGTATAGGTTGCACAGAATTAAAGCAAACTAAAAGGGTCTGTCTGTATTCATCAAACCAATCAGAGCCAGACACTATGGACCACAATATCCTCATCCCAATGACATAGCCCAATAACCTCAATTACGTAATCATAGTGCAAAATTTGACCTCAAGTTGCAGAGTATGAGTTTCTGTACCCAAATTTTCAAAGGTCATTCAATGACTATACAAATGTATTAGGGTTTAAGAACTGTGCCTCTGATAGATGAGCATGTTGTGGATCATACTAGTGAAAAACTGTGCCTCAGCTTAATTCAATCTGCTGCTAAATTTGTGTCAGAGTAAG